>NC_140071.1:105565386-106039397 GCF_964194135.1 Talpa europaea | reverse complement strand
GAAGAGAAGAGTAGGTGAATGTCATGTAGCAGACTGTAACATAAAAAATGTAACTAGCATTGATATCCCCAAATTAGTTATTTCACTATAAAACCTAGGATGTCATTATTTTCCTCATTATTTTAAGTTTACATAAATTTAACTCAGCTTTCTTCTCACTTAAAATATGAAATTATATTTAGGAGAAAGTATTAAAGAAAGCAGCAGAAAGAAAGACAAACTGGATGTAGTAAACTAAACCGTTTTCACATACATTATTGCCAGGCAAATGTATTTCATTTCAGTGGCATTTTTCTTCCTTAATCCCCAGTCTCCAGCCCAGTTTTTCCCCTTATTAAAAAAGGGAGTAAAATGCCTATAATATTAGCTCATAAGATTTAAAATATAAGTTCTTAACAAATATTCAACATTTAAAACATTTAATAATAAGATTATTTTATTTTTTCTGAAGATTAAATTACTTTAGTTTGAATTTAAAACATTTTGATTTACACTATACTATATGCTTTCCCCAAATAAAAGGATGAAAGCTTATACTTCTGAAAAAAAAAACCCTATATATCTAAAAAGTTCAAAAGAAACTTAGTTGGAAGATAACTTGTTCTATGTTTTTACCAGACAATTGGAAACTAACACAGTTTCGGAAAACTAATTCTTGTTCACATTTTCCTGCATCCTCTGCAGAAGACTTTGTGGTCATTGTCAGTGAAGCACAGCAAGAGCTCTTGAGTGTATCATTGGAAGCAATACTCAAGGGAAGCATGGCTGTGCAGCAGCTTCAGAAGCAGTGATGGAGCCAGTATAAAATACATGAAATTAGGATAACGCAGATGCAAGAAGATCTATAGTGTCTTATATGAAGTGGTTCTAAACAACCATGCCACTATGAATAATCTTGCTCTAGTTTGCATATTAATTGCAATTTATAGAAAAAAATGAATTGCTACATTTGTCTTATTATGGAAGATGTAAAGTTATCTAGGAACAGCACAGGAGGTCCACAGCAGAGCTTTTGCCAAAGAACCACTATGTTCTTAGGTTAGACTAGGGTTTGTCCTCCCGGAGGACTTGAAGAGGAAACTGAAGTTATGGTATTTAAAAGTATAAAGCTGTAATTTGGAAGAATTGGCTGCATCTGATTTACACTAATAACCTATTATCACTCTTTCACTTATCTGCATGGATTTCTAATCTTCACAACCAATTAATATCTGGCCCATATTCATTCCTAAGTCACAAAAGTAGTACGTATTAAAGATTGTTCTCAAATCTTGGGTATCTCTATGCTCTTTACCCTAAAATAAGTGATGATGTTGGGAAGTTCATTTGTCAACAGGAACAAATAGTCTTACCTGTGCTACTTATTTTTCTCAGTCCTCAACATATATCATGTGACCACAGGCTTATCTGACTTGTGCAATCCATCAAGATAGAGTGATACTTTTTTAAAGAGTGATAAAGATAAGCCTTTCATTCCTGGACTCACATACAGTATACTTTCTAGGCCATCTACAGGATTATTCACTAGTCAATTTTGACAGGCGGGCCTCAGTGAGATGCATAGATCCTTTACCTAATGCACTGTTTTACAATTTGTTAGTAGAAAGAATAAATCTTTCTACATCAGTCTTACATTAAAAAAGGATACAAAAGGAATGGAAATGAGTTTTACTGACTTCACAATAATCACTAAAATACCAAACACAGAAGGAAATATCTAGCTATATGGATTTTTGAGTGCTAATCCCAGATTCTCTACTTTTATAGGGGAACACTTACTTTATTATTTGAAGCAAATGTTAGATGATTGTTAATAAATGCATATAAAGTTATAATGAATGCACTGCATGTTATGTGAGGTCCAAGAGCATTATCTTTTGAAAATAAATGCAAATCAGGGAAACCCTATAACCCATTAAATGTAAGGAGAGTAATTTAAAATAAAAAGCTATTTCTCTAGGAAATTATGATTAACAGCTAGCTCTACAGATACAATGCATTTTTCCAAATAATCAGAAATAGTGTATCTAAGAATAAATAGAATAATACCATAATATTGGATTTTTACTTTCTGACCTTTTTTTATAACTCCATTTTACATTGCATCATTCTTGTTGTACATAGAGAGTTATTCTTTTTAAGTATGCAGTTTTGAGATGGATACTTGGTCAGGGGATATAAACTTTAAGAAACCCTTATAGAAATAATCCACAAAATAGGAAAAGTAGAAAGAATATGAACAAGTCAAATTCACACATAGAATGACATATAAAACTAAGAAATGTTAATGTATCAGCACAGTGACTATCATAAAGTTAAGTGTTAAGAGGTGAAACAAAAATTAAAATACAAACAAACAAGCAAATAAATAATTCAGGTGAATTAGCGAGCACACACAAGACAAGCAAATGAAATAGGCATCTGGAGTATTTCAGTTTTCCCATGACAATTGAGACCATAAATGACTGTTCTATGCATGCAATAATTCAAACTTCATAAAATTTAGAAATGTTTAAATATTTTCATCATCTTGTGCTTTTATTCTGAAATTTAAAAGCTTCTTAAATATGGGATAAAATTGTTCACGAGTTATTTTATATGTCTAATATGTAAAATAGTCCAGTCTGCTAATATATATTTCACTCTATCTGAAATTGAGTTTATATATAAAATATTTACTTATGTGTCACAGTGGTGAAACTCCCAACATCCATGTAATCTCAGATGGCAATCTGAAGACACTCAAATGAATTTATTTTTTCTTTCCAGTGACTAATCTAGGAATGAACATGTGTTTTAATTCTGTGCAGGGAGTCATAGGTTAAAGCATGTTGGATGTTCCCAGAAAGATTTTTCTCATTCCTAATAGAAAAACACAAGAAAGAATGGTTTCTTGATTATTATGATTATTATGATATCTGTTACTTGGATCTGGCTGTTACTCCTGAAACAATGGCAAATATTGGACAACCATGAGGGGAAATAGTCTTAGGAAAAGCTAATAATGAGAAAATTAGAACAGTAATATGGAAAGGATCTAAGTCTTTGATAATATTATTGAATGCCCGTCAACTTCTTTTTTTTTTTTAAGATTTATTTATTTATGCAAGCACTGGGTACAGTCAGAAGCGCGGGAGGGAGAGAAAATTCACCAGAGCCAGAGCGGGGACCAGAACAGGCAGATGGACCGAAATACACTGCTGAGGGGTGCAGCGGGCAGCAGGAGAGGTCTGTGCGCCTTGTGGGACCCTCGCAGGTGGCCGGGGATAGAACTGGAGCTGCAAAGGCTGCAGGCAGCTTCGCAGCCCAGCACCCAAGCTCTGCGCCACCAGGGGAGGCCCAGCTAGTCAACTTATGTATGGGGAATCTATGCTGAACTTGAGAGCTTTTGAGAGAAAATAAGTGTTCTTATTTTTAGTGTTTTAGCTATTTTGAAGTGAGATTATCTGTTTATTTCATCACAATGCATAAAATTAAAATTTAAATGTAAAAATCTGTTAACTGGTTATTTATAATAACAATTGGGAAATTTCGCTAAATCTACATGTCAGACACACACACACACACACACACACAGAGGCATTGTATAACTCCATTGTTTATATTTAATCAGATTAAATAGAACTTATTTCTCAAAGTGAAATAATAGCAAAGATGATTCTACCTGAAATTACTCTTCACCTTGCATGCCCTCTGCCATTTGAGCTATCATACCTAGGAGAAGTAGCAAATGGTTGTTGCTCTCTTTTTAATCTTTTTTATTGACAATGTATATATCCATACTTGAGCCTATTTTCCATCCATTTCAATAGGTCTTTGTTCCATCTACCCTATAGGTGTCCTTATGGATCAATAACTTTGTGCAAAACAACAAAAGCTTTTCTCAAATCCAGATTACCACTGGTATATGGTTCATTTTACTACTTCTTTAATTTGGGAAAACTCATAATAAATATATCCAACTCAATTTTCCTTGATTATACTTTAGTACTCGAATATTACAAGTCATCATTATGGGAGAATATTCTCCCTTAACTTAATCAATTTTAGGGAATTGATGACCTCTCTGTAGATGGGGGGAGTGATGTCTCCTACAAGGGCATACTTCCTTAAGAGGTCCTAGGATGATTCTGTGAAACTGAACACCTTATCCATTTATTTCCTTTTCAATTTCCTCATGGTAAATAATACAGATGTTATTGTTTCAGATGTTAAATATGAGAAAATAATTTAAGAGGTTTGTATTGTTTTAAGATAATGACTCTATTGACTTGAGTATACTTGTTTTCTTATGCAAGGAATTAAAAAATAGGAGATATTAAAGTCTTGGTTAATATCATAGTAGATTTTCATAAAATTTTTTATTTTATATCTTCTAATCTATTGCACTTGGAAAAACGAGATATTTATTTTCCTTAATTTTAAAAGGGGCACATATAAGGATTCAATTTGAAGACCATGTGAAAAAAGAAATGAAATAAGAAACTGATTTTCCTTACCATTGTTAAACCAATAATGAAATAAAACAATAAAATAAATACCTAACTAAATAGCACAATGCTTTGGAAATACATTTACGCAATAAATAGAACACAATTTTATTTCAAAGCTACAAGAAAATACTTACTTACGTTGTCACAAGATACGTGTCCTCTCTGTGAATATAGGTTTTTTGATAATCAATATTTTGTATAAATCCAAAATCCATTATCCAAAACACATAGAATGAGGTTTGCTTCAAAATTCCAGGGTTTTTTTCATGCAAATATGGTGTATCTATTTATTTTGTAACATTCCCATCAAGATCAGGGGCAGCATTACCTCATGATCATTTATGTTTGTTCAGGAGAAGAAATGAATATTCACAAACAGATCTATAAAAAGCCTATTTTCACTTCAGCTGAGAGTTTAGCAACAAAACAATTTTGTACTTATATGAAAAAAAATCTTTCCAGTTTAAGGAAGTTTTTAATAATGGAAGTGTAGATAAGGGATTGTAGATAGTATTTAGTTTAATATACACCTCATAGCAGATATTTAATAAATGTTTTTGAAATATACCTGGTATGGGAACTAATTAAAAATGCATTTAGTGTTATAATGAGGAAAACATGGGACTAGGAGTTGAGAGATTTTTGTTCTACTTTATGTGTGTTACTGAAGTTCTATGAATAGTGACTAGCCATACTTGTTGGTTATTAAATTAGTATTACTTTTTCAATAATTAGAGAAATGCCAGAAATTGATATACTTCTTTCTACAAGTTATATACATAAATACTACAAAATCTGGTTATTCTGATAATGTGTTGCATTTCTACCCAAAGGCAGGCAAACTTGAGATGATACTCCTTCACTTTTTGAAAACCATTACATTGACTAACAAACCTTTGATAATACTTAGGGGAAATAAAATGAATAATTTTATGGTATATATTTTTTATTGAATGTTATCAGTCTTAACCTATTTCAATAGAATATGTTCAAGGACCAAATTTTCTTCAGGGATTTTACATTAAGCCATTAATCCTTACATTTATTTAGTTCTTCTATATAATAAGAGTTATTTAAGCTAGGGACGTTGTGATTACTCAAAAAAACATAGAGCTATTTCATGGTCAAAGTAGTCACCTTAGCCAATGTCAAAATATGAGAAATGATACATTTAAAAAAATCACTTCTTCAGAATAAAGCAAATAAAGCCAAAGTCAAAAATCTTAAAGAGAGCCAACAAGAAAATATGGCTTCTTGTGCTTATATCTAATCTCATATGTTAATGAATTATTTCTTATTATTATTATTAACAACAAAATTTACTCAAGGATGATAAAATATATTTTCTTTATATTGTGGTAAGTGTGCCTCAATTTACCATTTATGGCATAAATTTACCATTTATGCCATTTTGGGGTGTAATATCCATGGCATTATGTATATTCACATTGTTGTGCCTCCATGATTCATCCATTTTCAGAAACCCATTAAACAACAATTTCCCGGGCCTCCCCGTGGCGCAGGGTTGCGAAGCTGCCCACAGCCTCTGCAGTGCCAGTTCCATCCCTGGCCGCTGCCCGAGGGTCCCACAAGGCGCGCAGAGCAGACCTCTCCTGCCGCCCGCTGCTCCCCTCAGCAGTGTACTTCGGTCCTTCTGCCTGCTCTGCTCCCTGCTCTGGCTCTGGTGGATTCTCTAACCCTCCCGTGCTTCTAACTGTACCCAGTGCTTGTATAAATAAATAAATAAAAATAAATCTTAAAAAAAAAACCAATTTTCCATTCCATTCTATTCCCTGCTCCTGTCTCTATGAATTTGACTATCCAGTTTATATATAAAGCAATCTTATAATGTATGCCCTCTGTTATCTACTTTACTTCATTTAATTTAATGTCTTTAAGATTCAAGTGTCACACTTTCATTAGTTTTTAAGCCTTTTAAAATAATATTCCAGGTACTCCCCGGTGCTACAGTGGTTGAGCGCTGGGCTGCGCTGAAGCTGCCCACAGCCTCTGCAGCGCTGGTTTGTTCCCTGGCCACTGGCGAGGGTCCCACCTGGCATGGAGACCTCTCCTGCAGCACCCGCTGCTCCCCTCAGCAGTGTATTTTGTCAGTCTGCCTGTTCTGTTCCCTGCTCTGGCTCTGGTGAATTCTCTCACCCTCCCCCGCTTCTGACTGTACCCAGTGCTTGATTAAATAAATAAATCTTTTAAAAATAAATAAATAAATTAAAATAATATTCATCATTGGAAAATGTTTTTTGTCAACAACGATAATTTTTTTGTCTACTTTTGGTATCAGTATCCTTTTGTGATGCTGCATTATTAATGTATGTGATTATACCCTTAAAGTCATGCACATCAAAGAGGGGAATTTGGGCCTCCCTGGTGGCACAGGGTAAAAGACACAGTGCTATCAAACTATCACCAACCACTGCAGCATTAGTTCCAAACCTATGTGGCCAGGGAGCAAGCCACATGGTGCAGCAGACCTCTCTGTCTCTCCTGCTGCTCCCCTCAGTAGTGTATTTTAGTAGATCTGCCTGTTTGCTCCCAGATCTCTCTGATTAATCCTCTCATCCCCTGCACCTCTGGTCTACACCCCAGTTCTTGAATGCATAAATAAATCTTTTTTTTTTAAAAAAGGGGAATTCACTATGCACAAAATGAGCACTATCTGACCTAGTCTAAACCACTACAAAAGCATGAAACAAGAGACTGGTATGCTACAAGGAATAAATGAAATCACTAATTGTCAAATAACAGTTTAAAAACATGTATTATTTATGGGCTACATCAAAATATTTGATTGGAAAGTGACAATTTATATTACTGACCAAATTACTTCAAGATTCAAGATGTGCATTTTATTTTTACAAGGTAATGAAAATTTCCTGCTGATTTTATTATGAACAATCAAATGTTCTGATATTTTAAGTAACCATTTGTTTGTTTTTATTAAGTCCTCAGTTGACACCCAAGATGAACATCACAAAGTAATGCCAAAATATATATTATCAGCAAATTCTTTGTATCTTCATATTTATTTAATGGATTCTTAGAAGTTTTTAGCCACATAGATGGTTGAGTTCATATTTCTTAGAGTTATATTAAGTTTCAAGTTTGCATGTTGTCTGAATACAGTGGCAAAGAAGGTTAATAGCAAGCAAAATGCTCTGACATCTTTTGATCAAACTAAGCTTTTTGGAGGACCTGCATTTTCTAATCTTAGATCTGACATAGAAATATATCCAAAGACCTTTAATCATTTTTATATATATATTATTTACATTTTTAAATCAAAGGTGAATTTACTTTAGAGGACCAAATTTAAATTCCACAGTGAAAACAAACCTGAAGGGTTAAAAACTGGTATGAGCTCAGATTTGTAGTAATTAATTTAGTAATTGTCAGGGATGAATAAGTAGAGCAGGAGAAATAATATTCATTATGCACATAAGGAAGACTCTGGATTCCCAATTAACATTAAAGCAGCATCAGCATAAAATGAGCATTAATATTCCACAGGATAATTGGCAACCTTTGTGATGTGATTTTTTTGTTTGTTTCCCATCCCCCCACCCCATACACAACGTGCACTTTCTCTGTTCTCCAGAAGGCACTATTATTTCTGGTTGACTAAGAGGGATTGCAGTTTACACTATGTTCTATTCATATTTTTATTGAGAGACATAGGCTTTTATGTACTTAATACAAACTATGCTAAAAACCTTTTGTGTGTTATCTTACATATTCTTCATCACAGTGTCATGAAATAAATAGTATTTTTATATTCATTTTGCAGATAGGATAGTATATGGCTTTTACAAGGTTTTTCAAAAAGTGGCAGTGCCTTCATGCTTAATTTCTGTTATTAAATAAACATTTTTGCAACTTATACTTTGTATCACATTTTACAATTTTACACACACACATATTTACAGCCTCAATATCAACAAACCAAATCAGTGTAGTTTTTTTGTTATTATCTGGATTTCAGATGAGAGCCAAGATTCAGAAAAGTTAGATGATCTAGATAACAAATAAAGGAGCAAATCACTGTCTAACTATACACATCTCTCTGTTATTTAATACCTCAAATAACAGTCTTTTTTCAAATTAAAAAGAGAAACATGATAAAACAAATATTGTGTAGCTTCATGATTACTTAGAGCATCATGTGTTTTTCTAATTTTTAATTGGCTACACATAGATAAAGTTGATATTTAAAGTAAAAGGACATATTCCAGTTTATCCTGGAAAAAAAAAAAAAGACATCTGAGCACATTGCAGCAACTGGGTGGGACTGAACCCTCCTCAGAAGGGGAGTAAACCATCTAGATTGTTTTTTTATATTTAAAATTCACTATACACATTATATAACTAAAGCTCTGAGTGCATTTATATAGCCAAAATTAAACTGGGCAAGTTTGGTTGAAGGGCACAATGTGAAAACCTTCGTATTTGAAACCCATACATGTTTATATAATAAACTTAGCCAGATTTCATGGTTTTTATGAGTCAAAGTTGATAAATTATGATTTAATGAGGCAATAGCTTACATGCTCTTCAGGAAAATAAATAATATTCAGAATTTCATTATATTTTGGTATATTTTCTTTAATTTATAACATTACACTGAAGAAAAGAGATTCTGAAAGTACAAAATAAATCTTTAAAGACCTCTTCTCATTGACTTCCTGAGTATGAACAAGTCCAGGTCCTTACGTATAGATCTGAGTCCACTGAAAATCAAATGTAACTTTCCACATGCAAGTATTCACATAGTTGGTAGAGAATGACTTTAAAAAGAGCGTGATTATGTGCTAAGTTGATAATAATTCCACAGAAAGTTTGACTGAACACTCAAAAATGCCAATTACAAGTTAGTCACTGACATATTGCAAAGATGAACCACTTTCCTCTAATTTACTGAAAGAATGAATCCCTTCATGGATCATATCGAGTTTTCTGTTTGGGAAGGAGAGTATAGTGATGACAAGGAGATTTTTTAAAGCTTGCAGATAAAACTTCCTTCTTAGACATCAGACATTTCTTAAAATTCACTTGACCAAAGTAGTTATTAATTGATAGTGCCTTTCTAAAAGTATATTCACTATAGAATATAGCTAAGGAAAAAATACTTTAGGAGTTAGTCACAATGCTTTGAGTTATACAAATATACACAATATTCAAAAATAATTTGACAGATTTGCAGTATGTGTTTTACCTGCATTATGTCATTTAGCCCACACAATATCCTTTAGAATTTTGTATCTAGAAAAACAGAAACCCCAAACATAACTCACTTCCTTAACTTTAGCTAATGGAAATCAGTAGAGTTGCTTTTGAAATAATCAAGACCAGGTATCAAACTATAGCTTTTCTACTATGCAAGGTGAATAATTAACATAAGAAAAACTGAATTTAAAGATTAAATGAGGAGTATATAAAATGTCAGGCATATACTTCTATAGAATATGTATAACTTTTTAGGGGCCTCCCTGGTGACACAGGCAGTTGAGTGCAGCGCTGTGAAGTTGTCCACAGCCTCTGCAGTGCCAGTTTGATCCCCGCCGGCCTCAGAGCAACCCACGTGGCGCGGCAGACCTCTCAAGTCTTGCCCGCTGCTCCCCTCAGCAGTGTATTTCAGCCAGTCTGCCTGATCTGTTCCCTACTCTGTCTCTGGTGAATCCTCTCATCCTCCCACACATCTGGCCTGTACCCTGGTTCTAATATTAATAAAATAAATCTTCAAAAAAAAGAATATGTATAGGTACCCCCCGGTGGTGCAGTGGTTGAGCGCTGGGCTGCGAAGCTGCCCGCAGCCTCTGCAGCGCCGGTTTGATCCCAGGCCTCCGGGTGAGGGTCCCACAAGGCGCGCAGACCTCTCCTGCCACACCTGCTGGTCCCCTCAGCAGTGTACTTTATTAGTCTGCCTGCTCTGCTCTCCGCTCTGACTCTGGTGAATTCTCTCATGCTCCTGTGCTTCTGACTGTACCCAGTGCTTGTATAAATAAATAAACAAATCTTTAAGAAAAAAAAAGAATATGTATAATGTTTTAAAAAATAATTATTTACCATGTACCTTCTAAGTAAGAGATTATTAATTGAAATTGGTAAAAAAAAAAGTTATTCCATGTAAGATATAAATGAAACAAGCTAAGTCAGAAGAGGAAAATTGGACTCTGGAAAAGGTAATGGGGGACATTTATAGTTGGAGCCATGTATTAGCCTCTGCTGTTCAGAGTAATGATGACATATCTTTTTTTTTCAATTTTCTTTCTTATTAGTGTTCTTGTTTTGTTTTGTTTTGACTCTCGTTTGCTACTCAAACAAGCTGTGGACCAAGAAATTGATGAACTAGAGTGTTAGTGTCATCTGTGATCTTGCTTAGAAATGGAGGCTCTTATACTCCACCCATACTCAACTGATGAGAATCTGCATTGTCACTAGATCCTGAACTAAATAATTTAAGTCTTGATCTTTGAGAAAAACTGCCCTACAGCATGTTGTTTTCCAAGGTATAAATATATAAAACTCAGACTACATCTAAGTGAGGAGATAACTTATCAGGAGTACTGGGAGTACTATATGGACAAGGCAGCAGTACTCAAACTATTCTAGGATGGGGTTAGCCTGTGCCATGTTTAGTGTCATTCAATTAGAAACAAAACTTCCACTGTTCTCCAAACGGATATCTCCTTCCAGATTTATTTCCTGAAGGTCTTTTGGAATGCATTGCCAGAACCCTAGTTATAACACTCATGTGTAGTTGTAGTTCAGTCACTATCGATTCCCACTGCAGTAATGTGACTGAAATCAATGACTTAAAACTCTCAAAAACAAGTTTAAAATCTCCTCTCACAAATCATTCATGTCTTCTGAACCATAGTAACTTTAACACAATTCTTGTATTCTCAATTTATTTTCTGTTTCTCAAATAAAGGAATTCTGATTATTGTAGACTTTTGGCTTATGGGAGATCACTTATATAAACTAAAATGATATAAAACTTTTTAAAAATTCAAATATATTAAATTGCATCAATGGATTTCATAATAGGCTTTATTTCACATTCATGAAATTGAATACAAGAATTGGGACGAGCAATTCTAATCATTTGAAAAGGAGATTTGTTGTGGATATACATTCTCAGTTACAAAAGGTGAGAAAGTTCTAGAAATCTATTGCACAACAAGGTACATATTCATCACATTACTGTACCCTGCACTTAAAAATGGCTAAGGCTGAAAACATTAGGTAATGTATTTCTTACCAAAAGTAAAAAAATAATGAGGGAGTATTCTATATAGTCATATGGACATGTTTCAAATATGCATACTTAAAACAAACTCTTGAAAGTTGACCATAGACCTTAGGCTTTCAAAGGAAAAAGAGGGGTGAGAACAGTGGGAGGAGTTGGGGGAGAACACAATAGATTTTAGTGTAGTATCCTGGGTGCTTCAGCAGGGAGGGTGCTACACTGACTATACCTGAGGGGAGATAACGTATACTGTCAAAATACTAGCAAGGATGTAAAGTAATGGTCTATCAATGACAATTAATATAAATAAATAAATAAGCAAGCAATGGAACATACTGTTATTTGCATTAAATGGAAGAAAGGAGACTCCCTGGTGGTGCAAGGGGTTAAGATGCAGCACTATGAGGCTATCCCCAGCCACTGCAGCATGAACTCGATCCCTTGCCAGGGAGGTGACCCACATGGTGCAGGAGACCACTCCTGACTCGCCCACTGCTCCCCTCAGCAGTGTGTCTCAGTCAATCTGCCTGTTCTGTTCCCCACTCTGTCTCTGGTGAATCCTCTCACCCTCCACACTTCTGGTCTGTACCCCAGTTCTTATATACATAAATAAATAAATTTAAAAAAATGGAAATTTATACAGTTTGTACATTTTCCTTAATGAATATGCATTTAAAATATCTGAGGGATTAAAAATTTTTTCCTAAGTTTTAAATAAAATTGAAACTTATCATATTGGAGCCAAAAGATTTCAGCGGTGTAAGATGCCGTCCTCCAACACTGGGTCTCAGAAAGCACAGAGAAAATACAAGAAAAGCTTTCGTTATGTTTTGCATTGGGTAAAGGGAAACATAAATATTTTGATACAGACTATAAAGCTCCTTATGTAGGAAATAAAACAATATTTCTGTTCCAGAGAAACAGAAAAGTAAAAGCTGGACTTGGAGAGCGTAGAGAATAAACACTATCAATTATATGACTATAAAATAGCAAAGAAACATCAAAAATACAACCACTGAGATGAGTTATGTTTGTCTCTTTTAAACTAAGTCTTTATTCAGTTTATCTTTTAGTCACATTCCCTACAGCCATCTATAATGCAGTTGGAATTTTGAGAAATTCTCAAAAAAATTTATGAAGGGGCACACCTAGCATAATTGGTATTCATTCCTAGTTTTTCCTCTGTGAATGCATCCTTCATATATTGCATTCAAAGTACTGAAAACATCAGAAAAAATGGCTAGGCAAAATACCTGGTTTTAGTTCTAGACAAAAATAGAAAAATCCAGTGACCATAAATCTGTAAATACAATTTATTGAATGCATTTTTCAAGTCATTGCAGTGAGACATACCAAATTAAAATCAGTCCATATGCATGTCTGTTTTATTTCATTTTATGTAAAAAGGCCTAACCTGGACTGGGTCCAAATTGACAGAAGAGCTTTGGAAGAGTGATGAATTTTAATATCTGTTAGTTCATAATGATTAATGGCCATATCTCAAACTCTTTAAGAATTTTGAGATTTAAAGTTTCACCATTTCTATGTAGATTTATCAGAGAAAGGTGATTGATGTTTCCACAAGAAAAACTAAAAATACAAAATAGACTTTCTGTTAGAAACTAACTGGAAACTTATCTAGCAGAATAAGGACCTTTTACAATATTCAGTTTCTGGAAAACACTGGTTTACATAAAATATAATTTTATTAATTAACCATAATCACCAAGATAATAGAAATTAATTCAATTTGACTGAATATCAATAACATTGTGAACTCAGATTTGCTTTATCTAGTGAGGTTTATTCCTCACTAATAATTTATACTCATAATAATTTATCATGTATTATTTATAAATGTTACAATTTATAACACTAATCCAATCTTCCAGAGAGTTACAGTATAGCTGTAGACCAAATTCTCCAATAGGAAATAAAGGTTTATATATTAATGCTACTTCCAAAGAATAACTGATGCTATCAGATTTCATGTTAACCCTCTCACTTAAGATATCTTTGTGCTAGTTGAAAGCTACTAAGTTTAAAAAAAAAAAGTGAAGTTATAAATACACAAAAGATTTATATTCTAATCAAAAAGTTAGTTAACATAATTAGAAATGCAGGCATTATTTAATCTGCAATTGTACATACCCATAAATAATTGCATTAGGTTCATGTGTGTGTAAAAGCTTTTTACCCACAGTTATGATCTTTATCAATTAATATTTTCTTCTTGAAAGCATTTGCTAAGTACTTTACACTTTACTGACTACAATTATGTTGACTTTGTTCACTTGGAAATGTACTTAGAATGATAAGGTAACTTCTTTTGTTGAAGATGTTATATAATACAATGGCAAATAAAACTCTTTAAAAAGTCTTGATTCTAATAAAAATCCATTACTCTGAATTTAATTCAATGTTATCAAATGTTGTCTAAGGTCATATAATACTAAAATCCCCAGTATTTTGGACTGAGTATGTTAAGTTTACTTTCAATGTAAAGCTATGAAAGTCATATCAAAATACTTTTCAGTGTATTAACACATTTGATTGAAAATATTTCCTTTTGCCTCACAAAAGACACCTCGTTATTATTCTTTCCATTCTTTTTATTTCTGGTTTTACTTTATTTCTCTTGTTCTCTGTTGACTTACTCAAAAATTCAATATCTTTTATAGATTTAAATATAATCTTTCTCCTGATAAATTTGAAGCTAATACTTAATGTTGAGATTGGTAATTTTTACCAGTTCAAGCAAAACATGAAAATTCAATTCAATTATTTTATATTAAATATTATTTAAAAGGTAAAAGTTTAAGTGACTGCTGTAAATATGTGTATACTGATGCAAAAATTTGATTTCATGATAGTTTCCTAATCAATGCTGAATTATGTTAGGTCTGTTCTTATAAGATTACCTATAATTATATGCAGTACCCTTAACATATCTTCATCATAATAACATATTCATTACTGTGAAAAGGTAGATTTCATGTAATTTTAGGAAAGAAAAAAAATTTGACTATAACTGAAACCTTAGTATGATTATATTAAGACACAGTTCAACTTTATGTAATGCTACTATAATGGTAGATCTAACAATACAAAACTTAATTTTTTCTCCTCATCTTTGTAATTATAAGACTCTCTTAGATGAGAATGAAAAAGAATGAAGTAAATTGAGCTTAGTAATAATCTGAAGCATATCCTCAAAGCATAATCAAAATTTCCTGCTTTGTTCAAATGTTCTAATATCTCTATTTGTAACTGAAAATAATATATTAGTCACAGCTTGACCATGCTTAGTTTACCACAACACAGAAAATAAAGTAAAATAAAGTCCTTGATCATTCTTATGCTGAGAGAATCATGAAATAAAACCCCACTTTTTAAGATACACAGAGTATTTATATTGCATTTACTTATATGAAACATAAGAATGTAATATGGATTTTGTAAACTAGAACAATGATGTTAGAAACTACATAATATTGGGTGTATATAAGAAGGAATAGTGTGAAAAGTTCCAAATTCCAAGTTGTTTGTCTGACATTAAACATAGTCTTTTACCATATTTCACTCATAAGTGCCAAAATCTAATTTTAAGTTTCAAAGAAAAATGTTGTTTTTGACATTTATGAACAAAATATGATAAATTACAAACTAACATATTAAGGGAAATAATATTTATTTTGTGGAATGTGTGTGTATGTATGTATGTATGTATGTATGTGAGATTAATAACCAAAAAAGTGATAAATGTGGGAAAAGGCTAATCCCAGCTCATGAATATTTTTCTATTGTTATAGAGAAATAGAAAATTCAGGTTCACCTAAAACTCAAAATTTTAAGTAAAACATTAAAAACAGATTTTTGTTAGCAAATGGTTTCCATGTTCATTCATAATAATTCTTATGCAAAATTTAAATTGATCTGATGCACAGAATTCTAGTTCCCTTACTATATTTCAGTTAAGATGCTAATGAGCTATGAAATGAATAGTTAGTACCAAGAGAAATAAAGCTCATGAAATATCCTAAATTAGAATAATCAGTTATCAAAATCGCTGAACTTTTGCATAATAAAAAAATCAGAATAACCTTATGTTAAGAAAATATTTAGAAACAGTGAAAGTAGTTCAAATCTTGGTTTTAAAGTTATCTGTCATAGATATGGATATTAATATTTACATATAATAATACTGGTAACTTTCAGCATTTCACAGAAGCAGAAAAAAAATGAGAAAAGGATACTATTGAGGGTTTATTTAAAAATAATTGAAATAATACATGCATTTTTCCTAATATAGGTCTAGTCATATACTGTATAGTAACTTTTCAAGAAGATTTTTATTAGAAGTGCACATTATTGTTAGCTTCAAAGCTCAAAATCACTAAGTTCTTTAAAATAGGGTATCATATTACTGCTACATAAAATCCCAAAACTTATTTTGCTATTCTGGCATTTTCTTTATCTTATTTTTATTGTCTTTCATCTAAAAGAATCTTATTGAGCAAGAAGAATCAATAGTGGAGGTAGTATGAGTCACACCACCAAAATAATTTATTTTCCATTGGATATTTTGATCCAGTGGATATTACAGTGTTATTAATCATTACAGGACTTCATAACACTTGATAGTATGATAGTCTTAGCTTAGATTTCATAAAGTTTGTCATTAAATTTTGAAATTTGCATTATTAAATCAGATCAGTGAAGACTATCACTGCACCCTGGTTCTATATAGCTTTTTTTCCTGACTACCAATCTGAGCGAACTCATTCAGAAAGTGCCAAAACCTTTACTTCAATGTCCTGACTTGGTCAGTCTTTCTCTTTACACATTCAGGAAAAAATTTGTTGTTCATATATCATGAGATTGCAGACATTTTTAAATAAAAATAATGAGTATAATGTTTATTACTGACAAAAAATAGGAAATAATATAGATTTATAAGATGAATTATGTTTTTTAAATATGCCAGGGAATTGGTTATAATCATTATTTTAAGAGTGAGAGTTTTGTGTGCTATTTATTTTTAAAATGGTGTTATTTGTTCCAGTGGCAAAATTGAAATGTCTATTCAACTGCTATTTTTTTTTAAGTTTTATTTTATTTATTTATGCATACAAGAGCTGGGGTATAAGCCAGAGGTACAGGAAGGGGAGAGGAGAAAGGATTCACCAGAGACAGAGTGGGGAGCAGAACAGGCAGATCTACTGAAATATACTGTTAAGGGTAGCAGCGGGCAAGACAGGAGAGGTCTGCTGCATCATGTGTGTCACCTCCCTGGCTGGAGATCGAACTTGTTTTGCAGTGACTGTGGGTAGCTTCATAGTGCATGACTTAATCCCTTGTGCCACCAGGGAGACCTCTCTACTGTTATTTTTAAGTCTTTACTAGGTGCCACACTTTTTGGCAGAGTTAATTTTTAGATACCTGTATGTGGTTAGCCATTTTCTGGCATCTCAAGTGTACCTCTCTATCAAAACCACTTGAACAAACCAGCATTTATATTTATAATATTTCAAATAGTTCCAGTTAAATACTGATAGTATTTTCATTGCTATTTTAAAATTGATCATAAAACTATGACAAAGGAGTTTTGTTCCCAAAGTCCAAATAGTTTAGGAGCTATATATACTGATCAGGAAGTGAAAAGTGAAAAACAACATTTTTTGAACATTGCTAAATGACAGACCGTGTAAAATTGTGTCATGTTGTATTACATTTAATAAGCTGAGTCATTATGACAGCACATCATGTGACTCCAACCTGCAAAACATATTTAGAATCTGACCATATCTTATTAAATATCATAGCCATCATTCTGGACAGTTATCCCATCTGTTACAATCTTCCAAAAGGTCTCCCTGATTTGCTCTTGTCTTCTCTACAAGTTAGTCTTGAACAAAAGAGGTGGAAGGATCTTGTTAAAACAAAAGCCAATCCTCACCTCGTCATACAGACTTACCAAGGAACCAAGCCAAAACCACCTTTTATTTTTATTAATTTTATTAATTTTTATTGAGGTAATGCTGATTTACAACACTACACATGATTTAGGGATATAAATTCACACTTCTTAAGACTTATGTTATCACACCACCCCTGGCCTTTCCTCCCTGATTGTTCCTCAAACTCCCTAGGTCCCCTCTTCTTGTTTCCTTCAAGGCATTGCTTAAATATCTTACCTCAATGAATTTTATTCAAATCATCCTATTTAAAACCATTTCCACAAAACTCTTGATTCTTTTCACTACAAAATACATTTTTCTTTGTTCCCAATAGTATCTGTCCACTTCAAAAATATAGAATTTATTTGTTTAATGTGCTATTGTTTTGTTTTTACCTTCAAAATGTAAACTCCACAGGATAGGAATTTTATTTGTTAGCTCAATGATGTGTCCTAAGCATTCTGGTGAGAGACCTGGATTAAAGTTACTTAAAATTAATTATTGAATGGAATCTAGAAAACTTAAATAAGGGACCAGGAAAAAGAATAACTACAAGAAAGAAAATATCAAAATCAACAAACAACTATGAACCAGAGACACTCTATGGGGGGTGGGGGGAGAGAAAGGAGGGATTGGGGTCAAAATAAGGGGGTTGTAATTGTATGGGGAATATAAAAATAAAATTTAAATTAAAAAAATAAATAAATAAATAAAACTGTCAGCAAGGGGGAAAAAAAAGAATTCAGACAACAATATTTATACCAGCTTTGTTCATGTTAATTGTATTTTAATTACATCATCTAGAAGAACCAAATGGCCTTCAAAACATACCAGAGTGAATCTCAATATCTTGATTATGATTATAGCTTCATGTGTATGTATCATCTGTCAAAAATAAGTCATGCTCTTTATATATAATGAAGCTGTTGTATGTCAATTATCATGCCATGAATCTGTTAGAATTAAATAAAAATACACCAAAAATTAATTATTGATGAACTGACTATTATTGATATTGGTCTATAGCAATAATACTTCTAATTTATTATTAAAATGATTTAGAAAAGTTTTTTAGTTTTCTCCCAACACATTTTTTCATTAATGGAGGTGAAGTTTTAATGTAAGTATCTTATTTAAAAACAGATACACTTAACCTCACTGTTACACAATGTCACTACCATCAGTCTCCTTCCAACTACATTGTTAAATAGATTGGGGACTAATTATTCTCTTATGCTTTTACTTAGATTCACAAATATAGGAAGCAAATAAAGAAAGGAGATAAATTTTTCTACATTGCAAGAACATAAAACTGCATAGTTACAATAAATGAAGATAATTTCCAACAGTACAGTAAAAATATTTGTCTAACAAGCCAAATGTTGAATGAGAAAACAGTATACTATACTTTATTTGAATTCAAAGACATTTCATTCAAATTTAAAAGTTTAAAATGAGAGATTTTGGTTGACATATACTGATAAATGTATTTTTTACTGCCCTGGGTCAGTAGACATATTTATTAGCACAGTAATGTATAGTGTAGAACCAATTCAGACCTCTGTGTGTCCTGCTTAAAGGAGCAGAAAAAATGTGTGCTTGCACTCACAAAGAAAATAGGGAAGGATAGGACTTGCGTTTCAACTGATCCCATATTCATTAATAAAGTGAACCCATTCTCTACCCAGGTGGAGGAATAAGGAAGAGGTCAGGACTTTATTGTTGCTTACTTATTTTATATTTTTGTTTTTCATTTTTTTAAATTAATTAATTATTTTATTTATACAAGCACTGGGTACAGTCAGAAACACGGGAGGGTGAGAGAATTCACCAGAGACAGAGCAGAGAGCAGAACAGGCAGACTGAGGTAATATACTGCTGAGGGGAGCAGCAGGCGGCAGGAGAGGTCTGCGCGCCATGTGGGAACCTCACCAGTGGCCGGGGATCGAACCGGCACTGCAGAGGCTGCAGGCAGCTTCGCAACGCAGAGCTCAACCACTGCGCCACCAGGGAGGCCCCCTATATTTTTGCTTTTAAGGGTAAATTTCTTCTCATTTTCAAAGCAGAAGTATGAGGAAGAAAACTATCTCCAAAATACACCCCCTTAATAACCACAGTCAATGTAAGATGTGGCTAGCTGAAATAACAGCAGTCTATCAATAATATTGAAGATACTCTTCAATCCTCAAGAGAGTTTTCTCTCAACACCATATTTGTTTTCTTTTTTTCATTCTTTTTTGGACCTCTGGTAAGAAGTCAAGAAGTTTTTTCTCACAAAAAGCAGTCTCTACATGTCATATCTTAAATTATTAGATCTTATAATAATTTTAAACTATTCTAAATAATTTAGTCTTATTATGTTGCCCTATATAGCTTATCGTGTTCATTCTGTAATGATTTTAAATAAAATCAAAAGAGAAATAAATCATAAAATGCAATATGTAATTTACCCAAATTTGAATAAAAATTCCCTTCAGAAATTTCTTAGGTAAAAAAGTTAAGATCCAAATGAAATAAAGCATGAGGCGACATTTTTCAAATTTTGTCTATTGAAGTTGAAAAAAAAAAAAAGATCCTGGAATTTATCCTACTCATATCTTATTCTGTTTGTTCAGTTTTATTTGTAGTAATTTCCTGATGAGACTTCTACTCTGAAATGTCTAGCCAATAAAACAATTACATTAACTCTATAGTTGTTTCCTTTTTACTCACCAGATTTCAAGACAGTATACAGTTAATGTACATGAGAAGAATGCTACATTCAGTTCATGGGGTATTTATCCCATTTGGCTAAATTGGGAAGTTTGCCTTCTATCTGAAAGCAAACACAATTGTCGAACCTCACAATTGGACAATTTATTGCTGTATTAGTTTCAAAAGCTGCCACAAAAGTATCACAAACTGTGTGTCTTAAAGAAAACAGAAATTGCCTCACAATTCTAGGCTAAAAGACTGAAATTAATGTATCAGCAGAGCAGAGCCATGCTCTCTCTGAAGGCTCCATGATCTATGTTCTGCGTCTCTCCCAGCTTCCAGGGAGCCCAGGCCTTTCTTGGATTACAGGTAAATTTAGGTAATTCCCTATATTCTTTCTTCTTTCTTTGGTATTCTACTTGTGTATCTTCACATTGTCTTCACTCTATGTGTATCTCTGCATCCATATTTTCCTTTTCATAAGAACAACAGTCATACTGGAGTAGGAACCAACCTAATAATCTCATTTTACCTTGATTATCTCCATAAAGACCACATTTCCAAATAAGGACATATTCTAAGGAACTGAGGTGAGGACTAAAACAAACCTTTTTTTGAGGGGACACAATTTAACTCATAATTCTCACATATCACAAGATATATCACATGTAAAACTTGGGGCATATAACATGTGGAAGGTTATTTCCTAAATTAGAAAAGTGCAAGAGACTGGGATGTATTCTACCTCACTGTGAAATAATAAGAAATGTGGAAAATATAAAAAGAAGTTTATTTAAAAAGAAAGACAAAAATTGATAGAGTAGGTCAAAAATGATATCCATTAGTATAATTTTACTATGTAAAATATTATTTACTTCTTTTTTTTTATATCCTATCTAACCCATAAAATGATTACATGTTGATTATCTGTCTTGTTTGCTGCTACACCTCCAGTTTTTGGCACATAACATATAACCAGTAATTGTTAACTTTAGATAATTTCTTATATCTGAATGATGGAGTACTGATCACAAAGACTGTTTCATATATTTTAATTTTTTAATCTATTCACTGAAACCAAAACATAGTTGAACTATGGATTTTTGCATGTGGAAACATATCTTCAAAATATTTAGCCACTTAACTCATCAATATAGCTTACCACTCGATATTAAATATTAATTATTCAATTGGCAAAAAAAAATCACATAATTGTGACTTCTTCTCATGGAGCCTCAAATGAATGTATCTCAGGATAACCTGGGGTTTCCAAAAGATTTACCAGTATCAAATGCAAAGAGAAATCTTTTTCCACATTTTTTAACAGCTTGGAATCAATGTGTGTTAAAAATAGCATCAATTTTGAAATTAGAAAGTATGTTGGGCCTCCCCTGGTGGCTCAGCGGTTGAGCACTCGGCTGCGAGGCTGCCCGCGCCTCTGCAGAGCCTGTTTGTTCCCTGGCCGCCGGCGAGGGTCGCACAAAAAAAAAAAAAAAAGAGTTTGTCTATCATGTATTCATTTTATAAACATGAAGAAATCACTTAATCTTACTAATTTTCTTTGTGCTTATGAACATATTAATGATAAGAGTAGTAGACACATCAAAGATTTGCTAGAAGGGGCCTCCCCGGTGGCGCAGCGGTTGAGCGCTGGGTTGCGAAGCTGCCCGCAGCGTCTGCGGCGCCGGTTCGATCCCCCGGCTGCTCCCCGGCCACCGGAGGAGGGTCCCACATGGTGCGCAGACCTCTCCTGCCGCCCGCTGCTCCCCTCAGCAGTGTACTTCGGTCCTTCTGCCTGCTCTGCTCCCCGCTCTGGCTCTGGTGAATTCTCTCACCCTCCCGCGCTTCTGACTGTACCCAGTGCTTGTATAAACAAAAACAAACAAAGAAATAAATAAATAAGTAAAAGCATGCCTCTATTAAAAAAAAAAAAAAAAGATGGTTGTGATGTTGAATTTAAAAAAAAAAAAAAAAGATTTGCTAGAAGGATCAAATAAAATGATTTATGCCAAAAATATTTCATTAACACTATATTTCATTTTATTTATTTTACCAAAGAGCTCTTCATGAAAATTATTGAAGTTCACACTTTAAAAAAATAATGTCAGTATTTCAGAACCCTGGACTGTAACTGTAAAGTATATGCAGTTAATAGAGCTTTATCTTCTTTTCATCACAAAGATAAAACAGCTTATGTGTAAAATGAAAGTTAGGCTTCTGAAAATTCAGTTCTCATATCATTAATATATTAAAATATTTTAAATATTAAAATTGCCATTTTTGAGAAAGAACACAAAAGAGTTCATTTTATTCACCTTGAACTATCACATAAAATAATCCATACAAATTCTAAGACATCATGCATTTTCAGAATTAGCTAGAAATTTTTGGCTTCAAATTATAAAAGTTACAATAGAGTATTTTTACGTTATGAATGTTTATTTGCTACAAAAACAAATACAATTATGAGTGAGTGTAGAAAGCCCAATAGTGGTATGATGACTCCTCAGGTCATCTTCTGTTTTATCAGAGGTCTTCATTCCCATGCTTGTAATCACATGAAAGTTTATAGATGCTACAGGTTACTGCACCCCCCCCCCCAAAAAAAAAGGAAAAAGAAAAGGCTGAAAGATGAAAAAACTTATTTTTCTTAATGAATCTCTGCAATTTACTAGGAAAATATTCTCTGTGTATTTTAGAATGTTATTTTAAAAGAACAGTGCCATGTGAGTACACCTAGTGGCTAAGATTTTGGGGACACTTTGATGTAGAAATAGCCAAAGTGGGGCCTCCCTGGTGGTGCAAAGGGTTAAGTGTCAGCACTGTGAAGCAATCTGCAGCTACTGCAGCATGAGTTTAAACCCCAGCCAAGGAGGAGACCCACATGGCGCAGCAGACCTCTCCTGTCTCGCCCACTGCTCCCCTCAGCAGTGTGTTTCAGTCAATCCACCTGTTCTGCTCCCCACTGTCTCTGGTGAATCCTCTCACCACTACCACTCCACAGCACCTCTGGCCTACACCCCAGCTCTTGTATGCATAATATCTAAATCTTTAAAAAAAAATAGCCAGAGTAAAGTGGTATTGTGAATGGAGATTGGACCAACCATCAAAGAAAGTCCACAATATGTTATAAATTAATAATTCAAAATAGAACTAATTTGTTTTCAAAGCAGTTACTTTTATGCTAGAATACTTTTGCTACACAAAAATAAATTTAAAAAACATCTCTACCTAAAGATGAAATTATATACTCCAAAGACAACCAGTAATTATCCAAATAAAATATTATTTTCAAAACAGTAGATCATTTTCAAGAAACCAATATTATTCAATACTTGACTTCTCAATAACTTTTCAATAACTAGGGAAACCTGAAAACAGTGGGGAAATATCCCTAAATACTCAGAAAACTTCATGTGTTCTATCAATTTTATATACTGGGAAAATATTTCAAGAATTGGAGCAATATATGAAAACTTACAGACAAAAGAAAGTTTATAACTAATAAACCATCTTTAGAATTCTAAGGATAACCATCTCACATGGAAGTTTGATGTTATAATAGAAAATAATGAAAGCAGTAAATATGAGAAAAAAATTGTTGAGGGATAAAATGAAGTGAAAAATAATGATCAATTTTAAAGAAGATAAACAAAGTAAAGTAAAATAAACATAAATAATGAAATAAAGCACTTATAAATTAATTAAAATATATCATAGTAATTATAAATGGAAATAATGTATATAAATCTATCCAAGTCAAAAAACTCTATATGGGATGAAATATGAAAGTCAGGTTGATGTTGCTTATAAGAAAAAGAATGAGATACAGAGGAGTGTAAGTGGAAAATACCAAGGAAATTAAAATAGAAAGAATGTTGGAACAGTTACAGTAACTTAAGTTAAAAGACAATTGTATAAATTATTAAAGCGGGTAGTTCTCTCCTGACAATGGTTCACTTCACCAAAAGTTGCAGTAATTCCTATAATGCACACTCTTAGTAACACATTTTACACATACAGACACTGTAACTATGAGAAGAAATAATAAAATTCAAATTATTCTGGATTTTAAAATCTATCAGCCTTAAATTTACTAACATAGAATATTTGAGCAGGACGATGAAAAAAACTTCAACTGTTAGACATAATAGAACACGCCACTGTTTTTTTTTTAAAGATTTATTTATACAAGCACTGGGTACAGTCAGAAGCGTGGGAGGGGGAGAGAATTCACCAGAGCCAGAGCAGGGAACAGAACAGGCAGACTGACAAAATACACTGCTGAGGGGAACAGTGAGCATGACAGGAGAGGTCTGCCCCGTCATGTGGGACCCTCCTCCGGTGGCCTGGGAGCAGCCAGGGATCAAACCAGCGCTGCAGAGACTGCGGGCAGCTTCGCAACCCAGTGCTCAACCGATGCGCCACCGGGGAGGCCCTCCACTGATTTTTGTTGCAGTAAATAGGATTTCAGACAGGGTGTAAATGGAGATGTCTTATTTCTGCTTTGAAACATCTGAGGCCTCACCTGGATGATCTAAATACTGGGGATTGAAATTATCTGAATTCCAATTTACTCATAAATCTTGCAACTGACTCTATCTAGTGGTCTAGATTCAGCTGTCAGGGGGAAAAGCACTTGAGTAATCTCCATGTGATTAGAGCTTCCTTAAACTATGATAGTTAAATTAAAGATCAACTGCCCAGAAATGCAAGGAGAGGGAGAGAGAGAAGTCTTTTATGAACTAACCTCAGAATTATTTCTGCCATATACTATAATGGAAGAAATTTATAAAACTGTCCAAATTCAAAGAGATAGCACACAAGCTTACATTTGAAGATATCAATATTGCATTATAAAGACTATGTGGGGTACTAAATAAACCAGTGTGATTGATAGCAAGAAACACTCAAAAATCTTTTAGCAATTTCACAATCTTTGTCACTTATTTTTTGTGGCTTCATATCCCATTAGGGGAAGTAATACCAACCACAGGTAGAATTTCAAAAGGTGTGATAGTGTGGGTCATTTAGATACCAAAGTGGTCAGATTTAATCAGTAAATTTCTATTTGGAATCCAAATGACCCAGTTGGTAAAGGTTCATTTACATTCTCTGTAAAACATTCTCTGACATTCATATTCCCTCTAGAAAGGAAAGCTTCATTGAATCCTACACAGTCATATGATGTTTTACTCTTTGCTCAGTATGTCTTTCTCTGCAGGCAGAAAAGACTGTACATTGTCTAGTAGGGGGTGTTAATTTCACAAGTTTTCAGTAGATTTACCACAGAAAGTGAAAGAAAGAAATCCATTTGTTTTCTATAGGCATGGTCTAATTCCAGAGTTCTGTGATGTGAAGAATCAGAGGGTGGTTGAGTTGGCTGGCTGGACTTTAGCACTCTGTAGCTTTTCATACAAACACAGAGGACAATTAGTCCCTCAGGTTATTTTTATTTTCTCCTTTATTGATTCACCATTTGTTGCACAAATAAAAATAAGATATCTGACTGGCTCGTTTTTGAATGTATACATCCTTTATTTACATTATGCTATTTTAAAAAAAGTTATTCTCAAAAGACCAGTTTATCTTTAGGGATGTTCAAATGATTTCACTTAATACTACATATTTGTATTGAATTACACATATAGTACAATTATATTTTTGTTCTGCATATATAGTACAATTACATTTTTCCTGATGAATTTGACAGATTCTTTTATTAGCAATATTGTAGTAGTATTATTCATAATGTAAAATAATAGCCATTTTTGTCTAATATCAGCTATTTAACAATTAAATGAGGAATAGGGAAGGAAATTGTGACTAAAGCTATAACTTGGATGACAAATTCTTCCAGGTTTCTTCTGATTGTAACTTTTGGTTGAAGGGGCTATTAATTTATCAATAAGTATGGAAGTATACATTTATATATACACTGCAACACGAGGGTTAATCTAAAACATTTTTTAACAGGTTCCTATTCTAAGCTATTTATACATGTTGATTCATTATTAGAAATATTAGAATGCAAGTACTATCATCAAAGTTACATCATCATTGGCAAATGAGAAAATAAAACTACAGAATTGTTTTAAAAAACTTGCTCAAATTAATCACTCAAGGAAAAGTGGTAGCACCTAAGATACAACCCAGTTCATCTCTACACCATATGCTTAACCACTGAATTCAACTGTGTCCTCCTGACTCTCCCTGTCATGCAGCCATTTAGTTGGGTAAATCCTTTTCTTTCAATCCTTTTCTTCTTTATATGATAATTCCATATAAAGACTCACAACATGATTGGTTTCACTCACTTGCACATGGGAATTCTGCATCTTGAATACATGAAACAAATAATTGTCAGAGGAAGAATGTGTTATATCTTTAAATGTGTATAATTAAATATAGTGTAAAGGCAGGAATGGACACAGTGCAGGTTTTCTAGGATCCAGCAGACCGGGTAAAAGAGGAGTCAGAGTCCTCAGTGGTTTTGCAGGTTTTTATTGGGATTACCAGGTACATAGCAGGCAGGGGTGCTGGGGGGCCGGGAGGCTGGCAGGCCTCCCAGCCCCCAGCAGGTCTTCACTCTGGGCTCTCTGGCCTTCTCTTGGCTTCTGCTTCTCTTGCTTCTCACTCGGCTTCTGTTGGCGTCCATGTGACACCGCCCTTAAAAGCCCAGTCGAATCCTATCTACCTATGCCCACACCCTACTCCAGGTGGCCGCCATCAGGCATGCATTCAGGACCGCAGGGTTCCGACATCTATCCTAATGGCGGGAGGGCAGAAAAACCTGATACCTTTTTCCTTACCCTACATATAGGCTGAATTTTTATTATTGAATTATTATAAGAACACTTTATTCAAAAAACAAATTATTTATTTACCAGAAATAAAAATCAAAAACTGTTATGGTAGATAGTAACATATACATCAGCACATCACAAAATGTATGTCAGAGAGCTTAAATCTGATATTGGAGCTATCTGATATTTCTATCTACTTTGAGATAAAATTCTGCTATTCACAATTACCATAATATTTATTCACAAATATTTTATGACATATATTTGTTTTGTGGTATTATCAGAACAGTCTTCCTTCTGTAGATTTTTTAATTGATACACTATAAGGAAGGGCAAAGAGTAGAAATGATAAACTTAGCAATTAGGATTTATCTCCACTGATTGTTGTTTTATTGTTAGGAAGAACTTAGGAAATTTCTGTGCAGCAGGAGGCTCTTCTTTGTTACTGGGGAACAGTCATTTGTGATGATTTCAAGGCATTGCCACCTGGAGTAAAAAACACCTTTTTATGCCAAGGTGCCAGATGAGACAAATCACATCACTTCAACTCCAAACATCTGCTGAAACAAGGTTGAATATCTGGGAAGTCCTATTGGCTCCATTTTTAAGAACATGCATTTCAAAATTTCATGTGCCAATTATTCCATAAAATATTTATTGAGTCTCTAATATAGCCACAACACTGCAGTGGTATACGTGAGCAAACAAAAGGTGAGTTTACAATCTACCTACTTCTCTAAAAAGTTATTTACAATCTAAGGCTAGAAATAGTTTCTAATATAAAACAGATGTCACCTTGTCCCAAAGGAACTTTCAGGAATAGGCACTTCTGAATTAGAAGCCAAGTGAAGTACATAATCAAAGTCTAGTCTAACATCCCACCCACTGAAGTTGTTCCTTCTGCAATCTAATATTATCTAAGTTACGATTGAATAAACTGCAGTTATATTGTAATGTCTAAATCTATTTATTTAGTGTAGGGTAAGGAAAAATATCAGGCTTTTCTGCCCTCCCGCCATCAGGATAGATGAGGGAAGCCTGTGATCCTGAATGCATGCCTGATGGCGGGCGTCTGGAGTGGGTACACCTGCGCTAAGACTGTGCTTTTTAAGGGCGGCGTCATGGGGACGCCAATAGAAGCCAAGAAGCCAAAGAGAAACCGAGAAGGCCAGAGAGCCCAGATAGTGAGGATCTGCTGGGGGCTGGGAGGGCTGCCAGCCTTCTGGCCCCCCAGCGCCCCTGCCTGCCATTTGCCTGGTGAACCCCAATAAAAAACCTGCAAAACCACTGAGGACTCTGACTCCTCCTTTACCCGGTCTGCATGGGATCACAAAACCTGCACTGTGGCTATTCCTGACCTTACATTTAGGAACCAATCAGTTTGTTCATTTAATGAGTCCTCATTAATAAGAATTTTTACATTTGTCCTTATTGGTCCATCCATAGTAAAAAAAAAAAAAAAAGACATATATTGATAGTTTCTCTTTAAACAGGTGAAAAGCCCCCTCCCCTAAAAGTGTTCCCTGTATCTACTTTCTAAATAATTACATCATAAAATCCTCTGAAGTGATTTTTCAGTACAATTTTATTTTCTTCTCATTTAACTCTCTTCAAGTATTTAAGGTAATTTAAACTCAAGCTGTCTGGTACATAACACATTTATTTTCAAACAATTACCTCTCTGGTGTTTTCATTTTTAGTAAGATAGAATGCAAGTTTCCTTAGTCAACTAGTAATAACTTTTTTTTTTAATTCCTGAGATTTTTGGCAGTGGTTACAGTTTTCAAAAAATCTGGAGGTACACAGGTTTTGCTCAATTTTCACAAAAGGGAATGAGAACCACCAAGACTCTTATGGTTGTTCAAATTCGTATAATGCTTTGGTATGGAAAAGTCAGGGCATAGAGTTTTGTTGGGCTTGAAGGAAAACTAGAAGTAACAAGAGTTGGTGATCTTTTTTGTGGATGGTTTTGGTGGTAGTAGTGTGGCAGGAGATGCTGTTTTAAAGAAGAGGCAGAGGTTAGTTTGTGAGGAGCTAAAATGTGGTGAAGTTAACAAACCAAAAAAAAAAAAAAAAAGGAATTCAGGCTGTCTACTACACCTTGTCTTATAGATCACACCAGAATATCATAGGATTGACCAAATGATCATCACAGTGCTCACCAGAGCAGACTCAAGGAATCAGGTAGTTTGCCTAGATGGGGAAGAAGTTTGTTTCTCTTAAACCTGCCACAGATAAATACAAACAATTCCAGGTGTCCTGACAAGCCGCTTTCCCAATGATCAAATGTTTTCTGATACCGTTTGTCATTACTTTGTACAGATCTGGCATACTAGGAGGAAAAAAAGAGGCCTCATGCTGTGACTTTATTTTTCTCTGATGAAATGTTTATTGTTCATTGTTAACATCAATCAACATCATTAACAAAGACCTGAACTTCAGAAAATTTTCAAATGATTTCTATTATTTACTGAACCTCATCTCTTTTTACTTTAATATTCAAAAGTTAGGTTATAAATTCTAAAATATATTTTCTAAATATAACTATTTCATCACTGACTCCTAACTTTCAAACATGTGTTTCCTATTTTCATCATAGTTTACTTTTTTGTTAAGCTTTGTGTGTAGTTTTTCACTTTCAAAAAGAATAATGTATTTTATCATCATAAAAATTCATTGAGTTTCTTATGGTTTAGTTATGCTTAAGAATGATAGGACAAAAACTCATAATATTGAAAACAAAGAAAATTTTGATCTGAATCTGTATCTGGCTGTCTGATACTGTTCTTTTTTATTTTCTCTGAATAACATGCTTTCTTCTTGAGAAAAGAGACTGACAGGTCTATTTAATCTTTTATATTGGCCACAGTGATAACTTCCTATTAAATATTTCATATTGTGTAGTGACAAAAAACATAAGACATTATGCAAAACTTGGCACAAACATGGTTCAGGAGAGTATCTGCTGAAAAATAAAACACTCAAGAGCTTAGACCTTAGCACATAGCAGGACTCCTGAGAAGACAAACCAAACAATGTGTACATTCACTGATGTTACAGTGGGCTTCTGTGAGGATATTTTGCTCTCATCCAAGTGGTGAATTTCTGTGTCCCAGCTGTTTGGTTCTTAAGAGTGGTGTGGAATATCTCCCATACATCTGTCTTAAGAACATTGCTCCATTTATTACCATTCAATAAATGAAAAAAATAAAGAAACTTTCTGTTTCAGGACATCAAAGCAAAGTCAACTTTAAATGTTATCAAGCATTCTCGTAACAGGTCTAACACATATTTATATTATAGTGGATAGAACTTCATTGGGGGGAATTATTTTGCTGTATATATGTGACTTTCACCAAAACCATAATTACAGTTTTTGAAATATGTTAGTTATCCTTAATAAAATCACTTCATCATGGAACACACTATTTAATGATTCTTCATTCTTTTGAGATGGCAAAAGTTACTTACTTCAGTGTTTGTTCTAAAAGTTAAAGATTACATTACAAATCTCCTTTTGTAAGCTGGAATTGTCTTCCTTTAAGAAGAATTCTTCCTTAGAGTCACTTACTGGTTCTCTTTCCTTGAGAAATCATTCTCTACAATTAAGACATGATAACAATAGAAAGTGTTTCCATCCATCCATCTATTCATTTAATCACCAGGGTCTTAATATGTGCACATTTATTTCTAGTCTCTGGAAGTTAGAAACAGGTTCACTGACTTTCTGTTCAAATAGATAAATGGAATGTATTGCATTAACAAGTGAAATATGATAATAACCAATGATTTCTTAAAAACATAGTTTCTGGGATTTTATTAACAACTTTTTGCTGAGAAGCTATGAAGTGGCGGTCACTGCTAAGCAAGAGAGCAAGATCTCTGCCTGCATGGATCTTAAAGTCTAATGAAATAGAAAGAGAAGAAAATTACTCATCTTATTCCACTGATTAATGAAGGGACTATGGTGATGTTACATGGGTGAATTGGTGGTGGAAAATTTCACAGAGACTATAACAGAGATGACAAAGCATACATTGTAAAAAAAAATGAAGAACAATATAAAAATATATAAAAATAAATGAAATTATTAAAATAAAAAAGTGGCATTTAAATGTGTCATTTAATGCATAAAGTTCTATGCAAAGATACAGAAGAGGGGAATGATAAAAAGAAAACAGAGGTCTCAACAACAAATAAAAAGGAATTTCAAGGTGGGGGGAATCATATGAAATAAATAAGAGTTTCCCTCTTAAACTTGGAACCACCCCCTAAAGATGAGAACAGTCATATTTCATTATCTTTTAGTTAGGTTTGACAGTGGTGGGAAGAAGACTGTGTAGAGCAGGATAGTTTACTCCAAGGGTTAGCAGAAGAGTCTCAATATGACATTGAAATTGGGGTTTCTTAGGTACAGGTCATGGAATATTATATAAATATATCACTAAGGGTTATTCAAAGAAAATCAAACCCATTCAATTGTTCTAGACAACATTATAGATGAAGTCCAAGGAAGTGTTGACCCATCAATAGTTACCTGGTAGGTGGCAGTTCCCAATGACAGTTGGGATGGAATGACAAATGCTTGCCTGCAGACAAAGAAGTCATTTTTTTTCCCAATCCCTATAAGGAACCTACAAGACAGACTCAAACCAGATATGATAAAACAAAATGTCTAGTTTAAAAAGAAAAGAAATGCTAACTCTCTAAATCTATAGAGGTAGTTCATGACATACGAACAGTAAAGAAAGTAATATCCAAAGCAGCCTATTTTTTTTAACTTGCCTAAACTTGGTTGAAAGGAGAAAAAAATCAAAGCAAAACACCATGATGATGAAAAATAGAGAAATATTTGTGAGGGACTAAGCAAAGCAAATAAAATAAATATCTTCCAGGATATAATAACACAGTTCCAGTCTTTGTGTGACAATGCTGAAAGATTTGATTGAAAACTGGAAAATTCACTGTGACTAGGAAAAAACAAAAACAATGAGACTGTGAATGAAATCATTAAATTTGAGGAGGAAAAATAAATTAAAAGTGGGATGAAAACTGAAAGAAGAAGGCCTCAAGAAAGCACTGTGCCTTGAGTGTCAGCATAATTATCTAGTAATATATTTATTCAATTTTAACCTTTCAAGAATATCCATCTAGACCCTTTCTGAAAAGGCAGTATAATTGGATTCACATCTTATCACCTGCACCTCAATAATGTAGACATGGTGTCATCCTAAACTCTTATTCAGAGATTTCTCCCAATTTAGTTTGTGTATAGGTCGTGGATTCTGAAAAGCTAGTTCACACTGATTGGCATCCTGGTGAGATTGAAAGCACTGACTTATTCTACAAATATTTGCCGATGTCTTTTTAACTGCTCAGTAAATGAGTATTGAATGGCTTCTATTTGAAGACTTTGTCTAGGTACTAGGAGTCAATGTGAACCAGACAATATTCGACTTTATAAAACATACATTGGACTTTGTTATATAGAAAATCATTCTTTTTTTATCCTTTTTGTAAGCAGCTGCAGAACAATGGAGGACAAGACCTTTGCAAGAGAAGACTAGGTCACAGCAGCATTGAAAGGACAGGATGTTGGGCAGATTATCCATAGAAATGCTCAAATCAGTAAAATTGGGTCACATGAATTATTAGGATAGGTAAAGTGATGCAGATGCTAAAATCTTCTAGGACTAAAAGAGTGATTCAAAGGTTGGGAGACATCTGCAGCAAGGAAAGGTGGAAGATGGTAGAGTATAATGAGATGATGTTCAGAATCCACACATATGCAGTGAAGGAGGACAGATTAACCTACAAGCAAATGTGAGGTCATATTCTAACTCTAGGCTTAGAGGTTCTAGAGGATGAGGTGAGAAAACCATCTCTCAAAAAATCTCCAAGTAGAAAAGAAACAGATATCAGTTAAAGGAAGATATCAGTTAAAGAGATGGAGACTGGAGAGATATTTGCTGATGACTAACCATCCATTTCAGAGGAAAAAATGGAAATTTTGGCAAATGGGAAGAAGTTTCTTAATGAAATTTATTACTCCTGACACAGAGTATGTCTGAAGATTATGGTCTATGTGGACAGAAATGATCTGGGAGATCCCTTCTTATAGTGACCAACAAAGAAGGTCATAACTAGATTAGTCCTGAAGGTCTTGTTGCATATAATGAATGTAATACTGCATGTATTGGAAGAAAGGAGTGCTGTGGTGAAGATTCTTCAAAGAGCATACAGAATTCTGGTTTTCCACTTGACCCTTGCTAAAGTAAGTTATCAAATAAGTATATTACCAAATAGGCACACTAAACCTCTGTCAAAATAATCATATGTGCAACCAACTATGAAATATTGATGATATTTTATATTTAAAATGGAAAAATGGAGAGTAATTTTTTGGTCTGGGGTGGAATATAGACCAGGAACTATTGGGTTTTTTTGTTTGTTTATTTTCAACTACATTTCAGAGTCTTCAGCAAGGGGTGGGCCTTTCACCAGTATTTCCAAGAAGTGATACAAAGTAGCAGTTATTTAATATTGCAAAACCCTTAATAAGAAAATACTACTGTTACTACTGTTTCCTACCAAAAGACAAAAATCAGAAACTATAAAAAGAATCCTTATTTTTCTGTGTATAGCTGTCCATCTTTCACATTGCTATTTTCCTGTCCCTATAAATGAGGCCTTACTTCTAGGCTTTCAATTCTATTCCATTGGTTGTGTGCCTATTTTTACTCCAATACTATATTGTTTTTATGATTATACACTTATAGTGTAGTTTGAAGTTTGGGAGCTTGATACCTCCATTCCTCTTCATTTTTTTCTAGATTGCTCTTTGTGTGTTTGTGTGCGTGTGTGTTTTGTTTTGTTTTTTTAGTCTTTTGTGGTCCCATCTAAAATTCAGTAATAGGGCCTCCCCTGGTGGTGCAGGCAGTTGAGCGCAGCGCTGTGAAGCTGTTCACAGCCTCTGCAGTGCCGGTTCCATTCAGGCAGGCTGATAAGGGTCCCACATGGTGCAGCAGACCCCTCCTGTGTTGCCCACTGCTCCCCTCAACAGAGTATTTCATCACTCTGACTGTTCTGTTCCTCGCTCTCTCAGGTGAATCTTCTCACCCTCCCACGCATCTGGCCTGTACCCCAGTTCTTGTATAAGTAAATAAATAAATCTTAAAAAAATTGACAAAAAAATAAAATTCAGTAATATTTGTTCTATTTCTTAGAAGAATTCCATTGAAACATTGAAGATATTGCATTGAATCTACATATTATTTTTGGTAACATGTACATTATAACAATGTCAATTCTTTTAATTGATGATCATGGACTATTTCTTTGTGCCATCTATTTCTTTCATCCATGTCTTCTAGTTGAATATTAGACCCTTGTAGCATGTATAGTGTGCAAATATTTTCTCCTTTTCAGTAGGATGTCTAATCTTAAACTAAATGAACTAATGATAGTTTATTTTACTATGCAAAGACATTTTTATTTGCTGTAGTCCCATTTTCTTATTTTTGCTTCTGTTGTACTTTGCTGGTAGAATAAATCCCTAAAGACATCAATGAAGTAGTGCCCAACAACAGATGAGTGAATAAAATTATGTGTTTATATATATATAACACACATATATAAACATGTGTGTACATATATGAACACACATGTATATATATGTATGTATATGTATACACACATACACACCCCACGCAATGGAATATTACTCAGTCATGAAGAGAATGAAAGCTTGATTATTTGTGGCAACATGGATGGAACTGGAAGGGATTATGCTAACTGAAATAAATCAAGAGAAAGACAAACACCAGATGATTTCACTCATGTTGTTTATAGAGAAATGAAACAAATGAATTGGCAAAACTAAACAAAACAAACACTAGAAATATAACTGCAGAACTGAGGCCACTAAGGGGTAGAGTGAGGAGTGGAGAACAAAGAAGGGAGGGGTCCAATGTTCTGTTACCTCACTTAAAAAATATATCTACTAGATTCTTTCCTTATCCTCTGGCCTTTTCTTTGATTCCAAAATTGTCACTGGTCAGTAAACATATTCAATGAATAAATGGTATTTTGCTTGTCTTATTAGCATTGTGGAGCCTACACTGAAAACAGCAATTAGCTTGCTTCACAGTTACAATGAATCTAACTAGACCAATTTTCTTCATTGCAATAATAGGTCCCAGAGTACACAGGACACTCCTAAGGCACTTCCCACATTCTAAAGAGTAAACATTGGTAACTTTTTTCGACTGAGAGAGAAAAGCAAAGCTACAATAACACTTGTCTGAAATGGTCATTGTGCAACAATCACAAAAGGAGCTATCTTTACTGGCAAAAGTATCTGCTACATTTACATTATTATAATACAATATTAAAGCTACATGCTTAAGTAGCAATATCTTACTGAGTTTAATATAATTAGGATTATATGCAAATCTCTATTTCTTACAAGGATATTTTTCTTAGAAAATCCCACTGACAGTCTAAAGATTTTTTTTTAAAGAAGTTTTGAACTTCTTTAAATCTTCTTCTTTAAATCTTCTTCTTCTTTAAATCTTCTTCTTCCCTTTAAGATTTATTTATTTGTAAAAGAACTGGGGTACAGGCCAGATGCACAGGAGGGTGAGAGGATTCACCAGAGACAGAGTGGGGAACAGAACAGTCAGACTGATGAAATACACTGCTGAGGGGAGCAGTGGGAGAGACAGGAGAGGTCTGCCACGCCATGTGGGTTGCTCCCTGGCTGGACAGGATCGAACCCGCACTACAGAGACTGTGAACAACTTCACAGTGCAGTGTTCAATGGCATGTGCCACCAGGGAGGCCCCTCTAAAGAAGATGTTTTAAAATCTCTGGAAAACATCAAGTGAAAGACAATTCTGAATATGCAAAATTAATAATGTTAAAACTATAAGGGCAGCTGACCTGTGAACTGAAGTTGGAGAGCTTATGAACTCAACAAGACAGATGTAGCAGCTAAGCTTATTCAGCTATATGGGGACAGAGCTGGATGTTACTTGGGTGTGATGACTTCTGTGAAGGCAGTGATTTTTTCAGGTATGGCAAACACTGACTGCAAAATCCCACCCCATTCCAAAAGTCAGAGATGGAAAATCAGTCAGCAGTTATGGCAGAATTCAGAGACATCAAGAACTATTAAAAAATGAGTGTCAGACATCACCCAAAGCAGTGATAGTGAAGGCAAAGATCAACAGCTTGGGACTACATCAAATTAAAGAGCTTCTGCATAGCAAAAGAGACAATAACAAAAACAAAGAGAAACCCCACCAACTGGAAGAACATTTTTGCACACAACACTAATGATAAAGGACTGATCACAAAAATCTGCAAAGAGCTGATGAGACTCAACAACAACAAAGAAAATAACCCAGTCAAAAAATGGGCAGAAGAGGTAAAAAGAAACTTCTTTGAAGAGGAAATGCAAATGGCCAACAGGCATATGAAAAAATGTTCAACATCACTTGTAATCAGGGAAATGCAAATCAAAACTACCATGAGATACCATCTCACACCAGTGAGAATGGCACATATTAAAAAAACTAGCAACAACAAATGTTGGCGTGGTTGTGGAGAAAAAGGAACTCTCCTGCACTGTTGGTGGGAGTGCAAACTGGTCCAACCACTATGGAGAGCTGTGTGGAGATTTCTGGACCTACTAAACATAGAGCTTCCATATGATCCAGCAATTCCACTCATAGGTATTTACCCAGAGGATACAGAAACATCAATTCCAAAGAGCACCTACATGCCTATGTTTATAGCAGCACTATTTACAATAGCTAAGCTTTGGAAACAACCCAAATGCCCCCAAATAGATGACTGGATCAAGAAGATGTGGTACATATACACCATGGAATATTACTCAGCATTCAAAAAAGATAAACACATGCAATTTGCAGCAACATGGATGGCGCTGGAAGGGATCATGCTCAGCAAAATAAGCCAGAAAGAAAAAGAAAAATACCGGATGGTCTCACTCATAGCAGGAATCTAGAAAACTTAAATAAGGGACCAGGAAAAAGAATAACTATAAGAAAGAAAATATCAAAATCAACAAATAACTATGAACAACAGACACTCTATGGGGGGTGGGGGGCGGGGAAAGGAGGGCTTGGGGTAAAAATAAGGGGGTTGTAATTGTATGGGGAATATAAAAATAAAATTTAAATTTAAAAAAATGAATGTCGAGAAAGTCATTGTCTTGTAAACACTGGACATTCTGTATCAGTTACACTGGGAAGCAAATGAACTTGGTTGAGGGGCATTTTAACCAATGTAGCTTAGCAACCCAATCTGTATAGAATAGTTTCATTATCAAAACATATTTTTTTAATATATCAACTTATATAACAATCCTTCTTTTCCCTCATAAAAACCCCATGCTTACCAGACATTTTGGTATACACACTTCAAGGGTTTCTTTAATGTCTTTCCCATGTTGCAATTCTAAGAGTACCTAATAAATGCTCTTCTTTTTGTTTTAACTTGACCAGGCTTTAGTTTTGTGGTTAACAGACATGCCACTGATGAAGAGAGAATTCACTATGTGAACTTCAATCAGTTTTAACTGTCTGGAAGTACCCCAAAACTCATGTAAAATTTTGGAAATGGCTAGAATGATAATTATAAAGGATTCAGTTTAGGAAATGTTTTTGTATTTCAACTATTTATACAATAGTCACTATTATAATATAAATGATAGTTATAAATATATGAATTTTCACATATATGAGATAACAATTAATAATACAAACTTTTTAAGTTTTATAACATTAACAAATAATATCTTTAAAGATTTTGACAACTACATTAACCGTTTCCAAATAAAATGAATATGTATTTTTGTTTTGTTTTCTATTTTATTTGTTAAAGAAGCCATAAAGTCTCTGCATTTGGTTTCCTATTTATTTTATTATTATTGAAAACATACATAGAAGTTAATCATCATAACACAATTGGAGAAAAGGGACTTCGTCAAAAAATTTTTATGATTTCTATTAATAAGAATTAATTAGCACTGCTATAGGTACTTTAGTTATCAACTTCCTGGAGTTTACTTTTTTATGCCTTATGTACTATACCAAGGACTATTCCAGGGAACTTGGGAATAAATATCTATAGAAAGTAGTATAATTTATTTAATAGATCCAACATAATGATTTTATAAATGTTGTAGTATATAAAAGAAACTCTCATAAATATATGCTTAGAATTCATACATAGGTGCTAGTTTTATTTAACTATGATCATTTTCCTGAACTAAGAAATCCTTTTGTAATCACCATGTCTTTTTTCTCTGCAAACTAAATATTCTTCAGTCATAAAATATATCATCTCTTTTTATTTACTAGAATAGATTGAAATATTGGTCTAAAATTTTCACTCCACATCTATGCCATGACCACATTGTACTTCCCTACCCCTTGAATTTGGGTTCAGCCAAGTCAGCCAAGTGACCTGTTGGACCAATAAGATGTTAGGATGTTAGTTACTAGGCAGGATATTAATGCAGGTTGGAGTGGTAGAGCTTGGCTTCTTGAACTCCAGGAATTCTATTATGTATGCCACAAAACTAGAAAGAGATTTACCAAGGATGAGGTAATGACCTTTCTGAAAAAAATGTTGGGTAGAGTTTCCAAATAATTCCTTGCAGCTATAGTCAGCAATTACCACAGCAGACTATTATATGGATTAAAATTGAAAGTAAATGAATCATTTGTCAAGATTACTTGACCTCATTTTAGAAGCAGTTTGAATCACCCCCCTCTAGCATTATGTATCCCTGCTTCTCATTAATAGTTTAAAAAATAATTAGTTTCATCATACTTATAAAACAGAACTTGAGAGTTACTTTACTGATGCAATTGTGATTGTTTAGTTTGTGTTAAAAAATGTTTAAAGTGAAAAATGCTGATTTTAGGGGTAAAATATGTTTTGTTGATGCACATTTTATTTTAAGGTGAAATGTATTATTGAATTTGAATATTGTACAATTTGACATGATAATAAAATACTCATTAATACTGACTAATACATGATATCTCATGGTTATTACTAAAAATTGTTTTTTTAATTTAAGGGAATCAGTGTGTTAATAAACAACTTTTTGGAGAATGACTGTAATAGTTTAGTTTCTAAAAAAAGGAATTCTTACACAAAACTCCTTCAGTCAAGACCCCAGAACAAGGTGCCTGTATACATCTGAGGAACTGACCCAGGCAAAGCTGGAATCTTTCTGACCAAACCACAGCCAGAAGCTGAAAGACACCAATTCACACAGCAGAGTGTGAGATAGAGGCTGAACTTTACAAGTAATGAGTGTTGTGGTGATGTATTATTTAGAATTATTGCCAACATTAATATACCAAGACATGTACTATTTTTGAGAAATTCATCTATTTGCTGCTCAAATTCTTTTGTCTACCATTTCACCTTATACAATGTCTTGATCATAAAATGTCTTAGTGATTATCTGTTGATGGATTGATGCTGAGCTTTAAACTTAAGTAATTTATAAACCTACAGAAGAGAAAAATTCCCCACGTGAAAAACTGTAACAATGTAGGAGGTGATGTCCCACAATGCAATGTTAGATACTTGTATAAGTGGTGTGCTCATGATGAATGTTGCAGGGATTAAAAGAGGAAAGGACTTCCGGGGAAGAAAGCATAGGGGAATTGGTGAAGTCTTCTCAAGAAATACATTTATTTAAAGACATCTGCTTGTATTTAAATAATTGTTTGAATTTAGCTTGCACAGAGAACTGAGAAAAGGACAAGAGAAAATGAGGCAAAGGACTAAGCTAAGATCGAATACATTCTTAGGGATAACTGTGTAAGACTGTCTTGGATCTATGTTTTGTGTCTTCCCAACCTGAGTAATTGAAGGAAAATTACTTAATATTTCAGAACCTTTTTTCTCTTCTCCTTAAATGAACTAATACTTCCTTAGTAGGATCACCTGAGGATCAAATGAGGTAGATTACACATGAGCAGTTATATTACATGCATTAAATAACTATTAATTCCCATCCCTTACTTGTTTTCTTTAGTCTGTCCCTAAGTATTTTTTGCATTGTTGCCTTGTTTCTGTTTCCGTGCTCAAAATAAACCTACAAGTCTAAAGTTTGGCTTATGTTTGGAAGTGTGAAATAGAAAGAAATAGAGCTGTACACTTGGGAGATCAGTAAATAGAGGAGACTGTAGTAGTATTTTGTAAAATTTTACCAATGTAGCCAATAACCATCATCTAAATGGTCATACCAAGAGTCAGAGTCTATAACTTTTCACATTTTCTCAGGTGTGAATGAATCACGATGGGAAATCACTGGCAAGATATGAAAAAGCCTTCTGTGTTTCAAAATGTTTCTTCTAGTAACTCAGAAAACTAGAATAGGAGGAAGCAAAGGGCAGCAGCAGAGAGTTAAAAGAGATTAGGCAACAGATGGGAGAGAGCACATGTACCCTCACACTCAGACACAGCATCTTATCACAAGATTTTTGGGAGTTTGGATCAGGGATGAGACATGTTCAGCATTGTACTGCAAAACATTCTGTTGCACAGAAGGTGTCCTTAGACAGACACAATTTTTGTTTTCTAGGTCAGGAAAAAATGCTTTAAGAGAAGATACTTTCTCTTCCATATTTCAGCTTACTGTGATTGTTATTGTTTTACATCTGTATAAAGCATATTAATAAAGTCCTTTATAACTAAAATGATTTTCAAAAGAGCAATGTACTTAATATGTGTTTGCCAGAAGCATCAATTTTCTTTAGGGGGACTCTCAATTCAGAAATAATTTTGTTAATCAACACAGTTCAAAATATGCATATTTATTATATATCATATAAAACTAAATTATTGAATAAAATAACTTTATTTAGATAATGCTTCACACTTTTTAAAGTGGTGGAATTGGGGAAGTTTAGTTTTGAGACCCAATAGAGATGGCCAATGTGGTGAGTGGAGATGGTGAAGAAGCCAGAAACAAGTGGGTTTCAGGACAGCACCATGCTGGAGAGAGCCCTCCCTCAGTTATATCCATCAGTGAATGCTAAGGATTCAAAGGGAAATAGCGACTTGGACTTAATGAAACTAGTCTTAGCAAAGAGGGGTCAGAAACATTATTGATTGGGACAGAGAAGCATGCATATAGATATCAAACAATTGTCAAAGTCACATGAAGAACTATCATATTTTCAGAATAACAAATAACATTCAATGGTTACAGAGATGCTGGAATGATGAGCATTTAGTTAGAAGTCTGCATTTGTGGACTTGTTGATCAAGATTTTTTTGTACTAGAAACACACTTTGAATCAATTTTATGAAAGTCAGGGATTACTGAGGGTTTTTATTGGGGGCGGGGAGGGGAGTTGGAATAGATTTCTACCTCAGAATCACTGCTCTGAATCCAGTGTAGTAATCAAAGAATGAAGTCACAGTTTCAGTTTTGTTTGAATAATGGAGGGGGGGTGGGAAACAATGAATAGGTGTATCCAGGCTAGCTATATGAAAACTTATTCAGTTTTATAGTGTGTGTATTCATGAGTACATTAATCTCAATCATAGGATATAACACTTTATGCTAAATATTTTATTTGGCACTTTTATTCACCTAGACATAGCCTCTTGTAGTTGTAATGCACTGGGTGATGTTTTGGGGGATCTGGGAAGTTTCCATTTCTATGTTGCTGATTTTTCCATTATGTAACACAACAGAGTAGACTTCATTCTCTATATAGGGAAAAATTGCTTGATTTATTCCAGTTTGTATATTAGTCTTTCCATTAATTCATAGCACTACTAAAACTAATATGGAAGTCATTTAATAGGAAAAAAAACTGAATGAATATGACGGAGACAATAATCCTGTAACATAATGCACACACACTATCAGGCTTTGCCTCAATGACACTGGCTCCTTCAGTAACAGAAAATTTCAGCTGCATCAATTCAGAGGTTGGAGTTTGTAATATATAATAGGGTTGTTTTCCTATTGGCTCAAATTGAACATATAGATGAAAGGATGAGAAAATCTGTGGAAGGAATATGTTGGATAAGCACTCACTGTAAATACCCATATTACGTGGGATTTTGAGTCAGGTAAAAATTTAGGTCATAAGCAACAGTAAAATTAAATGAAAATAAAAAGCTAAGAAGTGTGGTCATTTTATTGAATTTCCCCAGTACTGAAGATTTTTGTTGCTCTAACTGTCTTCACATATCAAGTTTTAAAATTTAAGAGCTTTGGTTTCCTTTTATTCATAACTAAAATTATCAAATAAGACTGGGCAAGATTTTGGCATATAAACTCATCAGTCATCCTAATTTTACCAAAGAAAATATACAAACCAAGGCAGAGAAGTGATGTGAGAAGCTACAAAGATAACCACGTCAGAACCATAATTGAAATCTAGTGTCCAGCTTTGCTCTTTCATTTTATTGCCCTGATATTTTATGCTGAATATTTATTTCTCTTTATCTTAATAGTGAGATCCCTTGCTGCTTTGTTACAGAACAACCTATTTGGCATTTGTTTATGGAGTGATTCTTAAAACATTATTTGTTGGCATTTAAGGTGTGCTTTTTGAAGACTAACAAAATAAAAGGGAAATCCAAAGTACTAAGGTATTGTTTAGTATGGTCAACCTATTTCTAATTTAGGAGATTGTAACAGGGTGGTGTCCAGGAAAGGTGAAGTTCCAGGTTCCCTGCCCCACCCAAAGGAGGGTAGAGCTGAGCAGGGAGGAGAAGAAGCTGGAGTAGAGACTGAGAAGGAAGGAAGCAGGATGGGGAGCCAGAAGGAGACCTGGAGGAGGCACATGGAGTAGAGAGACACGTGAAGAATCTATGCTTGCCTTTTGGTCCTGGACTGGCTGAAACAGACATGGGTGAGAGACAATGGCAGCTTTTATCTTGATTTTGATTTTGCTCTTTTCCTTCCAAACTTGTCTGGCTGTTTCTGACCCTTTTCTATGGGTCCCCACTGGAAGGTACTTTAGACCTGTGGCAGGCTTTGGGGCCGATCCCCTTTGCTCTGGGCCAATCCTGTTTGGGTGGACTTTTACCCACGAGGGGGTGGATAACTTTGGGTGCTTGATTTAGAAACTAAATTCTTTGTCTTTTCTGTATTGTTTACTAATTGTACTGAAGTTCCTGTCCATTAAAGATCTTATATGTTTTGTCTTGATGTGGCTGATAACAGAACCTATTTAGAGCAGGCAGGTTTGGGGGTTCTGGGGTACACATTTCCCTGCCCTGTAGCAAGATGATTTTAGTAACTGAATCAACATCTCTGTAAGGAGCATCTACTGTATACTACTTATACCACTGCACTAGGTATAAGGGGATGGGAGTAGGAGAATATAAAATGTCCAATAAGCTTACTCAGCTCAGAAGATTCACAAGTAAGGGCCTCCCTGGTGATGCAGGCAGTTGAGTGCAGCACTGTGAGGCTGTCTGCAGCCTCTGCAGAGTGCAGATTCAATCCCAGCTGGCTGCCAAGATACCCACATGGTGCAGCAGACCTCTCCTATCTCACCCGCGGCTCCCCTCAGCAGTGTATTTCTGTCAATCTGCCTGTTCTGCTCCCCAGTCTGTCTCTGGTGAATCCTCTCACCCTCCCATGCATCTGGCCTATAACTGGTTCTTGTATAAATAAATAAATCTTTAAAAAAAAAAGACTCAGAAGTCAGTGTAACTCAAAGAAATTTATATTATAATATTGTGTGAGTTTATAGGAAAAACAACAGGAGTAATATTAATTCTGACTGAAAGGTAAGGTAAACAATGATGATGGTAATATAATGTTTGAGCTTTCAAATAGTCATGAATTAAAGGAAAGATCATGGATGCTGAAGGTGACTTCAAAATGACAATCATCCTTATTTGTCACTTAAGCTATTTCTTTAAAACAATTAGTGAGGGTTATATAATTTATTTTTTAATTGAAGAAATGGTGCATTATCACATCCTGTTTTAGGTGTGCATCATTGGTCAACATGTCTACATACTATTGATATATTAGGTTTCCCACTGAAATTCCAAGTGAGGATTTTATAAAAGGTGAATTGGGACCAGATCCCAAGTCATCTAAGAGAGCCTCCAAAGTATTGCATGTCATTTCACTACCCCATGAGAAATATTGTGCAGTTTTGCAGAAATACACTTTAAAAGTGACAAACACTTATTAACTTTAATTTATGATGTACTGTATCAAAGTTTCATAGGTCACTACTATAAAAGCCTGAAAGGAAATAAATATCAGCTTGATCACCAAAGGCTGAAAGTAAAAGCAAGCAGTGCTGAGCACTGGAAAGGTTCTAGCTTGTAGAAAAGCATGATAAATGCAGTGACAGCAGTGCTTTCTACCTCCAAGGGAGCTGAAGAAAAGCTCTTATCAATGGTGGAACTTACTGGCACTGCCAGCTTTTATCATTTGGGTCATGGGGTCCTGTGCCCCTCAGTTCAATGAGCTATTTCATTAGAGATGTTTGATTAAATAGGATTTGCTTGCTATACATTGAGAGTAATATCTTTCATACAACCTACAATTTACTTTAATACCTGCACCATATATGAGAACTTAATTTCAAGAATAACAATTTGTTGTGTTATAAATATGAAATAAAGCATCAGGGCTTTGGTGACAGGAAAGGGGATTACAAAATCATTTATATATGAACTCTGCAAGGACATGGTCAATAAATATTGCCCTATTTTTATATATTAATGGTAATACCAATCTCCACATGGATTTTTAAGCCTTGTTAATTTTCCAGAAATTGCAAGAAATATTGATTTTATTCACCCAGCTATGCTACTCAATATACTGCTTTAAGGAGAAAAATTACATGAAGATAACTTCATTTTTTAATGCAAATAACCAATAATGTAAATTTTTATTATTCAGGTATAGTAGTAAATTCTCAGGGTAAATCAGCCAAAGAAATTGGAGTTTATAAATAAGGCATATAAACTTAATGAAAAAAATATGCCAAACACAAATTATTATTATAAACTAAATATAAGGATTCATAAAAATCATTTATCTTAAAATTATTAAATAAGCTACTCATATAGTAATAATAGATGTAAAACAAATAGGAAATAATATACTATGTAAATTACTAATTTAATTTTAATTTAACATTATATAGTATATAATCTATAAGTATTATAAATGGAATATCACACATGTATTAATTCTAGGAGAATATGCATACTATTCTCAGGAAATGCAACTGTGGTACACAAAAAAGTATTTGCAACTAAATCTTGATTGTAAGTTTTAGAATATTTCAGGAAAACTGATATTATCAGACAAGTCACAAAAAATACTATAAAATATAGGTATGTATAAAGTTTTGAAATTCTAAATATTTTCAAGATTGAAGGCAACATAAGGAAATAAATAAGAAATTTGTGCTTCTAGCTCCAGGTCATAAATTGTTCCTTATTATCCATGAGCTTTATGAATCATACAAACATTTAAGAATATATATATATATACATAGATATGCTTATTTTCCTCAATGTTGATATGGCTTAACAAAAAGATGCATAAAATGAATTGTATAAAATATTTGCATATGCAATATGCTTAGGAATTTAGATTAAGTTATTTAGTTATTAAAATGCCTTGTTCTTCCCAAGTACTTTCTAAAACATAAATCTCTTAGGAATATATGAAATTAAGACTCATATTTATATTTTACTGTGAATAATGGTTCCTAAAACATAGTGATTTAAACAAAATTATCAAGGATTCTTTCACAATAATAAGTCTGGAGAGAGCCCAGGCTTTGTGACATCTCCAAGATTCCAACAACAAATCTCCATTGACTTCTGCACTGCCATTTTTGCCATTTTCAGGGAAAGCCATGTAATCACATGAGATAGCCACAAACATGGCAGCTTTATTTCCAGTAAAAAGAAGCAGAAATGTGAGTAGTCGATAGTCAGTGCTGGTCACGTGAATTCTTTTTTTAAAGTGTTTCTTGCAAAATCCCCAGTAAACAACTTCAGATTACAACACATTGATGAGGAAGACAGTGTCAGTGTCAAATGGTAACTTTACAGCAAAAAAAGGATAGCAACTGTACTTCATTTTTTGAATCCTTATGTCCCTAATAACATCTGATTTCTCTTAGCAAAGCATGGATAAGTAATGGGTAAGAAATTAGAAGTATGCATGAAGAGGAATATATCTGAACTGGTTGCACCTGAGTACTGATAGTTGGATGATTGCAAAACCAAAATGGATAGAATAAAGAAATTCAGTAGTCTGTTCTCTGGGACTCTGTTGGTACTGACTCTCTCTCTCTCTCCAGATGTATCTATTCAGTGTGTAGCCTGTTTAGTGTATAGTTATCTCTTTACTAAGAAGCCTGTAAAATATGCTAGAGTTAATGCAATAGGTGTTCCATTAATATGTTGATAGCAGAAAGGAAAGACAATGAAATACTTCCAGACCAATAGGATTTATAATTTGAAGTTTATACTTAGCTGATTTTTGTTACCAAATCAAGTATCAAAATGAGAAGGAATTAAAGGATAAAAAAATACAGTGTGATTACTGTCTCACATAGATGGAAATTAAGATTTATTGTAGCTAATGCTTTGAACATCTTTACTAAGAAATAGATTATTCATAAATAATCCAACACTTAGTATAATATTGGTTTCCATCATCTTAGTTAAAAGATGCTAAAGGCTTATTAGATAACAGTCTATTTCTTTTCCTTTGCAGGCTAGAGTCCCGAGAGACAACACATATCACTTGATCTTAGCCAAAAGGCCAAGAGGAAATGGTTATTACAGATTTTGTTACAGGGCAGCCCCAATATAAAATGGGTTGCCTGGCTGTGGGTCCTCACCCGCGCATTTAAAGGGAACTTATTAATACTCCACTGCAGACACACCCAAAAGGTTAATAAAAGGTTTATTTACAAGGGAAGGGGAAATGAGGAAATGTACAACTCAGGGAGAAAAAAGGGAGATAAAGTCTTAAATGCGTCCTACCTGTTCTGCTGACCTGGAAACCCAATGGCACTCTGAGAGCTGGCCACAAGCCACAAGCCGTGAAGCCAAAAAGCACCCCCCAAGGCCCACATGTCTGGTTTTATACCCAACCTGGCTGCTTAACTCCACCCTCAGGACCCAGCAACCTTCCCTTTGGTGGTGATGGGATTTGTCTTTCCCAATGTCCTGAATGCTATGGTCTGGAGTGGGGGTGGAGTCCACAGAGTCTGTATGGGATTAGCTCAGGACATCCTTTCCCCCTAACAATTTGAGAACATATTACGGATCTCTAGTAAATATCAATGTCCTAAATACATTACCTAAATATATATTTCTAAAATTTATTTTAATATTTGCAGATAAACAAGTAATTCAGTTTTCAACTTTATTTTTTGTATTCTTTGGTGAGGTGGTTGTTTACTACATAGTTCAATAAATAAGATCTCATTTCTTTTACATTATAGTATCACAATTGATAAATTTAGATATTTGCAGTTAACTAAGATTTTTCAGTCATCATTAATCTAATTTTTAAAGAACTATAATATTCAAAAGGTTTATATATGGGACTATTGCATTAGGCTTTTCTTCTTTCTATCTAGAAAAAAGACCCTCATGAATTTAAAAATACAGATGGCAAAGCCAGAGGAGATCTTATTTTTATTACAAAAGCTACTTTTAGGCATTATGAATTTTTAAGCTATAATTTGTATCTTTTAAAGTTTCCAGAGATTTAGGTATGATTTTCTAAGTGAGTTCTTTATCAGCATCAAAGCTGGTGCTGAATGTCTCATAAAGACTACATTGTTGTTTATTCTACTAAGCGAAGTGAGCCAGAAGGAAAAAGATAAACACCGGATGGTTTTACTTATATGTGGAATCTGGAGAAGCCAAACGAAGGATCAGAAAAGGCAAACTGCAAAGCTGACCCTCGAAAACAAACCAACATCTGAGACACTCAGGAGGGAGGGGTGAGGAAACGATGAGGAGGAAGTATAGAGAAGGGGCTTAGAGAGCAACATGGAGTGTGGCATTTTGGTGATGGGAAAACTATGGTGATCACACATGGGGGGAGAAATCCTATACTGTGAAATCATATAAAATAAAAAAAATACATTTTCTTCTCCAGCCTCACCAGCTTCAGGCATTGCTTGTATTTGGATCACTGTAAGTACAACTACTTCGTAGGTATGTTTCCCTTTACTTTTACAATTTGCACTAAAGAGGAAAACCGTATCATTCCTACTCTTCAAACAAGTTTGGCATGCATGTTTAATAACAATTAGCTTCTATTGATTAAAAAACAAGTGTAATGATAGAGACAACAATAATGAAAGAGACTAAGGAGAAGTTCCTATGTAACAAGTACTGTTTTACACACTTTATATGTATTCTCTCATGACCTCCTTGAGTCTACAAATTAGATATACCTATTATGCTTTTATCATTTCATGTTGCAGATAGAAAACTGACACTGAGATATTCAGTGACTTAATAAGAGGGGTGTGATGAAACTAGGTAAGCTCTGACACCTGAAATGTAACTATAGTGCGTAGGTTCTTAGCCAATGTGTAATACCACATCCTCAAAATCAAATTCAGTTCAGTTTAGTAAAAATACACACTCACAGATAAGGCTCAAATGAATATCTTTTTGATGCCAAATTTTAAAATGTATCCACTACCCAGAAAAGTCACAACAGACATTTGGTCTACCATCTTACATTTTCACATTTGAAAAACTATTTTTTTCCTAGTTTTAAGGAGATGATGTTTCCACATAACCATAGTAAAATGTTTTTTTATACATACTTATATCAATAAAACAGCCACTCATATGACATAAGCAAACTTATTCACCCCCTCTCCACCTTTTAAGTGATTTATGCACTAAAATACTGAATAGTGGGAATACTGACATTTGCTTCTGTTACTTGTATAAATATTTCCTTTTATAAGTTGCAGTAGAACATTCATGATCAGAGATTACAGATCAGATCAACTGAATCAAAGACCCAATTTGCCTTACGAAAAAATTTTAACATCCTACAATTTAAAAATTTTGAGTATGGAATGATCACATTAGGCAGCCATAGTTGATAATTTAGTCAAATTCTCTACTGCTGCTACATATAACAATGTGACTAAATTATCATAAACATCCCTTTGCTCATGGAAAAGTTCAGTCTTACCCTTTCCATTGATGAAACTTAAAACTATAATAATTGTGGAAAAAATTGTCAAATCTGTTTGTGATGCTGAGTTAAAAATATTTCTATATTTAAATCAGTATGCTCATCTCAACAATCTTTATTAATATAATGTATTTCAGTATCAAAAAAATCTTTTTTTCAAAACTTGAAAAACTGTCAGGATCATTGGTTCATTAAGCAACATCAATTTTGAACCAGTAGTTAAATCCCTGATCATGACAGGTGTGTGATCTTCATTAATATGGATTTGCCAATCAGATTATTTCCAACTTTAATGCCACTTTAATGTCTCAAAAAAAAATGAAACTTTTCCCTGATTTACATGTTCATGCCTCACCATGACTAACAGCAAATACATTAAGCAAAAGGAAGAAAAAATAGGTAATCACTGTTCCTTCCCTCCTCAATCTCTCCTTACTTTCCTTTTCTTACTACCTGTGTAAATCAATCCAATTCTTCTTGTTTCGCCCCCTGTGTCTGTTAATATTTCTGGCAGACTTAATTCATGAAAGTATCTTATCACTTACCTGTGGTGTCTAGCCTCTATGACCTCAGTGATTCCTCTCTCTTGCCATCACACCTTGTACAGCTACCTCTCAAACTATACCAATGTAGGTCATTTGATCAGTAGAATATACCAGAAGTGTTGGTTTGTCTCTTCCAAGATTAAGCTATAATCCTATTTTAGTTCATTTCTCTCAGAAAAGTCACTGTGAGGGAAGTCAACTGCAACTTGAAGAGCAGTTCTATGGAGAAGTTCACAAGTACAAAACTGAGGATTCTTAACAGCCAACTATTGACCCAGAAGCTGATACTCTAGACTTAGTCAGTCTTGAGGTGGCTGTTGCCCCAGCTGATAGATTGAGTCTCACTAGTGACCTTGAGCTGCAAACAATCACATCAACTACTCCAAGATTCCTGACCTTTGGAAATAGTAAAATAAAAGTCTGATGTCTTCAGCTACTTAAAGTTTGGGATGATTGTTAAATACCATGAGATAACAGATGCACTAATACTTTGAGTTCAGTATCATGCTGCTTAGAAATGTATCTTCCATGGTTCTAATTATGATAGATGCCATCTATTATGTGATTACTCTGTGCAATGTTCCTGATAGTTTTACCTACCAGGTCTCAATTATCTTTGCAACACTTCTATGAGGTAAGATAAAACAATTATCATTTTCCTCAGTTTACAGAGAATACTGATGATCAGAGATTTGATATGTTAACTACAACTCACAATTTGTCAGAACCAGGATTTCAATCTAGGCCCTGTAAGCCATTTCTTTTTATCAACTTGATACCTAATTTGGGGGCTTAAGGATTTAGATGCAGTCAAAGATGTCTTTCAAATTAAAGAACAGCACCTCATGGTAGAGGCATTCTCTTTAACTTTCCATTTCTCTTTTATGTAAACTACTCCAAATAATGTCTTTACACGGATGTATAATTTATATACTGTATGTAACCCTTTTGATTTAATCTAAATGAATTTCAACCTTATAAGCTTAAATTCCCTCATCCTTTTACATTATTAGAAACCTTCCATATAAAACAACATGTTTAAATATTAGCAATAATGTTTATTTTTTATTCCACCCTTTTATAATCTGGGTTTCATATGTTTATGGGGTTAGGAGTATAGGATTTCATCATGACAGAAATGCAAAAACGATATATAATATTTTTTGAAGTTATACACATGTATGAATCCTCTCACCACCCCACCCCACCTCTGGCCTGTACCCCAGCTCTTGTATGCATAAATAAATAAATCTTTAAAAAAAAAAAAATTCCAACCCAGAAGAGTGGGTTTATTGCTCTTAGGGAAAGATAATCATTAGTCAAGCTCTAATGCTTCATGGTGGTGTAAGGGACCAAATTGTTTGGACAGGCTTCACCAGTCAATGATTTAGTCCACTTCTTCAGACAGGATATGGAGCAACTTATCCTACTAGCTCACAATTACTTTTACCTAGGCTGTCACATAGATTATAAGTCTCTTAGTACAAAGGAGTTTTTGCTCTATTGTTGTGGGTTTTGTTCAGCTGTGTGTGAGTAGCTAGCATGGTATAGGAAGTAAGAGCCAGCCTTTACTATATATATATATATCATCAGCTAAATGCTTGATCTTAGAGCTTTGTTATACAATATTGCATCATATTGAGAGGACACTTTATGAGATGCTTAGGAAAATATTAAGAAACATTACCAGGGCCTCCCCGGTGGCACAGTGGTTGAGCGCTGGGTTGCGAAGCTGCCCGCGGCCTCTGTGGCGCCGGTTCGATCCCGGCTGCTCCCCGGCCACCGGAGGAGGGTCCCACATGGCGCGCAGACCTCTCCTGCCGCCCGCTGCTCTCCTCAGCAGTGTACTTCGGTCCTTCTGCCTGCTGTGCTCCCCGCTCTGGCTCTGGTGAATTCTCTCACCCTCCCGCGCTTCTGACTGTACCCACTGCATGTATAAACAAAACAAACAAACAAATAAAATAAATAAATAAAACATGCCTTTAAAAAAAAAAAAAACTCTCTTTAAAAAAAAAAAAAAAAAAAAGAAACATTACCAACTGAGCTATGTCATATCAAATCTATATTAATTTCAACTTTTTAAAAAAATTGATCAAAAATGCACCTGAGAATTTATATATTATTACATATTTATTAAACCTTCAGTCATTCTTGGAGGAAGAAAAGGGAAGAACAAAAATTCCAGGCAAATAGTGGACTAGTGTGTGCCAAATAGGAGGCACTCATCAAATTATATACGTTCATTAAACAAGCGGATAGTTCACACTTCCATTTCTATCTGAAATAAGAGTATATAAGAAGTTACTATCTGAAAAGGTCCTGAGGGGACTAATTGAATTTTAAATTTAGTAAAATATAACTCTTGGAATACATCAAGAAAAATTAAGTTATTTAATTTTATTGTATTTGACTCCATATTGGTTTCAAGTTACTTCATACTGTGTATAATGTTACTTTTAAGTCATGAACAAATGTGATTTTTTTTAATTCTATACCAAACTAATGTTATTATTTTAATAATAGAATTTGTAATTGCTTTCTTTTGTTTACTGAAGCAATAGTGGTTATATCACTAGGCTGTAAATCACTTAAACAGTAATAAAGATGCTTCTATGGTTTTATATAAGCCCTCCAGTACTGTTAGTGCATTTTACAGGCACAAGTACTATTTACATTTTTATTCACGACAGTTTATTTATATCATCTGTGGAAGAACTATTCTTTGAGTACGATTTCCTATAGTTATGTATTCAATGTTTGCATCCACTCAATATGCATACACTGAAGTCCTATGCCCAATGTGGGGTCTTTGGAAGGTAGATATTGATGACTCAAGAGGGTGAGTCGTCTTGATGGAATTAATGCCCTTTTATAGTTCTCTCTTCCTCTCCCTTCCACTCGTGTAGAGATACAGCAAGAACGCAATCATTTGCAAATGAGGAACAGAATGCATCTGCAAACTAGGAAGAGAATGGGAATGCTTACCACAGTCTGGTCATACTGATACCCTAAATTCAAGTTTCTATCCAAAACTTCTTGAAATAAATGTCTGTTGTTTCAGCCTCCCAGTCTATGGTATTTTGTTATAGCAGCCTACACTAAGACGCCAGTATTGGATTTATATAACTTTTAGTTAGACTTCAAAGTATGATAAATTTCAAATCCTTAGATTTTTATGTGAATCAAAGCAATTTAACACCCCTCCCATTAGACATTTTTATTAGATATTAGCTCTTCAAGTTAGTTATGTTATCTTGCTTATTAAAACTCATATAAGCTATGTCAATAGTAGCTCCCTAAAATAGATAAGTTCAGTCAGCAATTATTGGTCACTAATTTAAATTTAAATAAGAATTAAAAGAATAAAGTCTAATATATAAATGCAAAAATCCTCCTAGCTATGTGAATATACACATTTCAGCATGTAATAAACCTATTCATTACTTAAATGAAGAGCCTGGCTATATAAGATTCAAAGGTCACTATCAAGTAAGCTTTTGACAGTCAAACATTTTATCTTCTCTCCTCTGAAAAGTTTCAGGTTACCATATACTATACAGAGGTCACTTTGATGAAACCTGACCATCAACACTGAGAGAATGAAACACAATAAGAACAGTAACTTCAGCTGATAGGTTCTTGGAAACTGCTACTTTAAGTGAAATAGCATATAATTAAAGCAGATACTTGAGAAAAGTCATTTGTTCAACTTCAGCCAAGATTGTTTGTTCTCATCAATGTTGTAATGAAACAACATTGAACAAAACATTCTTTGAGGACCTGTTATAATTGGAAAAGTATATAATTCTGGCAGTTAGTGATTATATCATATGAAAAATAGTTTTTCTTTGATTTATGAACATTTAATGCAGTGCATAAATCATTAAATCTCTACATAAACCCAATCATTACAGGGTTTTATAAAAATAACTCAGTCAATTAGTTCCATTTCAGCAAGTTATTTAATCCAAATCTCAAAGGTAATGTAAAGATACCTTTAAAATATGGTAGTTGCACAATTGCAACATTGACTGAAGTAATATAATACATAATTTATTAAGAACCTTATAAAACCTACTTTCAATGCATCTGTAGGGGGAAAAACTCAGGGAAATTAAACAGCTCATTTTCCTAGATGGCATGAAGTGACAACTGCATGCACTCTTTCAAAGCTGGAATAAAATGTTTATAGCTGAGTAAAATTCCATAGTGCATACATAACACATCTTTATCCACTCATCTTTTGGCATATGGATTTTTTCCATAGCTTGACTATTGTAAATTGTGCTATAATTAATATAATACTGAGTATACATCTTAAAATTAGTGCTTTTGTATTCTTCAGGTAGGTACCTAGAAGAATACAGTTTTCCAAAAAGGATGTGCTATATTACATTGTTTATGGTTCCTTTTTATCCAAACCCTTGCCAACACTTGTTGATATGAGCCTTTCTCACAGATGTGAGGTGTATCTCATTATGGTTTTGATTTGCATTTCCCTGAAGGTAAGTGATGATAAGGACTTTTTCATTTGCCTGTTGGTCATCTGTATGTCTTCTTTGGAGAAGTTGATTTAGCTTGTCTGCCCAGTTTTCCATTGGGTTATTTTCTTGTTAATTTATGTAAGTTATTTGTAGAATTATACATTAGCTCCTCCTCTGACTATGATATGCAAATATTTCTTCCCATTCAGTACAGTGTTTTTGTTTTAATGATAGTTCCTCTCACTGTGCAAAAGCTTTCTAGTTTAATATAGTCCCATTTGTTTGCTTTTGCTTTGTTTTTCTTGCAACATTATAAATGGAACTGTTGGAGATTATGCTAACAAAATAACGAGAGGGAGAAAGACAAATGCCAAATGATTTTACTCATGTGGAATATAAAGAAACAAATCAAAGGAACAGACAAAACAGACCAAAAAAAAAAAAAATGAAATCTGATTGTAAAACTGAGGTATCTAGAGGGGTAGATTAAGATGTGGAATGTAAAGAGAGAGACCCCAAGGCCTATAGTGGAGAATTATTGGTGCTTTGGTGGTAGATGTGGTATAACATCATTTTGTATAGATATGAATCTTTACCCCTAAAATGTTCAGTGCTGTAATCCAATGTTATCTCAATAAGCATAATGTTTAAAAAGAATAGACTAGGTTTTACATCACACACACAAAAATAAAATAAAATTGGAATGACAGGATTTTTGTTTTTATCTTTTCATGCATCCATAGTATGCTCTATAACAAAAAATACTTTTTAGGAAAAAAGCAAAATGATAATATAGATGAATGTGCTACACATGTTGAAATGGGAATAAATATTTGGCTAAATGGAACATAACTAAGATTATCAATGTATATTATCGATGGATTAGAAAATTGGAAACGTAAGGCTTTTAAAATTCTAACGCATCACAGAAAAGCAATGCATTAATGAATAAATAATTAAGAAACAGTGTTCAAACTAGGAAAATTTTTAAAACACATAAGTATTGAAGTATTAATATCCATTATTTATATAAAATTATATATTTCAGTAAGAAACATAAAATTCTACAGAAAATGGGAATGTACATGAGAAGAATTACAAAGAATAAACAAAATTGGCCCTTTGACTTTGAAATATGTAACAATTAAAAATTAAAATAATGTTCATTTTTAAAAGGATCTTTCTTATTTGTAAAGAATTTTATTACAAATATACCCTGGAATAGATCATAGTTTTCAAATATAAATTACGCTCAACTATAAACAAGTATTAATTTTGCAAAATATGTTTAAGTACTTTTTTTTTTTTTTGGTCATACAGTTTAACCCAGAATTAACATTTGCAGGAATCTATCTTTAGATATTATCAAATCTGTAGAATAATTAGTATACTCAATATGTTTATTTTAGCATTAATCATATTACTTAGATATTAACATTAAAAAATCTCAGAGATTTATATGTAGTTTTCTTTAATTATTACCTATTCCAATATTTCTTCTCCTTTTCTTTCTTGCAATAATAGAGTACTAACAATTTTAGCTGGGCACACAACTGCCTAGTTAGACTATGTTAACTAAACTCCTTCATAATTCAGAATTATCACAACTAACTGTTGTGCAATAAAATGTAAATAGAAAGGAAGAATGCAACTTTATAATCATTTTTTGAAAATAAAAATATTCAGCATTCAGGCCTGCTTTCTGGCATTCAATCTGAGTCAGAGGTAGTTTGGCCAGGCCACTGTCCCTTAGAACAGTAGAGCAATAAAATAGAATATATGTCCCTCTTTCCCAGTCACCTCGCATTTCAAAAATTTTAGAAGACTATGACATTATATAAATCTTTTTTTTTTTGACATTCACCAATTACATGTCTTTATTGACTTCTAATTCAAGAACATAAGAGCCCCTCCCCTAACCTAAGAGAGGGAATTGCCAAAACCTGCAATGAAACATCTAAACACTGCTATTTGAAGCATGGTAAAAAAAAAAAAAATGTATATAATTTCAAAGTAATAACTTTAAATTATAAATCTTAAATATAACATAAAGACTAAAGATGAATAGTCTGCATGAGGAATAGAGAACTTGACTTAATTCAGTCATATAAGAATCAAGTATATTTTTGAAGATTGAATAACTTATGGAGTATATTGAACTGAACTAAGTAAATAAGATTCCAAAGGGGGGAAAAAATGAGCAGAATTTATTGAAATGGTGTTTTAAAGTTAATTGTTTATATCCTTAACTTTTAAATATCGGGGCTCTACTATAATTTCTTAAGATTTAAATTATAATATGTTAGACTAAATAATATGCATAGTATGACAAGTAATATGAATAATTTCTTCATCTATTCATATATGTATCTATCATAGTATTGGGGAAAAATTACTATGATAGCCTTATGAATTAGCATAACACCCTCTAAAATTAGAAACAAAAACAGATATGTTAGCTCTGAGATAATGCCAGTTTAAGCACTTTTCTAAATAAGCTTAGACATAGTTATAGCATATTTTCGTAACAAATAAATTTGGATTAACTTTTCTGTCACAATCCCTAAGAAATAAATTATCATGGTTAAGGCTGAGGATTTAGAGTACCAAAGTTCATATCTAAGTAAAATTATTTGGGAAAGTTTCCTAATTTGTACGATCTTCAGTCATATATAAAGTGAGTCTAATACCTAACTCATCAGGTTGGATTAGGATAACCAAATAATTTAAGTCTGCAACTTGCACACAGTTGGTACTCTGTAAAGATAAATTTTAATATGATAATGTCAACTTGGAGATGGATACTTATGTAAAAATGACAAAATGAAAATGTATAGCTAGGTGCCTCTAAAGTTGTAAGATTAGGAAGTTAATTGAAAGGGACTCGATAGTAGCTAATAAATGTTCACTTATTTAGTTAGTAGCTCAAAGTTGGAGAAGTGACTTGGAACAAAGATATAATGAGATATATATTTTAAAATATGGAACCATGTCAAATTATACTTAACATATACATTCAAAGTTTACTGTTCTGTGACATTTTTATGGGCACATTTAACTAATATACTGTAATGATGGTATGAGGCAAAGTATTATCATAGAGTGTTTTTATAGGCACTATTTGGATTCAGTTGATAATAATTCTTTCATTTCTAGAGTCATTCAGTGTCAAGAGACTTATTAATAACAAATTGTTAATAGACTTAAATGTAACAGCTGCCTGAGTGTCATTATACACTGACAAAATGCCTTGCAGAGTAAGAAGTCACAGAAAATTATGTTTCAGAGTTCTTCTTCCATATTATATGAATTGATGCAGTGTGTTTTACAGGGTGGGGAGAAGTAGAAGCGGTATAAGGTAAAATGTATAAGTAAATTCATTAGGGATAAATTTAAGCTGTGTTTTAATTAAATGCTCATGGAGTAAGTCTCTGGCAGAGACTACATAGGTGTTTAAGCATTGGTGATTTTAGTGTGTTTTTTTTTAACGATATCACAATATCAATTTCTCTTTTAGCGATAAAACCGTGTACACTGATGATATTTCAAATCACTTCCCCCTTTAGTAATGAATACCCTCTTTAATAAAAATGAGCTGTTCATAAAATGAATGAGTATAAGCTGAAGAATCTTTTCTTATCACTATGTATGATACTCTTGATACATGCAATAGGTGATAATTAAAAATTAACTCATTGTATATTGATAGAATCTCAAAAAATTCCATCGACAGCTACAAAAACAGAGGCCCAGAAAATTTCATGTCTGAAATCCATAGTTATTAAATTATTGTGCTAGAACTCAGTCCCAGGACTTCCCAGTTTAACTGTAGACTTTCCTACTAAGTAAGTTTTAAATTAGCATGGTTTTTGAATAACTAATAATAAGTAGGTTTAATGAATACTAATGATTACCTTTTAATTTCCATTCTCTTTTTCCCTTCAGAAGTTATATTTATGCCTACATTTAACAATCTCTCTTATTGTTTGGTATGAGTCATCCTACTGTACCCACACCAATGGAATATAAACATAGGCAGAATGTGTAACTTTTGACATATAGCATTATATTGGCCTCTGTTTACCCAGACAAAATGTGAAAAGACAAGTCTGGTAGTACTTCACCTTGGACCAAAAAGACAGGACAATACCTTGGGGACAGCAGATCCACAAGAGATTTTAGTTCCTAAATGAAAGTCAGACCTGAATAAACATAGTTTTAGATGTACGTGAAAGTTAAACAAGCATTAATCTTATTCAATGGCTACACTGAATGTCCAAGTCTCATTGCCACTATACACATAGTCATACACAGCCTCTATGCTAACTAATACAGTAAGCAAGGAATCAAGAGAGACTGAAGGATACATCTCTAACTCAAACAATGGATCAGAACTCAGACCGTGGAATTAGAGAAAATTATGTGGCAAATAGAAAATAAAAGATATATGTATTGTTAATTTACAAGAAAGGAGCCAAGAGTATACAATGGATAGAGGAAAGTCCTTTAAACAAATGGTGTTGGGAAAAGAATGAAATTATATCACTATCTCTGAATAAGCAAACATTAATTCAAAATGGATTAAAAGCTTGGATATAAGATTTGAAACCATAAAACACATAGAAGAAAACAGAGGTGAAACAATCCACAACATTGATTTTTAGTGTTATCTTTGGGAACTCACTAAAGTGGTAAAGGAAATATAAAAGCAAAACTAAACAAGTGGGACTAGGCCAAATTAAAAAGCTTCACAGTGAAAGAAACTATCATTAAAATGATAAAACACCCTATGAGACAGGAGAAAATATTAGGGAGGGAAATAAATTAAAAACATCTATGAGATCTAGAGATGGAAACAGTGTGTACAGATACAAAGAGCCCATTTAGGGTACAATTAACCTTAAGAATCAGAACTTTATGAGGTCTATTCCTTTTCAAGTTAACTAAGAGAAATTAGGTGGAAAATAATAATAAAAAATGTCTTCTTAGACAAGGAGATATGCAAAGATAAGCAATATGTATAAATGAACAAAATATGGTGAGCAGAATTGAAGTATATCTAAATATGAAGAATTCTTCACAAATCCATTCATACAGGATTCATTCATTCATAGAGCTTTTTAAAGAGCTGATTAAGTAGTGGGGCCTCTGTTTATATTATCTTGGCTGAATTAAGTAGTATTTCTGAAACTGAGCTTTATCTCCTGAAAAAAGAGTGGCTTTAAGACTTTGATAAAATCATGATGGAAAATAAATGGCACATAAAAGACTGTGATTATTCTTGTTGATATAATTGTTAGAGAAAATGAGGTAACTAATTCTCTGTAGGATCTGACATTATCAAAGTAGAATATCATAATTTATCAGTGCTTTGAAAAATAAGTAGATATCTCTCAGGCAAAAAGCAAGATAGGGATTTCGCAAATAGAAGAAAACATACTTAAAGGCAAAGAGTCATGCAAGAACACCATATAGAAATAAACTTAGCAGAGATTTACTAAACTTGGAGCATAGGTCACAAAGTAGGGAGTAATTTAACAGGTAGGTAGGGATAAATTATGAAAGACTTGATTATCCAGTTAGATATAATCCTGTATGTTATGAAAAGCATTTTCAAACCAATGAGTGATATGAAAGATATGTTTTCCATAAATTCAAGTTTTCTTATGGCAGATGAAAGAGTAAAGAAAAACTTTGGCTATAGGTGATGGGACAAAAGGCTGTTGCAAATGATTAGGAAAGATAAAATTGATGTCAAAGTTAAATCAGTGGAATCAGATGTACATTTTAAAAGGATTGTATTAAGAGAGATAATACTGAAATAAAGACAGTATTACTCTGGTAAACAATGAAATGTGGGATCCTATGTTTGCAAAGGCAGAAATTTATTATTCTAGTAATTAAAACTTCAAAAAGTATGGAAGGTATAGGTTTGTTGAAGAGACATTTGTTGAGGAAATTTTATAATAGTAAGAGTATAGGAATGTATAGACATACCTGGAGTACATATATCCTTAAAATAAAATGCTGCATTTTTAAATAACATTTTTCTGTTTTTTTATCAGCCACCTTGTATATCTGCTATCCTCTTTATAAGTTTGAATATGAAACTGCTGCTCACTCTTAAACGCATTTGAATTTCTGTGAAGAGCAACTCATTTCATGAAATGTACTGGTACCAGTGACAGAATTAGGTGCTTATTGGACATGGTCTCTATATTTCTGTAACTGAGTCTTACTGGGGAAGGAAACAAACTAAAGATAAGTCTCTGTACCAATTGGCAGGGCAGAGGATGTCTAAATTAAGCACTATTTCTTGTTATGTCTGTGAGGGCATCTATTTTAGAAAAAGATTAGTATTGGAATTTGTAGGCTCCATAAAACAAAGATCCTTTTCCTAAATTTGAATAGGCAGCATCCAATTCTTGAGGGTCTGAACAGGAAAAGGTGGAAGAAGGTGGAATCCACCAACTTTTATTTCCCGTTTACTTGCTTGAGCTGGAAAATTGGTTTTCTTATTTTTTAACTAACACTATTGTCTCCTGTTTTTCAGGTATTGGGACTCTGAACAGAATTACATAGATGGTTTTCCTGGGTGTCTATCTTGCGGATAACTCATCTATAATTTCTCATAATAAATCTCTTCAGATAGAGAGAGTGTCATTTTGATTCTATTTCTCTGGAGAACTTTACCTATCATATACACTAAGAGGAATTTTTCTATCAAGGTATCATCACAATCAATAGTGAAGAGAACAGAAAGAGACCATGAGTTTGTCCTTACATGATAAATGGGATCATTTCACTGTTTTTGCACATTCATGCTTTCTGCCAAAGGGAATACTACTCTCTATACAACATCCTTTGTTCAAGAAAATTGTTATGTTTTTAAAAAATAAATTATGTACTCTTTTTTCTCCTGGAAATAGATGGACTTTGAAAACTTGTAAGGTGGTGCCTCCCTGGTGGCACAAGTGGTTAAGCACTGCACTGTGAGGCGATCCACAGACTCTGCAGTTCGATCCCCGGCCGGCCAGGGAGCAACCCACATGGCAAAGCAGACCTCTCCTGTCTCGCCCACTGCTCTCCTCAGCAATGTACTTAGTCAATCTGACTGTTCTGTTCCCCACTCTTTCTCTGGTGAATCCTCTCACCCCTTCCACATCTCTGGCCTGTGTTCCAGCTCTTGTATGCATAAATAAATAAATCTTAAAAAAAAAAAGAAAACTTGTAAGGTAGCATTTCAGATTTTAGTATATGAAATATAGCAGCATGAATATATTGTTAGATTTACTTACTTAATTTAGAAAGAACCCATGGTTGATTCCTAAAATATGTTTATCTTTAATACTGAAGAATGAAGAACGGAAAAATGAGATAGAAGAATGAAAGATTACAAGCATAGAATGGTTAAAGAAATGTATTTTTATTAGTGAGCCCCTTATATATAACTGAACATCTCAAAAACACAGTTATATTTAAAATCAGCTGGAAGATCCTGAATATCAGAGTTCCATGCCAATTCAAGTATTCTTGACAGGTTTTTATTTACTTTTAATATACAAGCAAAAACATTTAACAGAACTCAGGGTGATTTTCAGTATGTCTCTCACACAGTCCTAGTACATAATGTGAAGCAATCATTTTGCTTTCATTTTTTTCTCAATTCACTTTGTCTAAAATGACTTGACACAACATAAATTTACTTTATTTCACTTACAAATATAAAAAGAAAAGTCTTTGTTTTATGAAATACTTTCCCTTCTCCCATAGATCTTTCCAAACTGACAAAAATAATGCATATTACAGTTGATTTTAATCTCATATTTCTCTAGACTTTCAGAGAGGTAAATATAAAAATCTGCATAGTATAATTACTACACATCTATAAAGGTTAATTTGGAGATAATTTTTCAATGTATCATCTGCTAGATTGGAAAAGCAATGATAATTTTGCTTTGTCTCATTCTCTCTCTACAAAAACCTCATATTAAAAATTTTCCCTATTCTGCTCACAGAAATCATTTTTTTCCAGAATGATACAACACATATTTTAAAAACTAACCAAGATTATGTGACAGAATAAACTTATTCCTAATTTTGTTAAGTGAGCTTTGGTTTGGCCTGTGTATAATCTTATGGGAATTCTCTATTTTGTCTCCCTCTATTATTTATTTATTTATTTAGATTTATTTATTTATACAAGAACTGGGGTACAGGCCAGATGTGCGGGAGGGTGAGAGGATTCACCAGAGACAGAGTGAGGAACAGAACAGGCAGACTGACTGAAATACACTGCTGAGGAGAGTAGAGGGCGAGACAGGAGAGGTCTGCCGTGCCATGTGGGTACTCACCTGGCTGGCTGGAAATCGAACCCACACTACAGAAGCTGCAGACAGCTTCACAGCAGGGCACTCAACCCAGGAGAGGCCCTCCCTGTATTACTGTTATGAATATAATATGCTGCAATATTGACTATTTTTCTTTCTTACTTTACAAGAAATGATTATAAAGCTCTCTAAGGATTTAACTAAAAACATAATAAACTGTAAAATGACTCATCATATCAATATTTATATTAAAATTTTATAAGGCATAGGTGTGTATTTTCTATCTATTAAAGCAGTAGAGTTCTTTATGGTTGACATATTTTGAATACTTTTAAAATATTGTTGAAATATTTTAAATAATATTTCTATATTAACAAATCTTGGCTCTTATTAATAAATCTCTCTGAATAAACAAATTGTATACTCTAGAATTTCCCCTCAATTATTATTATTATTATTATTTTTTAAAGATTTATTTATTTATTTATGCAAGCACTGGGCACAGTCAGAAGCTTGGGAGGGTGAGAGAATTCACCAGAGCCAGAGCGGGGAGCAGAACAGGCAGAAGGACCCAAGTACACTGCTGAGGGGAGCAGCGGGCAGCAGGAGAGGTCTGTGCACCATGTGGGACTCTTGCCCAGTGGCCGGGGAGCAGCTGGGGATCGAACCGGTGCTGCAGAGGCTGCAGGCAGCTTCGCAACCCAGCGCTCAACTGCTACACCACCGGGAAGGCCCTATTTACTATTTGAATATAATTTTTATATTGAGGTTTGAGACAATATGATACTGTCTGATATTTGCTATATAGAGATACTGATATAATAAATTATAATCTAGTTAATGTTCTATAGCAGTATTTTTAATAAAATTTTTGTGAGATAATTAAGAGAACACAAAATTGACTGAGTTACTAACTTACAATACATATTTTTAAAACTAACCAAGATTATGTGACAAAATACTTATTCCTAATTTTGTTAAGTAAGCTTTGATTTGTGCCAAAAGTCAATTTTACTGGGCCTCCCTGGTGGCACAGTGGTTAAAGACAGAGCTATCAAGCAATAGGTAGCCACTGCAGCTATGAGTATGATCCCCAGCTGGCCAGGGAGCAACCCACATGGTGCAGCAGACCTCTCCTGTCTTCCCCACTGCTCCCCTCAGCATTGTATTTCAGTTGATCTACCTGTTCTGCTCCCCAGTCTCTCTGGTGAATCCTCTCACCCTCCACACCTCTGGCTTGTACCCCAGTTCTTGTATGCATAAATAAATCTTTAAAAAAAAACAATTTTACTATTGTAAAAGTGATAATTTCTCTGGATTTTTACTTGATGAAAAATAAGGCATTTTGACTAGATATTTTTAAGTTATTTGGAGTGTTAAATCTCTAGAATAGGGCCTCCCTGTTGGCGCAGTGGTTGAGCGCTGGGTTGTGAAGCTGCCCACAGCCTTTGCAGCACCAGTTCGATCCCAGCTGCAGGTGATGGTCCCACATGGCACGCAGAACTCTCCTGCCATCCGCTGCTCCCCTCAGCAGTGTATTTCATCCATTCTGCCTGTTCTGCTCCCTGCTCTGGCTCTGGTGAATTCTCTCACCCTCCAGTGCTTCTGACTGTACCCAGTACTTGTATAAATAAATAAAATAAAATAAACTTAAAAAAAAAATAAAACTCTAGAATATTATAGTTTTGTGGTTATGATCTAGCTATGATAGGTTAAAAGAATATTACAATATTAAACATCAATTTAACAATAATTATATATTAATTTATTTATCCACAGGCTTTTGTCCTACAAAGTGCTGAAAACAAAATGGCTTGTATTTTTATTCCAGTATGAAAAATGTATTTGATTACTTGGTTATTTCTCTTTTATATAATTCAATATTACTGTATCTTTTTATTTGAAATTGGTGTTTGAACATATGACCAGACAGGTCTGTATATCTGAGTGATTCAAGTATTGATCATTAGGACTATATTAAAATATCAGTAGCATTTAGAAAGCAAACAGAAAACTACAAGTACTAATTTTATAATAACAACTTCTTTTTAATACAAAAGTGATTTATGCAATTTTTTTTTTTTCAAGAAAGAATAAGCATGACTGATTCATATCTTTGGATTCCACCAAACTCATGGCAGGTATCAATACAGGTGAATTAGTTGATGTATATAAATTATTTGAAAATGAATACGGCAATCAAATTGTATTTTGCAGTTTTCATTTTCAAAGAAAACAGAAATAAAGTCTCTCACATTGATTCAGACTAATACATCTTTTGTGTTTGCTCAAGTTCAATTTGTTCTGTGTGAGGAAAACAAAACATACCCACATATTCCCTGGGACTACAGCTCTCAATCCTTGTTTCTTCACAGCCTCCTCTCTATTATACACTGACCCTAGTCAAGCCAAGACTTTGGAGTTGCAGAATAAGCAAGTCATGATACAGGAATCCTCACTATGATGTTCTCCCAGGTACATCAATCCTGGGGGAGACCTAACAGACTACCACATCGGAAGTAGATGATAGGAACAGGAATTCATGCCATCACATCTTTTTTTTTTTTTCAAAGATTTATTTTTTATTTATTTATGCATACAAGAACTGGGGTATAGGCCAGAGGTGTGGTTAGTGAGAGGATTCCCCAGAGACAGAGTGGAGAGCAGAACAGGCATATTGACTGAAATACACTGCTGAGAAAGGAGGGATCTGCTGTGCCATATGGGTTAGCTCCCTGGCCAGGGATTGAACTCATGCTGCATTAGCTGGTGATAGCTTGATAGCATTGAGACTTTAACCCCTGCACCACCAGGGAGACCCCATGCCTTCACATGAACCTTTCTCTCAAAGACTTGAATTTACTATTTAAATGAATTTGAATTTTAATATTTAATATTCTTTGATAAGGATTCAGATTAAGGAAAGCAATGTTCTCCAACAGAGCTCCAGAGCAGATCTCAACCCTGCTTTCACACAGCAACATAGTAATAACTTGGAAAAATGTAAACAAATACCACCCCCAAGCCCAGCACACAGAAAAGTCTGATGAAATTTATCAGAGAAAGAAAATCAGTATACTTATACTTAGCCATTTTGGCTATCACTGCCCAATTTGGGACCTAACTGCGGCAGCTGTTTAGAAAATGACAAAATAATCTGAGGATAAGGAAAAGAATGGTATCATAATAGCTCATTATGTTAGCCCTTGTCTTGTTCTAGTATGGATGCACATGCTTTTATCTTTTTGTAACTATCCACTATAAAGGTTTTGCAATGATGTTGAAAGCTATAAATTTAAACAATAAGTCCCCAACTATTGAAGGAAGAATGTGACTATGTGAGAGATGCTGCATGTTGTGATATAAGTATTAGATCTCAGATGCATGCTTTGTCCAGTGACAATCTGTTTTGACCTAGAATGCTTCCTTTAAGAGAAATTAATATACTTTCCCTAGCATTGCTTTATGATTAAGAAAACAGTGTAGACATTAAAGAAACACTGTCCTATGTTTAGAGAAAAGCATTAAACAACATCTAGTAGTAGATGTTTAACATCTAGTAGTTAGCATTAAACAAAGTCTAGTATTTATGTGTTTAACTTAGTCTTCCCACCACTATTTTTAACATGAGTTTTTTTTTTTTACCTTCAACTGAAGGTTTTATAATTATGGAAGATTTTGTGATCCTAGTTTCATAATTGTAGAATGACTATTCTAATACATAATTCACCAAGTAAACTTACCTTTTCCCAGCCATTTTGGATTGTATTTCCATATTTGAATTTATCATCAGGCAAGATTTTAAATGTTAAACACAGAGCAATCTATTCTTTCTTACATATGGTACATAAACATTTTACAAAAACAGTAATAGATTCTTTCTCTATGCTGTAACTACTTGAGTTTCTTGATTTTATCCCTATAACTTTTTTCTAAAAGAAATCTCTCTGTCAGTGTTAATTGACTATATTGTTTGCTTACGTTAATCTACATGATCCATCACCAGGGTTTTATTAGAATTTCTCAAAAAACCCTGAAAAATTGCTGTGTATGAACAGATTTATTGCCAGATTCTAATAAAATAAATGAGCTTAAGTTTGCTTTCTAAGTGCACTGAGTTTGTCAATTAAGTCAATCATTCAATCAGTCAGTTAGTCAATAAATGGAAATTGAGTGCCAGACTTTGCATATGACGAGGTTTAAAATAAAAAAACTAACATTAACACCACATTCAACCTGCCATTTGCATCAAGATGGATGAACATAGAGGGTATTATGTTAAATGAAATAAGTTAGGTGCAGCAAGACAAAGTATGATTTCACTTACTTGGAAGACAAACAAAACAAATGAACAAACAAAGCAAACAAACTCTTAGACTATGAAAACAAAATAATCATTACAAGAAGACAAGGTAAAGAGGGGTGGATAAATTGCATATATGATGAAGGATGTAGACCAGACCTTTGGTGGCAAGCATATTCATAATTTTATACACCTGAAACCTACATACTGTTAAAAGGTAATATTACTTCAGTAAAAAATACTGCTAAAACATGTATTTAAAAGGTAATCTGTCTCTAGTGAATTCTCTCACCCTCCCATGCCTCTGATTGTACCCCAGTTCTTGTATAAATAAATAAATCTTTAAAAAATAGGTAATCAAGTAGTGAAATTCCCACCATATGATCCAGCAATTTCACTCCTAGGTATCTACCCAAACAATATAGAAACAGTAATTCAAAGGGATATATGCAAGCCTACGTTCATTCTACCACTATTTTCAATAGCCAATTTATGGAACCAACCTAAGTGCCACATGACAGATCAGCGGGTTAAGGAGATATGACACATGTACGCAATGGAATACTACTCAGCTATTTTTTAAAAAATGATGAACTCTTTCCATTTGAAAGAAAGGATAGGAACTTGAGGCAATTATGCTGCAATAAATCAGTCAGAAGGATAAAGATAAATACCAGATGATTTTGTTCATATGTGAAATACAAAAACAGTCAAAAGTAAAGCAAAACAAATCCTAGAAATCTGTAGAATTGAGGCTTCCAGAGAGAAGAGGGTAGGAAGCAACTGGTGGAGAAGAGGGCACAATTAACTATGGTGAGGGGTATGGATGCTCTGATGGTAACTTGGGGTAGCATACATTTGAAGAGGTAGGAATATGTATTTCTTCACCCTAATCATTGTTCTAAGCCATGTTACTCTCAATAATAATACAATAATAAATAAAAATGTAAAAATCTTTCTTAGCATTCTTAGTTCTTTTTAATGACTCATCTTTTTCAAACCTTTCAAAAACATCAGCATAGTTTTTCTGGGAATATATTTTTTGCCCCTTAAAGTTCATCAGTTTTCATAATTTTTTATTAACCTATACAATTTTATAATACTAAAAAGTATTAAAACAAACTTGTAAATAAACACACAATTGACTTCTGATGACTAAATGTGGGGTGGAAGCAAGTCAACTGGCACCGAAGGGTGCTGGAGATTCCTGATATGTGGATTCAATAGCAGAGACCATCAGCTTTACAGAGTAAATGGAGTGGGCAAATCCATCACATTTTTCGAGTGGAAGTTAGACAAAAAACTTCATTTTCATGTCCATGTTTAATATATATGTACGTGTGTGTGTGATATTCTTCTACTTGTATTTTCCCATCACTTTTTATTACTGTTCATTTATTAAAATCAGGTGAGCCTCCCCTAGTGGCTCAGCAGTTGAGCGCTGGGCTGCGAGGCTGCCTGCAGCCTCTGCAGTGCCGGTTCTTTCCCTAGCCGCCAGCGAGGGTCCCACCAAAAAAAAAAAAAAAAATCAGGAGTAAATTTGAAATTTTATCAAGTGTCTTGTTGGTATTTATCAAGATGATTTTGATTTTTCTCATTTAATCTATTAATATGATAAAACGTGGACATTAAAAAGATCCAAAATGTCCCCATATATCTTATCTGGTCATGGTGTACTTTGTTTTAACGGTTTCTCTTTCCCAAAATTTTATTTAAGCATCTGTATTCATGAGTGATATTGGTAAAAATTTTTCTCTTAAAAATTTTTTTCTGACTCATTTATCCTTTAAATTATTTTCTTTTTGTCAATATATCATAATTATACATGTTTGAAAAAAGCTTCGTCAATCATGTTTTTGAATTTAAGGAAAAGAAACTGGAAATTGAGAAACCAGTAACTGTTATAATTAGTAAGTAGGTATATTTACTATGAAGATCCTGCTATTTAAAATAGTATTTCTAAAGGTGGTTGACTTTAATGTTTTGGTATATAGTTATTAGGAAAATCAATATCATGTTTTCAATCCTATTTCAAGTATATCAGGCAGACAAATAGCAGCAGTGAAGAAAGCCAACTGTAATTTTCCATATACTTTCTCTCTCCTCCATAAATTTTATAGCAATTCATTTTTACTTGCTATAATACTGACTTGAAAATACTGAAAGAGTGGCTTAAAAAAAGAACAAATCAACTAAAACCCAATTCCTTAATATAAATTTTAATAGTCTTTAAAAATAACCACTTTTAAGTCACGTAATAAAAAATATATATCGAATGTATATCCAATAAAGCAGACAAACTTGAGTTTTTAAATGAACATGAACCATTTTAAGAGTATTTTAAAATGTTGAAACAACTTATATAATTATGTCTGATGTTTTGCACTTTCATGAAAGAAAAATTCCTAGTTTCTGTTTTTCTCTTGAATTATATATCTAAATTCATTAAGCTGGCAGGCTCTCTTTGTTTAATGCACCACTAGATTGTTATTTTAATAGTTTGAATATAGACTACTCCAAATGAAAACAGTGAATCCCATAAAGGTTTTATGTCTGTTGAGGGTGATGGCTTAGAAAAGGGAGGAAGGGAGAGCAAATGACAAGGAGTGATCCTTTTTAGCCTTCCCAATTGGCTTTCTTGCAGGCTGGAAAAGAATCATCATCTCCTTCAGATGACTGAAGTTTTTTGATCGCAGAAATAACTTTTCTAGTTTCTCCATGGAGAATCGCTGTCCTGCAGTTGATAGATACAGCAGTCTTGGCATCACTTTTAGACAACTCGAACAACAATCCTAAGTTTGACATATCATATGGGCCTCTTATTTATAAAAGTCTTTCTGCAGCATTGGGTATAAATAAACTCTTTGCATGCATGCAGGAAGTTTGAGGGCATTGGAAATTGTGTACCTAATGGCTGGCCTGCAGTCAAGTTCAAAGCCCATGCCTCAGTCATTCCCACATTACTACAGCTGAAGTAAAACAGTAGTTTTCTCGGTCACATCAATGCAAACTAAATCCACATCTAAGTGCCTATAAGCAATATGAAAAAGGTTTTCTGTCTTTGGGAAACTGTAACAGTATCATACAGCCACACCCTTGAAGCAGTTGCTCTCAAAACATTGTACTGAGATGTATCTGGAACAATAATTCTGTCTAGTTAAAAGTTTAATAGGTCTTGATTTTCCCTGTACAATTGGCAATATTGTGAGGAACTCAGAAACAGCTACTGATTTCTTTTCCTTAAAGTTAGCAATATAATTGATGGCAAGAACTTAATAGCCAAGATGAGGGGTGTTCTCCTCCAGTTAACTAAGAGATTTTGGTCAGGTCCAAACTTGCACACACTGTGCTGAAGTCAAATCTATTTCTTATTTTTAAATAATATGAGGTTAATACATTTTAATAATGTGAGGTTAATATAAAATCAAGCAGTATTTTGAAAATTTTCAACTTCCTTTTTGGAAACTTAAAGCTTGCTACTTTGTTAGATGTAAGTGAACATAAAATGTACTCCCTTGGGACTGAGAATTTCCAGATTTCATTTTCGAAGCTACCTTTGAGGTGGCGGCTACTCAATTAGCCTGGGTCCTTCAGTGGCCACGGTATGCAATCGCAGGTTGCTGTGTGCTATGGACATGTAGATGTATGAGAATTGTTAACAAAATTAAATGAGGAGGTCATTGGACTGAGGGGTTTAACTGCCTAAGAAGTCTGCATAAACAAATCAAAAATCCTCCAAATTTACCAAATAAAAACCTAAAAACATCTAATCACAAACAGCTAATTAGGTTTCCCCAAATAAGATAAGCAAATGCTTTGGTTTCAAGGAAACAATTTCTCTGCTTTGCTTCTGCTTCTCTATAAAGACTTTATCTCCTGTGGGACAATGTCTAACCATTTCCAGTTTAGCACCCAATTCAACTTGATTTTTGCTCAAATAAACCCTAAATAATTAATACGCCTATTTGTTTTTTTTTTTTTAAGCAGAATTGATAAATTGTTTAGTCACGTAAATTTAGGATTGCTTGCTGTCACCATGTAACCTTAAGGGATCTGTGTACGTGTAACAGGGTGGTCCCCAGGAAAGGGGGAGGTTCCAGGTTCCCTGTCCCACCCAAATGGAGGGTGGAGCTGATCTGAGGGGAGAGAGAAGAAGCTGTAGAGGAGACTGAGGAAGGAAGGAAGCAAGATGGAGAGCCAGTAGGAAACCTGGAGGAGGCACATGGAGCCGAGAGACACGTGAAGAAATGGCCTTGCCTTTTGGTCATGGACTGGGTGACACAGATGTGGGTGAGGCCCATGTGGAGGAGACAATGGCAGCTTTTATCTTGATTTTGATTTTGCTCTTTTCCTTCCGGGCTTGTCTGGTTGTTTCAGACCCTTTTCTGTGGGTCCCCACTGGAAGATGCTTTAGACTTGCGGCAGGCTTTGGGGACTTGCTCTGGGCCAATCCCATTTGGATGGAGTTTTACCCACGAGGGGACAGGTAACTTTGGGTGCTTGATTAAGAAACTAGACTCTTTGCCTTACCTGTATTGTTTCCTAGTTTTATTAAAGTTCCTTCCCATTAAAGTCTCATATGTTTTGTGTTGATGTGGCAGATGGCAGAACCCATTTAGAACAGGCAGTTTTGTGGGGTCTGGGGTGCCCCCTCTCCCTGCCCTATAACATATGTATAAAGGATCAAGATTTGCTCTCTCATTCTATATTTGATTTAAAAGAATTTTTTGAAATCAAATATATATTTCCAAGTAAGATATAATTTAAGAAGTCAATATTATAGTCTTCCTATTCAGAAGGAAAATATTGTTGGAATTTCATGACCATATATAAACATTGTTGTGTATATATATATATATATATGTATATATAATTTTGCAATGTACATATGTTTGTGTATAACTTTCTACAAATTTTACAAGACCTAATTTTTTTTCATGTAAGGTTGAATATAGAACTACAGAAAACAAATACAAATGTCAAATATCATATTTAGTCAAATATGTTTGGCTCTCATCATCAGACTTAAAAATTTCTAATTTGAACCAAAGCATTTCCACTACATATACTTAACTTCTATCATAAAGTCTAAAGCAAGTCAATTATGTCCATAAAGAAATGCCATAAATTGTTCATCCATACAAACAAAAGCAAATAAATGACACTTTAGATGAATTTTTCTTATCTGCAAGTAATTTTTATATTGCTGAAACAGAGTTAAGGACTGGTGCCTTGAAATAATGCAATCGTTAATCTCTGAGTTGTGTCTTTTCTGTACCTAAGTTGTACCAAAAGAACATTAATATAAATTTTATATTGCAAGTATACTCTCTTGATTTAAGGAAATGAAAGGGCAAACAAGGAACCACCATACACTTTTCTTACCTTTCACCACACAATCAATTGCATTCAATCTACTGCTAGAAATCCTGTAGTTCTGCTTAGCCCTAAATCACTGGTATTCAAAGGTTTATTGCACATTCACACTCATTTGTCATTCGCAGGAAGTCTAATTGAGAGAATTTACAGTTGGTTGAGTGCTTCATTTAGATTGTACATGTTTAATAAAGGCTTTTTAAGTTACTAATCTCAGCTCAGGAAACAACAAAAGTGCTTGAGGGTTAAAGAATAAAACATAGCAGGTAAATGTTATAGTGTGACATTTCCTTATAATGTTTCCAAGGAACTGCATTTAGTGGTTTTGAATTGTTTTTACACATCTAGCATGCTTTGCTGGAAAAATTTAGCCTATTAGTTATACCATGTGACAGAAATGTGTTGATAAAATTACTCCTCAGTCAAAATGCTGTGGTTAGCTGAAAATAGTGTCAATAATTATTGCACTGTTGGAGAAAGCCTAAAATAATCTCTCAAGTGAAATAATCTTGAACATCTTCTCATAAAAATAAATCTCATTAAATAATAGGAACTGACTTTAGTCTGTTACTTTGCAGTAATTTTAAAATAGGATTCTGATTTCAACTTGCATTATTGAACCATATGCATTGTTTATGGGATGGTACCACACAATGGGAACTTGCTTTGCACAAATGATCCTGGCTGCCATTTAGCTTTATGTTCTAAAGAAAATGTGAAACTCTACAAAAGCCAAGCAAAATGTTAAGGTTCAAAAATGTGGCAGGAATAAACGTGCAGGAACCCAGACACATTTGCATCTGAATTGTTTCTTTGGTTTCTTGTGTTGCAACTATGTGACCATATATGATTATGAAAAATTAGGTGCTGCTAATGAACAATGTGACAGTAAAAAATGGAATCTATGCACCAGATCTCTAAGTAGAAAGTTGATAAAAATTTGCCTGTCTTCCCATTACCCAGCAAATATTAGTGTCTTGCTGTTTTCCTTAGTTTGGTGGACTGAATGCTAGTCTTACTGCATGACATGTGCAACTTTTTAATTTTAATTGTTTCTAAATAAATCCCTCTCTTAAATTAAAGTGTCTATCTAGTGTTACCATCTAGCTCATTTGGGTTATAATTCCAGTAACAAAATATGTAAATTCTTTGGAAATGGTATTGATACTAAAGTGAAGCATGAAATACCATTTGTCCTTAGAATTGAATTTATAGTCCCCTAGTTGGCTAGTTTAGCTGATGGAGCATGACTTAATTTACAGTGGATAAAAAAAAGAAAGCATTCTCTAAACAGATGGCAAAATTACTAATATCAGAAACAGTAATGAAAATATTCCCACTGATTGGACTGTTGGACAAATTTTCTCTAAAAATATTTTAATTGAGTTTTGGTTTTAATGACATATATTCAGATTAGCTTTTATTGGAATGATGAATGCTGAAGCGAAATCCTTGGCAATATGAAGGAAAATATTCCAAACAGGAATCAGTGGTCTGGATTTTTCTTTCACCCATTTAACAAGCAATTATTGAATATTTTACATAAATTTCTAGATGCTGGAGGTGAAGCAGTGAACAAACATGCTTCTTATATTCATGAAGTATATATTCAAGGTGGAGGAAGAGATAATAAACAAACAAGTAAATGTTCATTTCCTGAGTTTTATGGAGAGAAATAAAGCTTACAAAGAGAGGCTGGAAATGGGATATGGGGGGAGGGATATTTTACACTTTTATAGATTGTCAGAAAAGATCTCACTGAGCATGTGATATTTGAACAGAAGCAAAGGAGAAGTGACAAATTGAACCACATAATTACTGGAAAGAAAAATGATCAACATTTTATCTCTAGTTTTGTATTAGGTCAAAATTAGTTAAAGCTATATAAACAGCTATATACAATTGAATTATTTGAATCATTAATTCTTTGAAAGCTTTATTCAATACAGCACAAAATTGCAGTCTTTATCTTCATTTACCATTCCTTTCGCTTCTTATCTGTGCTGGTTTCATCTCTCTGCTTGGCTTTCATAACACTAAGCCCTCAATGCAATCTACTTACCTACTACTAAAATTGAATTAAGATTAACTAATTTGAATAACTGCATTCTCACCCTACCCTGCTTTTGTTTAACTGTTGCTGGTTAAAAGAGATGAGAAAGCCACACACTTTCTGTAACTGTTGAGTTTAACTGTTTCCATCTTATCATGCATTAGTTTCTCCACTATTTTTATGTTATCCTATAATGCATTCATTTCTTTATTTGTGTATTATCACATCCATGCATCTTAGCAGTGGCACACCTGTCATTACTCTTGCTTAGAAAATAAGTACATGCTAGTTTCCTTAGGTTGCTATAACAAATTAATGCAAACTTAGTGACTTACACTTATTTTTGGAATGTAAAAAAGTATAGCCACTACAGAAAATAGAATAAACAGTAGGGAAATTGACCCAGCTATTCTACTTTGGGTATTTAGCCAAAGAATGTGAAAACACCCATTTAAAAAAATATAGGTACCTCTAAGTTTGCTGTATCATTATTTGCAATAGACAAGGTTTAGAAACAACCTTTGTGTACAACAACAACAAATATATATAAAAAAAGATATGATACACACACACAAAATGAAATATTACTCAATTATATAAAGGATGAAATCAAACTTTTAAATAGAGAAAATCAGTTGGTGGTTACCAGAGGGGAAGGGAGCTTGGTGCTGGATCAAACAGGGAATCAAATATATGCTGTTGGATGGAAGCTAGCCTTCTGGTGGTGAGTGTGATATACTGTATATACAGAGGCCAAAATACAGTGTTATATATCATGCATTTATATAATGTTAAAAACCAATGTTACATAAATAAAAATCTAAACAAAATGTGTATTTATTAGTTCACTTTTTTTATGGGTTAGAAATAGGGCTGTACTACTTTCCTCAGGCTGTAGAAGGTACCTCTGCTTCTACGCTCATTCATGTTTGCAGAAATTCCTTGCAGCTATAGTAAAGTCATCCCTGTTCCATTTCTAGCTATCAGCCAGGGGTTTGACTTTGTTCTTTGTGGTTACCACATTTCTTCACAAGTTTCACATGAAGCCTTCTATTGCAGAATAGGTCAAATCCAAAAACACTGTGAATCTCTAATGTCTTCATACCTTCACTGCATCCCCACTCTCATCTGTTGCATTTCTCTGATCCAAACTAGAAAAAAATACAAAACTCTACTTTTAAGGATTTAAGTGTTTAGATTGATTATCTTGACCCAGATAATCAAGGATAATCTCCCTATTTTAATGTGAGTTGATTAGCAATTTTGATTCCACCTGTAAAGTCTCTTCACTGCAACACCTAAATTATTGGTAGATTCTGTAAGCAAAGAACAGGAATCTTGGAGGAACCTCTTTAGAATTCTATCTACCATAAAGAGCTAACAGCTCAAGCCAATATGCATTGTTACAAGAAGAACAACTCTTTAATAATCACAATTTTACGAAGTAGTGGCCATTATGATCTTCCTTTTGTAGACAGAGAAATTGTGTGTTAAGTAACTTACACAACATTCTTTAACCAGTGAAACATGAAACAGGAATTAAACTTACATCTGTATGATTCCAGAGCACATGATCTTCCCAAAATGATGATATAAATTGCAAAGTCAGGTGATATAACCCCTAGATGATGATTCTAAATTAACCTTAATTAAGTAACTATTTTTGAATTCAGATTATGGATAAATTACATGAACCACTATCCTCTAGATAGTAAAAATTAGTTTTACACATGGAAATGCATTGCATTTTAAGCAATGATCATTCCTTTTAAAAGTACAGTGTGCTTTTTGGCTATTTATATAACTGAAGATAATCAATTTTCCATCTGAAACAGAATAGCAAAAATCAATTTATATTTAGATATAAATTAAATAGATTCTCAAAGCATTGATTTGTACAAATAAATACAAAACGTGTTTCTCAATACTAGAATTAAAGTCATGGTTCTTAAAAGGTATATATCATTTTAATAATCAACTGACAATTAGACAACCAATTTGATGCTAAATAAACTAGTGACAAGACTTTTCACATTAATTCTAGAACACATTAATCAGTTTTTCAGTTATGTTCATAATTACAATAGTGTCAATAATAAATTTTAACCTCTGTAGTTTATTTTCTTATTATAGAAATTTTCATTAGTTATAAGTAAATGAAAGTACTGACTTCAAAATCCCAAAACTCAGATTTAAAAAGGGAGATTTTAGCAATACACATTCAACTAACTTATATGGTGACATAACAATTATGCAATCATATTTGCATATATAACCAAAGTAAGTATTTCAAGAGCAGAAAAATTTTAAAGCAATAATAGCTACATTTTCTTTTTCCGTGATCTAATGGATATACTGAATACTAGAGAAAGAGAGAAAGGATTTCTTGACGTGTATTAAGACTAATGGATGTACAGCCTTTAGTTTACAATCTAAGATTTCAATATTGTTCAGAATAAAATACAAATTTAACATGTTTTATTTTTAAATTCAAAGTAAAAAAGTATCTAATATATATGCATGTATTTTTCATGCAAATATTGTATTATATTGTAATCTCAGAAAGAAAAATGATGCTAATTTGTTCATTTTCTCCATATCATAAAATCTAGTTATATGGATTAAATAAGTATACAATACCTATTGATCAGTGTATCATTTATCATTTGTATTCCTGTTATTTTGATTTGATCTTAGTTGTATTATTTTATTCAGGCTACATTTTATTCAGGCAACAATGTATGTGTCATAGGAATATAGGTTCACACCTCTTCAAATCTTTACCATACCACATCCACTACCAAAGCACTCATACCCGCCATCATAGTTCAGTGGCTTCCCTTCCTCTTTTGCTTCTCCCCTCCGCACTTCCCCTTGTGCAGTCTCAATTTTATGGTCATATTTGTTGAGTTCATTTTGGCTTAGTTTTGACTCTTCCTGTATTTTGTTTTTTTATGTTCCACATGAGTGAAATCATCTGGTATTTGTCTTTCTTCTCTGATTTATTTCACTTAGCATAATTCCCTCCAGTTCCATCCTTGCTGCAGATGGCAATATTTCATCATTTTTATAGTTGAGTAGTATTCCACTGTGTATATATACCACATCTTAGTCCACTCATCTGTCATTGGGCACTTAGGTAATTTCCATAAAATGGCTATTGCTGATAGTGCTCCAATGCATAAGTCCTGTGGAATTAGTGTTTTGTGTTGTTCATACACCTGCTCTTTGAAACTACAGGTCTTGAAAAATTCAAGAAAATAAGGTTTGCAACCATGGTGAATAATTTACAAAAAAGAGAGACAAATTATGCTGAAAGAGATTAAGCACAATAAGGACTCTACCATTGACAGATTTAAGTTTTGATTTCTGTTAATTGACTATTTTAATAATATTTCTTGTGTAAGGTTACATTGGATACAGAGAATAAAAATATAATGGTTATTCTAGCATTACAAACTTAAAGAACTCAGCTTTCTTTTGGCACCTGTTGTAAGTTAAGAATTTGGCATTTTTTTATACCAAAAAAAAAAAAAAATCCACCACAGGAACGTTGGTTGTGGCAAAGTTAAACCAGAACCTCTCTAGTTCACTGTTATTTTTAACTTATTTGCAGAACACGCATCTAATTATCTGAGTAATGTAATTTCTTTCTAGTAGGCTAAAGCCAGAGAAAATATTTAAATACCTAATTCTGGGACACTGCTTGGCATGCACAGGGTTACCCAGAGGAGCGACAGTATTTTCATAGCATAGCATAGAAATGGAGATATGCATGTATCAAATTCTTGACAAATGTTCCAGCAGTTAAGTAAAACTTTGTTTATATTGCATGCCTCTCAACAGAAATTAAGAACTGTGGAAACAATTCATGCACGTGGTTGGCAATCTTCTCTCCTACTCTCTTAGTGAATATGACAAGCTCACCTGCTGTGGGAGCCTGAAAATAAAGGACAATCTCACCACATTAATAAAACATTAGCCACAGCTGAATCTGAGGCCAACTAAACCACCAGAGACCTAGTGTGACGCTTAATTTTGTCAATGATGGAAGTACTTTAGCCTGAGGTAACTTTTGTAGAAGCCATATTTGCATGCCAAGCTTCACTTAAAGCACTACAACTGGGGAGAGTTAATGTTCACGGGAGTGTAAACTTACAGTAAAAGGCAGGAACCACATAAGATGTCACGTCACTCAAGCTAGTCAACTTTGGTAGTGGTCTAATGTTTTACTGAAGCTCATTTCTCCTTGTAAGAGAGCTAAAAATCCACTTAGTGCCCTCAGAAAATTGTCTGTTTGGCTGCATGGACTGGTTCCTAATTACAAAGAGATAAAAACATCAAAATAAACGAAGAGTTTTGCCATGTAATACAGTCCCAGGAGAGATAGAAGTAAAGGGGGGGGGGTTGGGAGACCTATTAAGTTCAAGGTTTTACTGCAGCTAAGGGAACATGCTCCAGAAAAAAAGAGGGGATAGAGTACATATGTGGGAATGGGCAAGTAACAAGGAGGAAAAAAGAGACATTAATTATTATCAAGGAAATGGAAAAAAGCAAGACCCAGCAAACTGCATAAAATCATCTTTAAATTTTATATTATTCAGAAAATGTTTGAAAACGATGCTGAGTCACTGAAAAAGAATTACAGTCATGGCTTATATGAAAAAAAAAAAACTTGGGAAAATATTTTAAATATTAAAAACTCATAAGAGAATGCCACCAGAGAAAAGAAAAGAAAAGATATTTTGTGACAGAGAACTTTTCCTTCTGTCAGTTACACATTCTCAGACAATGATTCTACAATTATGTTTTCAGCTATTTCTATTTCTCGAGACTGAGAAAAATATGACTTAATTAATAGTAATAATTTATATTCCAACCAGGAATAGATGAAAATGAGAATATAAGGAGAAAACATAAAATTATTGATTGTGAGAGATCCCTGGGATTTAGTGTTTATCTGATCATTTGTCATTTTGTGGGATTTTTAAGCAAAGGTTTATGGAATAAGTCTGTAATGCAAATAATGCAACTTATAGAAGAGTTAATACATCTCAGTAATGGTATCCTTCAGTTCATTGTGAGTATATCAACATATAGTTTACAGTGTCTTATCACCTTTTGTACAACTATAAAATTTTATATGTAATAGCTCTTAGAAATTCTTTTTGTTAGGCAATAGCACACACTGACTGGTTCATGTTTTTGCTACATAAGGCACTGATGTTTTGGTGAAGGCATAAGAAAACACAAATATTGAATCATAGATTCTCACATTACAAAAGAATTTGTGCCATTCTCCGTTCTTTATTAGTTCCATAGCAAGAAATGGTCTTAAGGAAGAAACAGATTAAATAAATGTCACTTTGACAGCTCTTGTCTCATATTGCATTAACTGTGATCCTAAGCCAAATACAGGCTTTTAAGAATGATCTTTAGGAGGTAAAAAAAAAAATCCTATTATTCTTTCAAACCCTAACAAAACATTACCACAGGAAGCAATTGCAAATTGCTTCTTTTTAACTGAATTCAACTATCATTTGCATTTTATGTGGCTCAGACACATTTTTTATTAATTTGTCCCTACTTTTAAAAATGTACATGTTTTACATTCAAAATGCTAATCCAGTCTGTCTTGAAAGTCAGATCTGGCATGACTTGCCCACAATATCCCTCATCACCTATTAACTGGCCAGCCTTTTTCAACTCACCACTATCTCCACCTTCCATGTGGTCTTAATGCATGAAGACAAATCTTTGCCATTTAAGGTCACACACATTGTTTTTAATTTTTATATTTCTCTGTGAACTTCTCTATCAAAGTTGAAAAATGTATAAAATAAGGAAACCCTACAGTTCAAGAAAATAAAAGTGTGCATTTCTTTGTGGGTATGAAGAATGTACCTGTGATGTCCTTGTCAGGGACTTCAGTGGTTTGGTATCGCTAAGGGATATCAAGAGGTGGGGCTCAGATTTGGAACATCATTATACACATACCATGTCAAAGAGTTTAGGTTTTTCCAAAGGCAAGGATGAGCCAGTGAAGCAAGAGAGCAAATTCATCAGGTTCATATTTTAGTATGGTAAATTTTTATGCAGTGTGGAGGCAAATGAAGGCAGGAAGAACACTTTAAGAAGCTCTTACAATAGTCTCTGAAAATATATAAGAATTTATATTAGAGGTATGTTTTCAAAACTTGAATTATTAGGTCCTATATTTATCTCAAATACTGCCATTCATTAAACTATTTTTTCTTTTCAGTGAACTCATGTTAAAAGGACACTTCATATCATTAATGTCACTATAAATGGCATGATGGTATTACTTATCATACACAGAAGACAGAAACAATAAATTCAAAGAAACAAAATCACATTTTTGAATCCTGATCGGGCATCTTTGCAATGTAAGGCTCTGAGCCTGAGGCTGCTCCATCTTGATTGAAAATAACAATTTTCAGTACACATTAACTCCAGGCTGAAACTTTCTTTTACATAATCAGTAAAATTGAAAGAAAATTGGAAAAGGAATACTGGTTGGTACATTAATGACAAAAATATAAAGAAAGCAAATAAAACAACAATGACACATTCATATTCAGAGAACAGATTGGTCATTATCAGAAAGAAAAGGGGTTCTAGATAGTTGAAAAGGGTAATGGTGGTAAATTGCACGGTGATGTGTGGAAACGAGACTTTTGGTAGTGATCACAGTGTAGTGTATACATATATTAAATTATAATGCTGTACACCTGAAACATATAATACTAAAACTCAAAGTTACCCCAATATTTTTTTTTGTATTTTAGAGAAAAATAGGTGTGATATCAGTAAAAGTTTCATACAAGTCTGAGATTTTGATTTTTCCCTAGGATTCCAAGATTCTCATAGGAGGAAGACATGCCTAAGAAGTTCCTGCTAAAGAGAGAAGAGAACAAAACCCAATCTGCTTCCATGAGTCAAGTCCAGACTACCCATTATCCAAAACAGTCCTTTGAGTCCACAAATCCATGGGCAGGATAAATAAATGTTTATTGTTATAAGGCACAGGATCTTATGGTATTTTTTTTTTTTTCCTATTTGCTCTATACTTTTTTTTTTTTTTTATAAATTTTATTGTTATATTCCCCATACAATTGCAGCCCCCCATTCTGACCCCAATCCCTCCCCTCCCGCCCCCGCCCCCCTAAAAGTGTCTCTGGTTCATAGTTTTTTTGTTGATTTTGATTTTCACTTTCTTATAGTTATTCATTTTCCTGGTCCCTTATTTAAGTTTTCTAGATTCCTGCTATGAGTGAGACCATCCGGTATTTTTCTTTTTCTTTTTGGCTTATTTCGCTGAGCATGATCCCTTCCAGCGCCATCCATGTTGCAGCAAATTGCATGTGTTTATCTTTTTTGAATGCTGAGTAATATTCCATGGTATATATGTACCACATCTTCTTGATCCAGTCATCTATTTTTGGGCATTTGGGTTGTTTCCAAAGCTTAGCTATTGTAAACAGTGCTGCTATAAACATAGGGGTGCAGGTGTTCTTTGGAATTGATGTTTCTGTGTCCTTTGGGTAAATACCTAGGAGTGGAATTGCTGGGTCATATGGAAGCTCTATGTTTAGTAGGTCCAGAAATCTCCACACAGCTTTCCACAGTGGTTGGACCAGTTTGCACTCCCACCAACAGTGCAGAAGAGTTCCTTTTTCTCCACACCCTCGCCAACATTTGTTGTTGCTAGTTTTTTTAATATGTGCCATTCTCACTGGTGTAAGATGGTATCTCATGGTAGTTTTGATTTGCATTTCCCTGATGACAAGTGATGTTGAACATTTTTTCATATGCCTGTTGGCCATTTGCATTTCCTCTTCAGAGAAGTTTCTTTTAAGCTCTTCTGCCCATTTTTTGACTGGATTATTTTCTTTGTTGTTGTTGAGTCTCATCAGCTCTTTGCAGATTTTTGTGATCAGTCCTTTATCATTAGTGTTGGGTGCAAAAATGTTCTCCCAGTTGGTGGGGTTTCTCTTTGTTTTTGTTATTGTCTCTTTTGCTGTGCAAAAGCTCTTTAATTTGATATAGTCCCAGCTGTTTATCTTTGCCTTCACTATCACAGCTTTGGGTGATGTGTCTGTAAAGATGTCTTTGATGTGCAAATCACGTAGTGTTTCGCCTATATTTCCTTCTATATATTTTATGGTTTCAGGTCTTATGTCTAGTTCTTTAATCCATTTTGAGTTGATTTTTGTGTATGGTGTGAGGTGGTGGTCAAGCTTCATTCTTTTGCATGTAGCGACCCAGTTTTCCCAGCACCATTTATTGAACAAACTTTCTTTGCTCCAATGCATAGTCTTTGCTCCTTTGTCAAAGATTAGTTGACCATAAACCTGTGGGTTTATTTCTGGATTTTCTATTCGATTCCATTGGTCTGTATGTCTGTTCTTGTTCCAATACCATGCGGTTTTGATGATTATGGCTTTGTAGTATAGTTTGAAGTCTGGGAGTCTGATGCCTCCATTCCCTTCTTTTTTTTTCAGGATAGCTTTGGCTATTCGGGGTTTTTTGTGATTCCATATGAATTTCATCAATAATTGTTCTATTTCTTTGAAGAATGACATTGAAATTTTGATTGGAATAGCATTGAATCTGTATATTGCTTATGGTATTTTTTTATGAATCATGATTATGGAAATAGTTGACTAATCTACAAAACATATATTTATTTCCTTCATTTCCTATCTCCTTTCCTTTGCTCATAGGCCTTAAGGAAATAAAAGCATTGGTTTATTCTATATCTCAAATTCATAGAGCAGAGAATGGCAGATAGTAGGCACTTAATAATTATTGAATATATAAATGAATATACATGATTAGCTAATTATTTGTCATGTGTAAAATTAGATGACTCCACATTCATATACATAGAATGCATATTTGTATTTTAAGAGTTACTATAATCTGCAAAGAATTGTCATTATCTTTTACTTATTATTTGAGATATCAAAATGATTCTAAAAATGTATTTTGAAGGCTAATACACAGAAGAGTTGAATAATGGTTAGGGCCATTTATTGTACCAAATATTACACCATATTATAAATCTACTGTATTTGAAACACTGCCACTGGCACATGAATAGACAAAAATCCCATGAAAGAAGAGGTTTACCAAGCAGTGACATCCCCAAGGGGGAGCAGGAGAGCTCAGCCTCTGTCCCATCACAAAGACTAAGAATTAGACAGCTATACATCAGGAAAGCAGTTCTTGAGAGCTGAGGAATCCACTATGGAAAATTCAGCAACACATTATATCAAAAACCCGAGGAACATCGCACTAAAGGGGAAGGAGGAGTAGTTTCATATTGTTCATCAACAACAGGGCGCTGCACAACTAGCAACAGTTTACTTCGCCACCAGGAAAGGGAGCTGAGTCAATGACCAGGTTCTCGGGTCCTTCAGGGCCCGGCAGCAAGGACCCACTAGAGATAGCTAGAAATCAGGAAGGTGAGAAGGGGCAACAGAATCAACCATGCATATGAAGGGTTAACAGTTTCCAATGGCCTCCTCTTCAGAGGACCCTGGCAGCTCTTGCCTCTAAAGACACCAACAGCCAGGACAGTGCTATGGAGTCCTGTAGACTTCACCAGTATCAGCCTCACAGATATTCACATTGGAGACACTACTGTCTAAGTACAACTGCTCTCCCTCTCTCCCTCTCTTCCAGAACCTGGGATCCACATGGCAAACAAACAAACAAGGGATTTTTTCTTTGGTGACAACATAGATGGACCCTGAGGGCATTATACTAAATGAAATAAGTCAGGCAAATACAAAAACTGTATGATCTTACATGTGCATTCTAACAACATAAAACTCATAGAAGAAAGGAGTAGAATGGTAGTTGCATGGGTCTGACAAGTGGGAGAAATAGGGAGCTAAAGGTTACATTTTCAGTTAAAAAAATGAGTAAGTTCCAGCCATCTAAAGTACAAAACGGTGACTACAGTTAACCACACTGTTTTGTATACATGAATGTTGCTATGAGAGTAGAGCTTTAATATTCTCACTGTAACAACAACAAAACAGTAATTATGTGAGGTGAAGGATGTCTTCACTAATCTTATTTTGGTAAACCTTTTGCAATAAATATATTATAAATCATGATTTTATACATCTTAAATACACACAGTGTTTTATGTCAATTATTTCTTAATAAACCTAGAATAAAACACAAGCAAGTAAAGAGACCTTACAAAATATTTGCTGATATCTCTATTCTGCTGCTTTTGTGCCACACTCATCACTGGCAGCAGGGAAGAATAAGAAAAAAAAATACAGGACAGGATTGTGCAAAGTTTAACCTACCTTAAAATAATCAAAATAAGAATGAATCCCAGTGTCTACACAACCAGGTTCTTTTTAACTGAATCTTGAACACTTGGCTTATTGTCTCTGTTTTTAAGGCTATCAGGGAACAATTTTGTAGGGTTTAAGAGAAAAAACAGGTTAATGTCCCCTTTAAATTTTGATCACATTCTGGGTATCTTCTTTTGTTTCCCATACACGATCTTTTACCTCAATCTTCTTCCCAAAGTTGAGATTATAAAACAGCTGTTCTTTTAATAGCATCCTCTGTGTACATTTAAAGGTCAATTATCAAGTCATGTTCATAATGAACTTAGTGCCATGCTCTTCCTGTACAATTGTATCTCTGAGTTCTCCTGTTTCATCGTTGTCCTCATCTTCATGCTTACAAGATCCCTTCACAGCTCTCTCTCCTTATAATTTTTATGTCTCATATAAATTATGTACTCTCTTCTACTGCTACTGTAACAAACTACCACATACTTAGCAGTTTAAACAATACAAATCTATTCTCTAACATTTCTTACTTCAAAAGTTCCATACATCTCTCACGTGTTGACAATGCTATGTTCTTTCCTGACTGTTCCAGTAAAGAATGCATTTCCTTGCCTTTTCCACATTCTAGACATCATCCACATCCCTTCTCTCATATTCAAAGTCAGAACCATCACATTTATTGGACCCTTCTCCTATTGTCAAATCTCTCTCTAACAGGAGTGATGCTGGCTTTTAAGTCAGGAATAGCACTTGATTTTTAAGAATTGCTTTTAAGAATTCATGTGATTAGGTTGCATAATCCCCTCTCAAAATCCATATCACTATTCACATCCATAAAGACCCTTTGATCCTTTCTCCACATTAGGTAACAATACCCAGGAAATAAGTATGGTGCTTGGATGTTCTTAGATGTTTATTATTCTGCTACCACACTCACCATGACATCTCCCAAATAAGAAAATTTACTAGATGAGAGCTCAAGCAATATATAACACAGAGCAGAATTCCACACATAGATGAGGAAAAGCATTAATCAAATTCAATTTACTCATTAATAATCTCATAAATTTCTGTATACCAGTATGACAAATTTCCTTCTGATCAGTATGCACCCAATATAGCTTAATACCTGATTTAAAATAAAGCATTAACAATTTATATGAAAGAGATTGTTAAACTAGTATTATAAAATGGATTATTTGGAAGCAAATATATTTCTATCCTCATTTAAAAATCACTAGAATGAATGAAGATGTAAATTAAAATAAAAATGATCAAAGGGAAGACTGACTGCATCTGGCTTTCTACTCTGGAAGCTTAGGGATACCCTTCTTTCCATTTTCAGGGATAATCAGTCCCTGAGGGACTGTATTATGCTAACTTAATAGCAGAGACTGAAGAAAAAAACAGATTGCAATTTTATTAATTAAAGTGAGAAATAAAGTTGTCAGAAGACCTGAAATTCAGAACTTATGTCAGATCAAACAGCAGATCTTCCTACAGTGGTTATGGTACATGGAAGTTATATTGTATCGGTAGCCACTCTATTATCTTAACTTAAGTAATTGTACCAGTGGCATAATTCCCATGGGCTATATAAGCAGTCCTTTCTTTTCACTATAGGTTAACCGTCACCCACCTGGGATTTCCAATAACAACAGAGTTAAGCTTAAAATGAGAGGAGGAGGCTTGAAAATAATTAAAATCCTTAGCTATAAAGTCTTAAATATCCCTTCAGTGTAAATTTCACTGAATGAGAATTACTCACATGGTCTTACCTGTTTGTAAGAAGGGGTGTAAAATTAGTTTTGTCCACAGCACAGTAGAGTCAACATGGAAAAGGAGAAAAGGGAAAGGAAGATGTACACATTAACTAACTACAAATCTCTCTAGCCATGCTTGTAACACAGAGTTTTAACTTCTCTTTTTAATCACCTACCTTGTGGTAAGTCTTTCAGGGGATTTTCAGACCTTAATGGGATGCCAGGAGAATCATGCTGTACCCCTCTGATTTTTTTCTAGGTTGGTAAATAGTCAAACAAGGATCAGACAGAGTAAGAGAAAAAGCCATGTAGGAGATTCACAATAACATCTATAACCCTTGTATGTGGGAAAGACCCCGCTTCACGAGCAAATCAGTGCACAGTGGCTTTAGGTCCCACCTTAGCTAACTCAACTAAAGCAGGGGAAGTTGGGTGAAGAAGGGAGAAGTCAATTTAGGGCTTCTCCAAGGAAAATAGTTAAAGGGATTAGGTCTTCTTGAAAAGACACAGAGAGAAATTTAGATATAAACATCAAAACCAACCTATACCCAGCCTTTAGAGATCACGCTGGCAATCAAGCTTTTGGCAGAAAATGACATATTTGAGGGTGGCAGATTTTTGCTCCTGAAACTTCTTTGTCAACCCATCTCACATAAACATTCATTTGTAAGAGCAACAGAGAGGAGTGTCTTTTGAGCCAGTGGATGGTGCTCATAATGGTGCTTGATGGTAACTGTGCACCTTTCTGGACGCCACCCAATTCCCTGAATGGGGAGTGCTGGAACTAGGCTCAATGAGGAGTCACCAGGTGACTTTAAAAATACTAAACACAGGTAGGTAACTCTCTTTAGGGCTTTAAAAAAAAAAAGATTTATTGATTGATTGATACAAGCACTGGGTACAGTCAGAAGCGTGGGAGGGTGAGAGAATTCACCAGAGCCAGAGAGGGGAACAGAACAGGCAGACTGACGAAATACACTGCTGAGGGGAGCAGTGGGTGTGGCAGGAGAGGTCTGCGCACCATGTGGGACCCTCGCAGGCAACCGGGGATCAAACCAGCACTGCAGAGGCTGCTGCGCCACCAGGGAAGGCCCTTTAGGGCTTCTGCTTGCACCCTGATTTCTGCTCAGCTGATGCTATCTGCGGGTTATATAGACAATATCCTGTCATGTACCAGCCAATAAATTTTCTTCTCATTCTCTTTCTCAGCTCTCCAATTTCTCACTACAGATTTAAATCTGCCTTTGATCTCTGTCCTGTATTCTTAAGGCAGAGATGAGGACTCACACACCTGGTCATCCCTTTACCTACGCGTTTGCCCCATATCACCTTAAGGTCTGCCGCAGCACATTTCAAATCACAACATTTAAAACAAGATGACTGAGGGCCTCCCCGGTGGCGCAGCGGTTGAGCGCTGGGTTGTGAAGCTGCCCGCAGACTCTGCGGTGCTGGTTCGATCCCCGGCTGCTCCCGGGCCAACGGAGGAGGGTCCCACGTGGCGCGCAGACCTCTCCTGCCACCCGCTGCTCCCCTCAGCAGTGTACTTCGGTCCTTCTGCCTGCTCTGCACCCCGCTCTGGCTCTGGTGAATTCTCTCACCCTCCCGTGCTTCTGACTGTACCCGTGCATGTATAAACAAAACAAATAAATAAATAACATGCCTCTATAAAAAAAAAAATGGCTGAGAAATCTTAAATTTTCACTTGATTTGTCTTTTAAAAAATACATTTACAGACACACAAATTCAGTAAGAAAATACAAATGACTTAAGCCACTCTTCTACCTCTGTTATTTAGACTACTGTTTAATTAGTTCAATACTGCACACTAGTGAGAAAACCAAGAAATATTTTCCATTTTGAAACACCCACAGATGTTGGCAGGTTTCTACAGTTTTTATGGTGTGCAGCTCAACTTAGTTTTTAAAATATCAGTGATACACTTCCTGCCCCTTTTACAGTCTGTGTCTTTCAAAGTCTTCTGCTCTTTCTCCATTTTAGTTTAGTGACAGCTGAATTGGTGTCAGTTCTCTGGACTTCAAGACTATCTTTTTAAAGGGTCTTTCACTCAACCCTTAAAATTATAGAAATAAAATTTCAAGCATATATAAGGGGCTCCTTCCTTTCTGTAGGCTTTGAAACATGGTAGGAATTTTAAATATGTCCATATGGTGCTAACAATGTATATAATGCTACCATTGGGAGAGCTTATACTACAAATATAAGGGGGCTTCTAATTTTTGCACAGTGTTGTGTTCACACAAAATAAAAAATGCACAGATTTTAAAATAAACGCATTTTACTTAATTAGTCTGTGCATTCTTTTGGAATAAGATCTGGAACTATGTGAAGCACTGGGGAAATTTAATACTTATACCTAAGAGAAACTAGAAATTTGTAGTACACAGAAATTTTCATGAAATTGTTTTTAATCTTACTCTAGGGAATATGAGTATATACTTGGGGAGTTCAGTGGGAGGAAGATGTTGGTGTGCTTTTCTATTCAGCATTATTGCTTAGGGGGATTAGTTATTTGAAGCACATAAAAGCTTCAATATATCGAATCCTGGGCAACTCCTAAAAGTAAAATGACCATATGTCTGTTTTAGATGCTCATCCTAAGTCATACAATAGATTTGAAAATTTCTATAGTGTTGAAATAATTGAGCATTTTTTTCACCTTGTAGTTTTTTCTCCATTGCTAGGCTGTGGAGAAATATCAGTTGACTCTCATGATTCAGACCAGAGGTAACCTTGTCTTCATTTCTAGTATCTTCAGCTTTCCATATATTATGTTTCTTTAATATTACATAAGGTCTATTTTTGAAACTAGACAGAAAGGTGGAAGAAGCACGAAACAAATGAAAGTTATGGTGCCAGAGAAAAGGAGATGATTTTGTATTTCCTGGAATCTAAACAGTTTAGCTTTTTCTATTGTAGCAGGCTGAATTTGACCACTTAATTACAATGCAATGTTAGTATAAAAGATACATTAACCAAACGAGAAAACCCAGAAGAGTTTGGGTAGTGTTATCCAAAACTCTAGGAGGATAATTAAATGAATGCATCACCATAAATCATTCTAACCCTGAAGTTTCTCAGACCCTTCTCTTGACATATTAACAGAGTGGCAGGAAAAATAGCTTGTTTTCAAAGAGATTTTTCTCTCTTTCCTTCAAGTTTTCTATTTACAGTCTCACATTTAACCTGTCAAATCAAATAGATTAGAATTAAATTGTAAATGAGACTTTTTATAATGTTCCTCCTAAAGCGGGTGAGTATGGTTTAAAATATGTTCAGTGTTTGGGCACATCATGAAATAAAACTGGTTTAAAAACTGAATTGTCCTTTGCACCATCTTGGATCCTGTAGAGGAATGCTAGAAACAGGAATTCTAAAATATGGCTGGCTACAAGAGGGTCTCTGGAAGCAGAGGGAACATATAACTCTTCTTAAAATGGAAGGGTTTATATTCAAGATGAGACTGAATTCTGTCTAGGCAAAAGATGTGCTTATGTGTACAAAGCAAAGAACAACACAGTGACTTCTGGTGGAAAACCCAATAAAACTAGAGTAACTTGAGGATTGGTAACACATTTCCATGGAAACACAGGCATGGTTACTGCCTAATTTCAAAGCAACCTTCATGCTAAGGCCACAAGACACAGAATTTGTGTGATGTTGTATCCCTAAATCCTAAAGAATTTAAGCATATTGAAAATGCAATAAATAAAAGTGGATTTGTCCTCTTATAAAAATAAATAAAAAATAAGTTGATGTGTATTCACTAAATAAAATTTTTAGAATTGGAAGAAGTCCTCTAATAAATTTCAATTTTAACACATTTCTTCTAATATATATCCTTTAATTTTCTTTGTACATTGAAAAATAAGAATGCTCAGAAAACAAATCAACATCCTCATTTTCAAAAAGCTTAGAGAATTCCATGATTTTACCCAAAAGAAGTCTTTATTACATCTCAAGCCTCTTACTGCTTACCAAGGATAAAAAACATTTACTTACTTAACTGTTTTTTTTTTATTTTTATACAAGAATCGGGGTACAGGCCAGATATGCAGGAGGGCGAGATGATTCACCCAAGACAGAGTGGGGGGGAACAGAACAGGCATACTGAAGAAATACACTGCTGAAGGGAGCAGGGGGCGAGACAGGAGAGGTCTGCTTCGCCATGTGGGATTCTCGCTGGCTGGCCAGGATAGAACCCGCGCTGCAGAGGCTGCGGACAGCTTCACAGTGCAGGTGCTCAACCACCTGCACCACCAGGGAGGCCCTTACTTAACTTTAACACCTATAGAAAACTGGAAATAACATTTGTATCCTATATATTATTTTCATATGTCTTCTGTAAGTTAGGCGAGCTGCTACAGGACCTGTTTTGAGTCACAAAGATGTATTTGATCTCTAAGCTGCCATCACAAGCACTGTAGGTGAAAGTGATCCAACCTGATTGAGTCATTCAGTGACTACCATCAAATGCTGATTGTGACAATAGACTTCCATACTGCAGTCTTTTGTCTGAAAACTTTTGTCCACAGACAAATGGGATTCATAACCAATCCATAAGTATCACAAGTGACCTAGTCTCAGCCAAAGCCCTGTCTGATCCTTTAAAACATACTTTGTAACACAATTTGGAACTGGCTGGGGATCTGAATCATGTTTCCCATACTTGAAGAGATGCTTCCCTGATTATATTGCATCCCCATATTTCCCAATAACAACACATTGTACATAGTACATTTCTCAAACTAGTACATGGGTAATCAACCATTTCTAACATATCCTCTCATTTATAAACTGTATTATCACCTGTGAGGTTATGTTGAAAATCTGTGCCACTTCTCGAGGGCTTGTGGAATAATAAAGTTATTGACAGTAGAAAAGGTTCAAAACAAAACAAACAAAAAAAACATATTTGAATAGCAAAGCATGACTCTTCAAATTCTCATGCTTATCCTTCTTATTACAAATAATGCCTTGACCTTCAAGATAAAACCTTTTGTCTATCAAAGTAATATTTCAGAAAAAAAAAATGCTAACCCCTGGTAATCACCTGTTTTTTTCCCTCAAATAAGATCTAAGAAAATAAGATAGGATAAGGGGGTTTAATCATATAAAAATATTGTAGCATAGTATCTAGAATTTAGCACATACTCAATGTATACTAAGTAGTAGACATCTTTCTAAAAAAATACTCTAAATTAGCTTATTATATATTACTACCAATCTTACCAAATAGGACTATCATTTCTATTTTATGAGTGAGATGAAAGTCACATTTATCATAAACATGCTTATTACAGTAACTCTCTTGGACACAGCTTAAACCCTAGTATTTGTTGAACAAATGCATTAATGATATAATCTGGCATCAGATTTAGCTGCCATTTATGATGATCAACAATGTTAGAAAGCATGCTACAAATCCTTATTGATTACTATTGCTTGAAATGATACACATTTTTCTTTCTTAATAAAGTATTTTTTAAAAAGAAAGGAAGGAAATCTTGCATCCAGGGTAATTTTTTTAAGGATATCACAACTTTTGAAGGAGGCATGTAGAACTATAATATATAGATTTTAGTGTAAGTATTATTTCCATAAAGACAAAGATTTTATTTGTCTCCATAGAATTTCCATATATATGAAAAATATATTGGTTTATATGTTTATTTCTCCATATAGATATATAAAGATATATGAATATCTCTAGATTATGTATCTATAGATAGAATATCTCTAAATATATATATATATACATATATAGAGAGAGAGAGATGTGGAATAAGTAATATGCAATACTTTGTTCTCTTTTTCTCTGTCTGAATCATTGTGTATTATGGGATAAGAGATGGATTTGGCTAGAGTTAGACAAACCCAGGTGGCTCCCTTATGCTTATCATGTGCACATATTGCCTAACACCTGCTGAATATTACCTCATTCTGTTCTTTTCTATAATAGCCCTTTAACCACAAAATTAATAGTGTACTCAGAGGTGGACAAATGGAAACTAAGCACACATTATTGCAAATTGTTATTATTTCTCTCAGATTGGCTTGCAGGCATTTCATCATTTTGGGACTCAGAACTGGTATATTTATCCAGTAACACACGGTCAAGCAGTCATAATTTTCTCTGTGATATCTCATGAGGTTACCAATTCCTTATAAAATATGCATGCTTTGAGTGGAGAGATTTCAAACAGCAAATATAAATGACTTTTTGTGTGATTTACTCTTTTTATGATTCTGTGAAAGTGTTCTATTAATATAAATTCATTAGAATAGTATGGGTTCAGTCCACAGAAATGAGATTTGACCATAATTCAGAATAAAAAGATAACTATTCTGGAAAATATTATCACTACTTAGAGTATGCTTGTGTGTGTGATTCACTGAAAATCCAAAAAATATCATTTATAGAGATTCTATGTGAGGAATAAAGAGGTATTTGGAATTCTTTAAGGTGTTTGGAATTCCTTAACTTAGACACAGAGAGAAACTGACATAGTTAAAGTTTAATTTATATAATTTTCTATTAATTATAAATTAAAGTAATAAAAACAAACATTGAAGTATGTGATGCGTAATTAATGTATATAATCTGTTGCATTTTCTAAAATATTTAAAGCGTTTCTTCTTTAATTATTCAGAATCTAGATACTAGTGATAGACAAGCATAAAACATTGTTTGTAGTAAACTATTGTGGTCTAGAGGAAAGGTGGCAGTGTATGAAAAGATATAAAGGAAATACAGAGATCATAAGTCAACCTATTCTATACAACAATGCATTTACTAGTAAATTCCTAGAATTCTGAGACACTAGTATAAGCATAATTCAAGATTATTCAGTCCATCAAACACACACATACGCATACACACACACACCCAAGAATGAACAAACTTCAGATCATATATACCTACAAATTATATAAGATGACAACCTTTTATGTCATCTGAAATTTAGGAATCATGATTTCTTAGATTTCCTTTGGGTTGCCTCTTATAGGAGATTTTGCTATCTCTTCCTCCAAAGTGCTATTTCTGCTCATTTAAAGTGAAATTTTAAAAGAAACCTATAAAACTGTGCTTGTGGGTTAATACTAATTTCATTAATAAATATTTGCATGCTACTCCAGTGTTTCCTCATGCTAATTCTCCTAAACACTGAATACCAAATTATTCAAGTAAGCTAATGACCAATCATCCAGCATGATCCTAATTAGCTTGTGAACTTACCTACAACTGAGATATAACACTTGGGATGGAAGCACCCGCTGAACCCTGTGATGAGGAGGTATCTGTGTTTTGGCGCATCTCCAATATTTAATTAACCTGTCATCTTTTATTATGTCTCGCAAAGCATCTAAATCTTACACAAGTTAAATACGTTTAAAATATTTCAAACCCAAACCTATGATTAGATTAAATTTTGTCAATGATGGGTGCCATGCAATTTTTGAATTGGCAATGTTTTTCAGCTTATGAGGGTGATTTATCTCTCTAACCATTATGGTCAAAGTTGGGGCAAGTACAATTCATGGTAATTTTAAATAGATTAAGACAGAAAAGCTAGAAGGACATGATTCTACTTCACCTATCTGTAATTATTCTTTTCAGTTGGGCCAAAATTCAGACAAAGTTTAAGCACTTTGTGCAATGTTTTGTCTAAAAAAGTCAAACCTATCGTGCAAGTGTGTTCAGTATGATGAAACAGCATACAGTCCTTAATTTAAAGTCCTTCCTGTACAAGTTTGTATTTCATTAAAAGCTTTATGACTATTTCACACATGTATGCATGTGGTAATGACTAACCATATATAAGTACTGTATTTTAGGAGCTATTCATTTATCTAGAACTCTAAGGTAAGCTTGAATTCAGGGAACCTGACCCAGATCTCAATACAGATCTGACACTTTGACCAAAGTAAATTCACAAAGCATATCTGTAGGTAGTTCTTATTAATATCTTTTAATGTGCCTACTTCTTTGTGAATGTTTGCTATAAGGCATAATATTTAGAGCAAAATGTTATAATTAATATATTTTTAGCTATAGTTTCTTAGCCTATGGTCCTTTTTATTCATTGAAATTTCTATCAGTTGTTCTATGGTAATAGTCCCTTGAAAAGAATTATATTCCATTTGCTATTCCAGACTTGCTGGTGACAAGGAGAGTAAACTGGTTGCAGCCTTTCTGGAAGATGAGACAAGCAGTCTCAACATTTCATAGGAGACTTGTGTATAACTCATGAATGTGCAAATTTCCCCAATGCAGAATACACTCGTGCTAAATAGAGCACTTGTAGATGACATTTGTGGCAGGTGAAAAGCTTATAATGTCTTCAAAATGTAAAAGATATCCTATTACAATCTGATTTTTTAAACATATATTGTCTGATTTTCCTTTCCTTAAAGCTAGAGTAGTGACGGCTATATAATTAAAAATGCACTTAAATGTATGCTATCACCTAAGCTGATGTTACATGTTAAAAGGAAAAGATAGAAAAGGATGAATAAATCTTTTACCTGTATAAATTGTAGAGAAAATGAAATTTCCTAAATCACAAAGATATTAGTGCCACCATACTTTAGATATAACACACAGATACAATTTTGTCTTAGGATTCAGACTTTTTCTGTTATAAAATGTGACTCAATACGACTGGTACTTTTAAAGTTACCATTACAGTATTCAAGCAGTAAATTGCTAGACTTCAGAACCAAAGTAAAAAATTATGGAATTGTTCCATCTTCAACTTGCCATTAATTAACAGTTTGAGACTGTAATAGTTCTGATTTTGGGAAAAATTTTAAACTGCAAATTTTCCACCATTTTTCTGGAGTTGTTTATAGTACCTATTGCCTAAGGTATGGTATGAGATGCTACCACCACAAATCCATAGACTCCTTTGTCATCAGCATTTCCAGGTGTAGATTCTTTTTACAGACCAAAATAAATTTTACAATTAAATGAATGAACAGTACAAAGTATTTGGTACTAAATATTATTTGTTTAAGCAGGTATAACTCAATCTATTAAATTACTATATTTTCAAGGCACTAATGAATAACTAATTTGGATCTTCAATAAAGTGAATCTATTAATCATATTTCCACTGATCTTTCTAAGATGTATAATTGTTCTGTAGTCTTTCACAAGCGCAACAGAGTGAGGGCAAATGTTAAGTGCATGATTGGTAAATAATAAATATTTTTGTGTGTATAAATATGATTAATGACAAATGGACACAAAAGGTTAACACTCAATACAGCAACTAACTCATACCAAGTCTATTTCATTACAAATTATGGAATCTGCTTTTTGTAATTTTATTGAAATTTCTCAATTAACTACCAAAGTCGAAGAAGAGAAAAGTAATAAAGTTCAAATCAGAGTTGTACTCAAAAAATGTGTGGTCATAAGATTTCCTTAAGTTTTAACAATAGATCTTAAAATGCTGATAGGTTAGCTAACCAGAAAACATCAAAACAACAATTTTGACTGAAAACTATAATAAATCTTAATTTACATAAAGACTATAAAATGCCCAAGAATAAATCCATGGTTTATGTGTCCTGCTAAAACAATGAAATAGTTACCCCCAATGTTGCTACCAATTAAAAAGATTCCTGCCTTTTAAATATATTATTTATAATTCAATATAATTAACATTGAGATATAAAAATATTTAAGATTTTATCTTAGATTTTATATTTCTTATGCATCAGGTCAATGAAACATAATAAAGTGCATTTTTAATAATTAGCTGATCAGGATAATATTTAATGCTAGAACATTTATAATTAATAAAACAAACTTTTTTGCACATGATCCAATCCAATATTAACTGGTTATTGGCTATAATCTGAATCTACGAATCCATTTCAAATTGTCAAAATTAATTTTAATTAAAAAAATCTATCACATTTGTATCTATCCTTATCAATATACTTGCATTCATATAGTTGAAACTAATTTATTAAACACCTGAAAAGAACTTTTTGTCTCAAAAGATTTTAATATTTTTAAAATGGTACTGTATTTTTTAAAATTAATATTGAGGTAACATTTGTTTGCAATACTGTATATGATTTATGGGAATAAGGTCTCACTTCCTCAGATGCATATCACCACACCAACCCCACAACCAAAGTGCCCTCATCCCTTTAACTTACAGCACTGATTCTCCTCCCCACACCCCAGTTCCTCTCTTCTAGTAATCTCACATTTGCAGTCATATTTCTGGAGTTTAGTCTGGTTTAGGTTTAATAGTTTGTTTTATTACTTTATATTCTATATCTGAGTGAAACCATCTGGCATTTTTGTATCTCTACCCGATTTATTGCATTTCCATTCATGTTGGCACAAATGGCAAATTTCATCTTTTAAAAGAGCTAAATAGTATTCCATCACATATATGGAACACATCTTAATCCACTCATCTTAATCCATGGACACTTGGATTATTTCCATGACTTGTTGCTTTTATACAGAAAGCTATTTAACGGTAATACATTAAATGAATGACAAACAGCTTTTTTGACTTATTTTAGTCAACAGAGTCAATTCAATGCTTTGGTGTATCACCCTTAAATCTATCTTTGGAACCAAAGCATTTATTCCTGTATTACCAGGAATATTGGCTATTGGCACTTCACAGATATAATTCCTTCCGAAGAATAACTTTGGAAAGGAGCTGCCTTTCACAAAGTCACATTCTCCTTTGGGATAACATCTAACAACCTGCCAGAGATTAAAAACCTCCACGCTCATGGGTCAGTCTGAGATATTTCAGATGGGTCATCTCAACTCGAGTGCCCTTTTGGAATATGTTGAGTCATAACTGGATTGCATTGCAATTCTATTCCCTTCCTTCACTCCTCACAGGCATCATTTGAGACAGTATCCCCCCAAAACTTGCATATGTCTCTGCCTTTCAGTCTGTTCCCAAACAACCCAATTTAATATGCCTTCTATGTTAGAAGAGGAAAACAGACACACACATGGGGATAGACATTTGATCCTCAGCAGTTTTCTTGGTGGAAAAATGAGTATGAGGAGAAATACTTAAACAGGAGTTAGAGCCAGCCATAAAAACAAAAGGTAGAGTTACTGCATCTCATTACATAACAACAAGCCTATAACAGCATTTTGGAAGGAACAAAGTGTGAGTCAAATGCTGATACTGAGGAAAGATCAAATTAAAGGCTTAGCTCAGAAATTCCCAGTGTTCATGAGGCTGAGCATTTGAAGACAGTGTTCTTTGCTGAACACCAGGAAATACTGACATGTTGGATTTTATCATTCAAAATAGAAATCATTTCTACCAACAGATAGTGCCTATATTACATTAAGGCAAATGGAAATCACACTTGGTTTAACAAAATGCTCAATAGTTCCTAACAAGCTTTCAGTTTTTCTATTAGTGTTTGCTCTCTATCATTCATTACATAGTTGCACATTCTCTAACAAAGGACAAAGAGCTAAGAAAAAAATAATAGAACCTAGGAAATGTTATATTTTATTGTCTTCTCAATGAATTTAGGAAAATAGCCTATGTAAATTTAATGGCAGAACATCTATACGCAGCTGTAATATAGTTTGAGAGCCTCTATCATAGAATATGCACACTTCCACAGAAACCAAAGCAGTGGGTATAGCTTGGATATATGGTTTATAGATTATGAGACAGAGCCTTCAATTTAATGGATTTGATTCCATACCAATTACTATTACTGACGGGGTAGATAACATATGTGGACTAAATTTTTCACAGACTTCAACATTTATGTGTATTTGTACTGTTCAATTATACAATCTTTATAAACTGAAAAAAAAAGATTTTGTCCAATAAATTATCCATAGGAAGATATGTCCCTGTAGAAAATGCTGATGATAAACCAAGCAAGAAAGGAATATAGTTCAGAAAAATGATCAAATTATTTTCACATTTGGAGGAAAGATCCAAAAACTATTATTGCCATTAAATACATGTTTTGTCTGTCATTATTTTATTTTATGAAGACTTAACTTTATTATATTTAGGAGGAGGATAATGTTCTTATGAATTACATTATTACTTGCGGGTGAAAATAGTGACATTTTGTGATTTGATTATTATTTAACAGAACCCTTGGTAGGTTTAAACCTGACTTAAAAATATTTTTTTAGTATTTAATGTCATTGCTCAAATATTTCTTATAAAATATTGTAAATTCTTTACAATAAGTATCTTGGCTGCTACCATTCTAATGAATTACATTGTTGTTGATTATCAATATATTCAGTGGTTGTATTATTTAATAGATACTTTCATGAGGCTATAATAGTATTTATTTCTATTAAAGTGGGACAAAATCCATCTTACTTAGAAGTTGTTTTTTGTCTGTTTTTGGTCCAACATTTTTACTTTCAATAAGAGTGAAGATTGAATAATTAGACTATAAAAAGCAATAATTTCAGAATTAATCTTAGAAATATTTTGTGAATTTGATCCAAATGATCTATTGATTATGTTATTATTGACTTAGGTAGATTGAATTTTATAAATTCTTCTTTAAAATGAAAATAAGTGTGGAGAATTTAAATAAATTTGCATATGTGTTACAAGTTACTAAAAAGAACATTCTAAATGCAATATTTTCAGAGATATTCTGCCTATGCTATTTGTTGGTGGCATAATTTAGCAAAAATAAAACAATAAATATACATAATAAATATCAGAGCAGAAAATGTTTTCCTATAACTACCCTTTAAATACTAAAGTACTGGGGCCTCCCCTGTGGGGCAGGGGTTGAGCGCTGGGTTGCGAAGCTGCCCGCGGCCTCTGCGGCACCAGTTCGATCCCTGGCTGCTCCCTGGCCACAGGAGGAGGGTCCCACATGGCGCGCAGACCTCTCCTGCCACCCGCTGCTCCCCTCAGCAGTGTGCTTCGGTCCTTCTGCCTGCTCTGCTCCCTGCTCTGGCTCTGGTGAATTCTCTCACCCTCCCGTGTTTGACTGTACCCAGTGCATGTATAAACAAACAAACAAACAAACAAAAAAGAAACAAAAAACAAATAAATAAATAAATAAAAAACATGTCTCTATTAAAAAAATAAATAAATAAATGAATACTAAAGTACTCCAATTCCCTATGGGCTTTCTACCCCCTTTCTATCTATATTCATTTTAGACTACATGATAAAATTAACTTGAACTAGGATTTCTACATCACCAAAATGACATAAAACTGAAATTTTAGGCTTCATTTTATGATGCATCAACATGTTCTATAGATGAAAACACATTGGAAAAAATATTACTTTCAAAACTCAGTAATTGTGAGCTATGTATTTTCTATTAAATCGTATCTTAAAAATATATGTTCATTATAAATTAGGGAGATGGGAAAGAACTGGATTATCTAAGGAAGTTGGGATAATTCTGTTAAATTCTTATAGAGGGCCTCCCTGGTGGTGCAAGGGGTTAAGATGCAACCTATGAAGCTGTCTACAGCCACTGTACCATGAGTTAGATCCCGAGCCAGGGAGCAACCCACATGGCGCAGCAGACCTCTCCTGACTTGCCTGCTGTTCCCCTCAGCAGTGTACTTCAGTCAATCTGCCTGTTCTGTTCCCCGTTCTGTCTCTGGTGAATTCTCTCACCCTCCACTCCTCTGGCTCTCGTATGCATAAATAAAAATAAAACTTTAAAAAAATTCTTATAGAAACATTTTTCAAATTGAGGATCGAGGCATGTTGGAGGGCTAAGTGTTGAGCATATATAAGGGACAAAAAAAAATAACTTACTGTGGTGGCTAAAGAGAATTATAGGTCCTATGAAGGGGAAGGCAATTTTTGCCTCTTATCTGAATTATTTTTCATGAAAAGTTGCATTAAAAATTTAATAGGGATCACCATAATGTTAAAAGATCACATAAAGCACAGTTACATTATTCTTTAAAAAATTATATGCAATTAATTTGCCACAGCTATTTTGCTTTATGCTAATTAAGTATCTAGACATTTGCTCTTGTATGAGATTAGACTATCAGCATTAGTTCAACTCCATTCTAGAAGACTGCAATACGGTGTTTATTACTTATGTAAATTTAGTTAATTACACACCAACTCAGTTATCTTATTTATTGCATTTCAATTAGTACCCTTTTAATAGTCACTAACTCTTTAATTAACTCACAAGAATAAGAGGTGTCTTGTTAAATGTAAATTAAATAGATTTAAATAGACAATAGATTGCAAATGGTAGATTTACTGCTAATGCTATAGAAAACTGTTGTTGGAAGTTCTAAATGTACTCAATGCCATCTGCCTCCTTTCTGGGCATGAAGAAAATTTTATTATCCTTAGCACTCTTGTAAGTGCAAAGATAATATCAAGGTATTTAAAAAAAAAGTATGCCAAGTTTTTGTTTACTTCTGTTTTTGCAAGAGTGGATTAAATGTAATTTAAATAGAATTTTGAATTATTGACAATGAAAAATTCTAACAACATGAAGAAATATAAAATGCAAGGCTTTCTGAGTGTGGCATTACTTTTGAAACAAATGTTAAGAGGCCTAAAAATAATCCATGATCACTGATTTATCTGTTCAGGGTAGAAGGGAGCAAACTATTACAGCTCTTCCCTAAGTGCTCCCTTGTGACCTAACAAGAAAATTAATTAGCAGGGCACCACTATGTGGCAACCACCATGACAACAGGGGAGGCTGAATGTCAATGGGCTGACACTATAACCCAGTTTTGTTAGCATAAATGTTTCTGCTTTAGCCAGTTTATTTCTCAGAGGTGAAATAAAGGCTTAGCAATGATGTAGAGAGAATCTACTTTCATTTAAAAGCAAGTTTTATTCCTTGCAAAGGGAGTTCAACAGCATTTCTGGATTTTGTTATTTATGATTTGGGACTGGAAGAGGATGTCACTGTAAATGTTGGAAATAGACGGAATTGAGATTTATATATATATACATATATATTTATACACATAGTCTCTGTTGTATTATCAATACTTTGGCTATGGAAAGGCTAGCATGGGAGAAAATAATTTACAAATATATATATTTATCTGCTCATAACTTCATATATATAACACATATATTTATCTGCTCATAATTTCTCAGGTTGAAAGTAAAATTTCTATAAGTTAATTGTTTGTAGAAATTCTACCTGTGAGTTAAACTATCAAAGATCTTCATAAAATGTTCTTACTGTGAACATCCCCAACCTCAGTGATCACTTTAGGCAGTTTAATTCCATTAACTTAAAAATTCTTTTACTTCCTTAATCTCATCACTGCTTATTTACATTCCATCCTGGCAAATCATTCCAGAGCAGTGGAATGACTCTACCTCTGGCATAATAAAATCCATTCCCAAAGGGCATATTTCAGACTTCCCCACTCTCCTTTAGCCCTTCCCTAGCCACTATTATTTGTTTCAACAGAGAAGCTCACTTCTGGTTTAGCAGAGACACTTTGAATATGAGACATGGAATCTCTCTCCTCAAACTCTCACTTTTATTTTCCCATTTCAAAGGATGAGAAGTACTTTAGCATATTCATGTATAATTCTATCACTCGATGTCTGATTCCATTTCCTCCTTCTGTTTTGTATCCTTGTCCCATTTCTTATACCTTCAACAAATAGACCCATAATCTGTCTAATGCCTAAATACCCAATCTAGTTTTTGTTATAACTTTCTTTGTTTTCCAAAAAAGATCATGAATGAAAACATTGCAAAGGGTAAAATCCCTTCCTTCAAATAAGGTAATCTTGTTCTTATCTCTTCTCTGAATCATCTGGTAAAGTTCACCAGGATCATCTTTGGTGCTTTATCCAAAGATGAATAGCATTTGGAATCTCTGCTGCAGCTGGCACTTGACCATTCTCTTTCTTGAAAGTATCCCTTCCTTATTTCACAGAACAGTATTTTTCTCTGGTTCCTGCTTGAATTTTCTTTCCATTCCAACTTGAGATCATGCTACTTCCATGTTTTCAGACAAGTACTTAAATTACAGTATTTTCAAGGGCAAAATTCCTACATTCCTTCACTTCTAATTCTCCTATATCAACACTATCTAATCCATTATCTTGATTGAACTATATTGTCCATATTAAAAATTATAATATCACCATACAAATTATACTACTACTATACAAAGGAGCAGTACTGTTCAATGGAAACTATGACTCAAATTACAAAGTCAAATTTATCACTTTTTCCAAAATACCCTGGCAATGAATAAGAATCTAAAAGCACAATAGTTAATACCACACATCTATATTATTTAAAATATGTTCACAAAAATATGTGATAAATTCAACCACATTTTAGAAAAATTGTGAAGGGTGATGATGTAAGTTTTAATACAAATGCCTTGAGCAAGATAATGAAACATTATCTCTTGATAAGGCTTTCTTTTGTAGACCTCCAAACACTCAAAGAAAATTTTAGTACAGTATCATTGAGTAGATAGTTGATATTCAAAATAAACTTATTGTTAATAATCTCTACTCAAAAAACAGAAATTTTTAGTATATATTAAGTTAGCTCATCAAATACTTGCAAAAAAATTCCTAAGTGTTATTTTTCATGGAATAAAAAATAGAAACATGGGCCTCTGTTGGTGCTGCAAGGGGTTAAAACACAACCTATGAAGCTATCCGCAGCCATTGCAACACGAGTTCGATCCCCAGCCAGGGAGCTACCCACATGGCATACCAGACCTCTCCTGGCTCACCTGCTGCTTCCCTCAGCAGTGTATGCAGTCAATCTGCCTGCTCTGTTCCCCATTCTGTCTCTGGTGAATCCTCTCACCCTCCCATGCCTCTGGCCTATACCCCTGCACTTGTATGCATAAATAAATAAATCTTTAAAAAAATAGAAACAGGATGAATCATTTAATAAAAGAGTATTCTCTGAGAGGCTAATGCATGAATCTAGAGATAAATTTTACTTAATAATTTTATTGCATTACCAAGAATTATAAGTAAAATTATAATAATGATTCTTGAATAGTTTATATCGTGATACACTAAGCAAAACTTTTAAGAATATGTTTATATTGGTTAAATTATAAACATTTTTTGACCTGAAATATATCTCTGAATTTTGAATGCCATGACTTACAGTATAGTAGAAGAGTGATTTATCACGGATTAGCATAGATCCAAGCTCTGCTAGAAAAGGAGAAAGTAAATTGTATTGCCTTGCTCCACTCATTATGAAGAATGAGTTGAGTGATCAGGAAAAATTAAGTCAATTATTTATATGATCCCTTTTAAGATAACAGGCAACAATTTTATTCCATATTTTGCATAATTATATAGTCAATGCTCATGTTATCTTTTTAGGATCTAAGAACTAACTAGCACAGAAAGTTGCAAAACTACTGAGAAACATTAGAGAAATCTCGAATGTTGATGCATATGCATAAATGCTTTCTTCAACAGAGTCACATCAATCTCTAAAATGACAAACACTTGCTAAATATCTTTTTCCAGTTTTTGAAAGTTAACTGATAAAATTAGAATGAGATATGACTTAATAATTAATAAGCCACCTTTCTTTTCCATTCCCTCTAGTAGAATCTTGGCAATTTTCTGAAAGCAACTATTCTTAACTTAGTAAGCCTGAGAATAGAAAGGAGAAACAATTCTGAATATCTGCCATATTATAGATTTCTCTAGCAAAAAAGTGGGCTTCTTTTTCCTATAAGATGTATTCTCCAAAGTTTTGGGCTCCTATTGTCAATGTGGATCAACTTTTGAGAGGGAAGAAAAGACAATGCTGGATGTTCACACTTACCTGATGGAGATGATGAAAAACAACTAATCAATCATCTGATGAAAGAAAACATTTCATGGAAAATGATCTTTAAAACATTTTACTTGTGAAAACATGTATCAATATTTCCATCCCTAGTAATCGAGATAGTACAATCTACCAGAAAGATCACTACAATAAATCACTACAATCTACAATAAAGATCACTACAATATGTATATATATATATATATATATATATATATATATATATATAAAATTTAGTTTGGCATTTGTTTCTATATACGTAAGTCCTTATCTGGAAAAACAAATGTGGGCCTCAAATTTTCCAACAATGAAATAGATAACTAACAACCAAAGACTTGTAAAGATTAGGAAAAACTTTGACATATTTTATCATATCGTCCCTTTCTGTCCATAATTATCTATCAACATTTACTTACCTAGTACAAAATTGTTTTAACTGTCTCCAAGGAAAAGCAAGGGACAAAAGACATGTCTCCACAAAGTATTTCCTCAGGTAATTGCTCAATTTTCATAGCTCTCAAACTGTTACTAGTAAATAGTTAGACACTCTATCACAGATGTTTGCTAACTCATCCATTTCTAAACGACCTTATAGAAGCTTTAGAAATTGGAAGCTATCAAAACTTCTGTAGGTCTACTGATTCATGTTAGTAAACTAGAACAAAGGGATTTCTTTAGCATATTGTTAATATGGAAAAAATAATAGACAATGATGAGGTCCACTTACTATTTAAGTAAACAGTCCCTATAGAAATTGATAGTATTTTACTAAGAGAAGCATTAATTGCATGTTGATTTCTTTTAGTGAGAGATATATCATAAAGTTAGTTTTGACAAAGATAGAATGATAGAGAAATCCAATTTATTTTCTCATTTCTGCAAGTGATTTAATGACACAATCACATGGTTCCCTTAAGTTTTTACACTTAAGGGCCTCCCTAGCACAAGGGGTTAAGACACAGCACTATGGGGCCTCCCTGGTGGCACAGGCAGTTGAGCGCTGCACTGTGAAGCTGCTAGCAGCCTCAGCAGTGCAGGTTTGATCCCCACCAACAGGCGAGAATCCCACATGGTGCAGCAGACCTCTCCTGTCTCGCCCACTCCTCCCTTCAGTAGTGGATTTAGTCACTCTACCTGATCTTTTCCACGCTCTGTCTCTGATGAATCCTCTCACCCTCCCACACATCTGGCCTGGACCCCTGTTCTTGAATAAATAAATAAATCTTAAAAAAAAACCAAAAACTTTTAAAAAAAAAAAAAAGACTCAGCACTATGAAGCTATCTGAAGCCACTGCAGCATGAGTTCAATCCCCAGCCAGGGAGGTAACCACATGGCACAGCAGACTTCTCCTGACTCGCCAGCTACTCCCCTCAGCAGTGTATTTCAGTTAGTCTGCCTGTTCTGTTCCCCATTCTGTCTCTGGTGAATCCTCCCCGCCATCACACACACACCTCTGGTTTGTATCCCAGTTCTTGTGTGCATAAATAAATAAATCTTTTAAAAAAAAAGTTTTTACACTGACGTACAGACCACAATTAGAATATACCTTCATGAATGTAAAATGCTCTAAACTTTAAGTGGGAGATTTGTTACAAGAACAAACTGTGAAACTCTTTTTGTTCAGCCTAGTATATATCTGTGCTTCCTTCATCCTAATGCATACCTAAAATGAAAGCTATTTACTGGTCCCTCCTCAAAATCACATAGGTCTTTCACTGATATTTTTATTATGAATTGGTTTAATAAAAAATGTCAATAACAAATTTATGATGAGGGCAATGGAACATTTCTTCATACTATAAGACTTTCTACAAAATGACTAGCCTCAGGCTATGGGCCTTAATGATTTTTTTTTTGCATGTATACTGTACACTATTATTTAGACTTTAAAGAAATTACCCAGAATAAGGAGACACTCATTTTTAATTGAAAGGTAAAACCATACTCTTTAATGTTACATAAATTGAATTCTCAACACTTCACAAATCTAACTTCTTTGACTATTCCCTATCTAACTTGAAATAATATAATTAATCATTCCACAAGAGCAGCAATAAAATGTATTTTTAACACTCCAATGAAATGCTTTTCACTAATAAATTTTGATGGACTTCAATACAATTAGTGTAGCTGATAAATTGGAAGTAGTAAATCAGATATTGTTACAAAAATAATTATTCATTTGCAGCTTTTTCCTTCAATTAATTCTTTTAACTAGAGGTTTATGTTTGCAATTTTGCAGCATTTTTCTTTCACTTTAGTAATGCAAGCCATTCATCTTGAAATAAACTTTGTGATTTAAAACAGCTATAAATATATCTTAAAGATCAGGATTTCATTTATCTTAGGAAGGAAAATCTTACTGTATTATTTCTATTATTTATTTTTTTCCTAAAATTTCAATTTAAAGTTTCAAGATACATGTATTAATATGTTCTTTTGTTATTTGTCAATTAAAAAAAATCCATTCTATTTTTATTTTGAATGTCTCTCAATTTTTAAGAAAATAAAAACTTTCTTCATAATTTGATAGAAATTCTATTATGAGTCTATATGACACATAAAAGCTGTCCATTAGCATTAATTTTCCCATAATAAAGAATTATGTCAGGAGACTATTCACCTTCAATGTCCAAAAACTTGGCAAAAGAAAATCACCTTCTTTCACATTAGATTTAACCTTTCACAGTATTAATTATTTACGCAACAATTTCCTGTCTGAGTATTCAAGTACAGTATTACACACGTGCTTTGACTTTGGTGGCAATGAATAATGATGGAATTGAATCCTCTTGGTTGAACTGGTTTTTAAGGAGTTTCTATTTTAGTTCTTTTAACTACATGGCATTAAAAAATGTCATGTTTTCAGTGTTAGAATTTTCTAATCAAATGGGTTTTTGCATAGAAGTTGTAATAATGTAAAATGATATCTAAATGTTAATTTTAATAGATTTTTAAACATGTGATCAAATTAAAACTTAAGAAGTGTAAAGTTCAAATGTGTACAAAGTATGACAGTTTTTATGCAGTAAACTATTATTGTCATTTTTTTAGAAACTGTTTGATCAATTTACCAAAACCAACTTTCTTATTGTTGTAAGATGGAACTACGTCAGTGAAAAAAAAGAATTACATGTGGTAATTTGCTATCTAAATTACCAAATAAAGGATCTCAGCTAATTCCTATTCTGGGACCTTATCCCCAAAGATTCTGAATAGATTAATTTGAGAAAGGAATCAGGTATTGATATACAGAAGTTCCCAGGTGATTCTAACATGCAATGAAGAAAAGATCCCTTTAAATTCCTTTAAGATAGGGCTCTCATCTTTTTTGTACATTGGAAAGATTTGAGAAATCTAAAATAATATGAATGCCTGGATCTTATCTTTTGATATTCTAATTGAATTGTTCTAAGCTGTAACCTAAGCATCATGGTTTTTTAAGTTCTTCAAGATGATGCCATGGACTGAAATGGCTGCTGGTGTCAGTTACCAGAAAATTTTAGCACACCTTTATATTTGTTCATGGTCCAGATATGGGTCAACTGTTTCAATCTTCTAGTGTTATTGTATCTGGTCCTTGCTGTTCAGTCTCTTCTAGGCCTCACTTCACACCCTGTGTCTTATCTCACATCTTCATTTTGGCAGATCTCAAATGTGACCCATGTTTTACTCTTGAAATTTGGGGGAAACATTTGCAGTTTTTTATTTTTAAGATTTATTTATTTTTATACAAGAACCAGGGTACAGGCCAGATGTGCAGGAGGGTGAGAAAATTCACCAAAGACAGAGTGAGGAACAGGACAGGCAGACTGACGAAATACACTGCTGAGGGGAGCAGCGGGCGAGACAGGAGAGCTCTGCTCCCATGTGAGATTCTCGCCGGCCGGCCAGGAACAAACCCACGCTACAGAGGCTGCAAACAGCTTCACAATGCGGCGCTCAACCGCCTGCACCACCAGGGAGGCCCCATTTGTACTTTTTTTTTTTTTTTTAACTGTACCTGCGGATCCTTTTCATGTGACACTTACATGGCTACATAAGCTGAACTCAAATCAGATTCTTTACGTTCCCAAATACGAACAGGACCAAAAAGACAAGAGAGTGGTTCCTGAATTATGAAAACTCACTGTGACAGGGATAAGATCAGGCTGGGGAAGTCTTATATTTCTCAACTCCTCAACAATCTCTCTATTATTATAAACTCCTGACCCAAAGTCTTTTATTAATTCCTTAAAATTGGCTAATGTGTCCTCGCATTCCTGTAGACAGGCTTGTACTTCATAAATCTGTATCCTCCATCGCCCAGTGGGGGAAAAAATTACTTTTTCATTTGATAAATGGCTCTTGCATCATCTAGTCTTTTTAGGTCTTTCCTTCTTTAGCAATTCTAGCAACTGTTACCAACATTCTGTTTCCTCTATCCAATAGATACAAATTTTGCCTACTTGGAATAACCTGTTTTAGTGTTTAGTTCACTTTAGTTAAATGAACAGTACTGAGTTTTTAGTTTCTGCTGTCAACTTCTTCTCTCATTAGATTCTGTAGTTACAGTTGGGAATACTGAAATTTACTTTCATTAAAGCTTCAAAACCTAATTTCCAAAACACACTATAGAATAGCATACTCACAATTGAACTGCAAGGGAGTCATTCAACAAAGAAATACTCACAATGTAGTTTTGTAGATTCACGCTGAATATTAAATTATTTGAAACAATGAATTATACAGCCCTCGATTATAGTCTGTCTCCTTCAATTTCTTTCAACAAATGTGAAATTATTGACTCCACCTGGAATCCTAACAAGTTGAAGAAGTAATTCACTCCTAATTGAGAAAAGCTATTAATGAGGTGATTTGTGCTATTTTGTAAAAAATGAAAATGACAATTATTAAAAAAAGATGTTTTTTAATTTTTTTAGTTTAAACAATAAACTAAGCAGTGACTTACAGGTTATTTTTATTTTTAATGTTACTCATTAATGATTAAATAAGAAGGGGACGATATGTTTGATAATTGTTTAAAAAGAAGAAATGTAATTAAAGTGGCCATCATTCTACGTATTATTGATTCAATGTATTGAAAGGTATATCAAAATTATCAATGTGTTTTGTGCAACAAATCTGCAATGAGTGTAGTATCTTCTTGATACTATAATAATCAAGCAATTTCTGCACATAAATTTTGCCACTATTCGAACTACAATTTTTCCAATTTTTCAAATCACTTCATTAAAGTTCATTAAAGTTATGTAAGCCAATTCTATAAAGAACTTGTTAACCAAAACAGAAAAATAAAATGTAATAATTCTATAGGTTATATTGAGTTTATATGACACTTATTGTATAATTGTGTAATAATTAATACAATTAAATTATTATTTTTATATTAATTTTCATTATTGCAGTAACATTGGTTTACATTGTTGCTTATATATTAGAAGTATAGGTGTTATCTTCTGCCAAAGGTGTTATCAGCACATCATATCCACCCCACAGTCTAACAGCATAGTCCTAATCCAACCAGACACTCTCTGCCTTTTAATGGGAAAGAAGATTGATCATAAACTAATCTATTCACCAATTTACTTTCAGTTTTGAAATTAATAAAATAATAGAAGTCCCTTTACCTTTGACACCTTCCTCATTCATTGAGTAAGAAGGATTATGAGACTTGCCATTTACCTTCCTCACAACAATATAAGTGAAACAATATTCAAACAAAATGTTTAGCTATTTAGTGGAAAGACATTTTACTAAAGTTAAAGAGAATTTTGAACTCCATGCACAATATGACCTAGTGTTATAGTTACATTGTGGCATTGAATAGGCCAGTTGGTTTATAATGAATCCAACAGCAGGTTTGTCAGATCCTGGCCTATGCTGGCAATTTGACTGACTTTATCCCAGTCTCTTAAAGTTATCCCTTTGAGTAGAAACTTATGGTGACTATAAGCATGGTTTGACAGAGGGTCCAGCAGAAAGTTGTGTGATCTTTGACTCCTAAATGCTAAACTTTATCTTAGATAATCTTTCATGGTCTGACCTTTTAGACTAACTATTGTAACTTTGACTTTACAGTGTAAATACAAATGTGCCAACAACAGTCTGAGGTAAGATAACATTCAGTCTACAATATGGGGAAATGAAAATAAAAACACAAAGCCATATGTTTGAGAGCTGAAGAAGGAAAGTTATAGTTTAATATGAATGTTCGTAAAATGATATTCAGCTTATTTGAAAATGAATATATGAAAGTCTATAAGGTAAGGGATATTTGATTTCCAGAAGTGAAGTGTTTGGTAAGGAAGACTTTACTAGGATAAACTGCTGAACATTTAAATTTCCCCTATATTGCAAATTCTAGTGTTTCCATGGAAAAAGGCGAAGTAGAGACCCTGGAAGGGATTACATACATGGGATGTGTATGGAAACACCACTTCTAAAGTTTGCATAAATTCAATTTAATATGATCAGTTTGAACTTCTGAAATAATTTTTAATGTATGCATATCTTTTCTGGAAAGCAAAATTAATTCTAAGGCCTCTGAATGTTCATGCCAACTGACAAATACATGTGAGAAATTGCTGTAAGCATTCTGTTGTTATAAAGGCAATAGCTATGTTTATGAAACATGTATTTATAATGAAGGTTTAGAATAAAGTTGTGAGCTGTCTATCATTCTGCCACCTGAAAAGGAGGTTCTGACAGACATGAATGACACATGTCATAGGGCATTGGATTGAAAACATTTCATAACAATTTTTGATTAGGAAAAATTTGTTACCTCATAAATTTATCATTGAAAAAAGAAAACTGCTAAATCATTTTCTTATTGTTTTAAATAAAGTTTTTACCTTCCATAGACTTGAATCTAAAATTTCCATTGGTATTCTCTCTTAATTTCTTTGGGGTACTATCACAAAATACTACAGACTGAGTACCTTATAAACAATAGAAATGTATATCTCATAGTTTGAGGGGCTACAAAGTCTATGGTCACGGTGTCAGCATGATGACCCTTTAGAAAGGACCCTCCCCCTGGTTCATAGCCAGATATTTTTAGCTCTGCACTTTCACATTATGGAAGGAACAAAAAGATCTTCCTAGAGTATCTTTCATTTATTTCTTGATTGGTATCTGAGCCATTCTGTCTGTTCAATGTTGTACCACTTATATATTGGTAAAATTCTTGTAGAAATCCAGTATGACATATTTTCCCAAATATGTTATCTGCCATTGTGGCAGATAACCAAGCCAGATGATTGCGTGCAACAAAACCTCTTTTGGTCACAGAGAGTTAATGGCAATTATGACTTCAGAATTCCCAGTACTCTGCTGGTCGTTTGTTAAATTTTATCATAGCCTTTTAAAAGACATTAATCTCACAAATGAAGGCATTATCTATATGACTAAATAATTTTCCAGAGACCTCGTTTAATAGCATAACCTTTTGGGTTAGGTTTTGGGGGTGACACAAGTTTTCAGAACATAGCATGTTTTACAAAATATAAATATGATGCTGCTCCTTTCCTGATTCTTCAAATTAAATGTGCTTTTATCTCTGAATTGATGCTCTCTCTATGTTTTGATGAAGAAGACTCTCTAATTGTACAAATGAATGAATACTGCTGGAGCTACCTTGTTCCTCCTTCCACTTTGAATCTCTTTTGAATCATCCAGGGAGAAATATTGCTAGCACAGCTGCATATGTTATTGGATAGCCTCAAAATGGTTCTTTGCAAATAGAATAAAAATATGGCAGTGCTAAGACGTTATATTCTTAAGCAAAAAGACTTCTTTCAACCTGGATATCACAAATAGTTTAGGGACTCTAGAAAGATTTTATGGTACAACTTCATTGTGTGCCTCCAGGAGAGATTTGTGTGCGTGTACATATAGTACATCAAAAATAAGGCAATAGGTTTTTACAATGTTATTTCATCTAAAAAGACAAAATAAAGTATTTGCATTTTGATTCTGAATATATTAGGTCCCTCTCATCTTTGCCTTTATACTGCTAACAGTTCCACAAATCAACTTGGTTCCTGAGGCAGAAATGGGTAACTTACCACCATATGTGTATCCAATTTTATAGTAGAAAATTGTTGCTATGAAATGAATACTCAGACAGGGAATACATTTACTACCCCCCTTCCCTCCCTCACCAGCCTGAATCTAGAAGAACCATATGACTAGTTCCACTATAGAATCAGCCTCCCAAAAAATGTTCAGATAGATATTTTTTCCTAAATTGTCCAGAATAGATTTTATTCAGTATCTGTTACCTTGAAATGTGGAAATAAGACCAATCAGGTTCCTGAGGTCCTTAAGAGAAACTGTTATTATACATTAAAGAATACAGATTACCTTGGTTTTGGGACATCTGCAGAAATATTTTTCATCATTAAAATGTACATTTTGTCATATAAAGTTATCCTCATATTATCTTTCTCTCTCTAGTTCATTGATGTTCAAAGTCCCTATACCCTTTCTTAGTAGAGAATAGAAATTCCCAGTTTGTCCCAAATTCCAGTTATGTAAAATTCTAAATACATATGTATTTTTTTTCTCCAACAACTGTCAGATATTAACTTGTATACTAGTAAAGCTCATAAGAACCCAGAAGTTTGGGAATCTTCCCATTTCCTGACACTACTAATGGAATGTAAGTGGAAGTAATATGTGCTGCTTCTCACCCAAAGTGGCTAAGTTGTATGTTTTCTTTACTTTCTCTGTCCCCATCTGTAGCCACATACAGAGGTTTTGGATGATTGTGGCATCACAGGATGGAAAGAATGCATCCACAAAGGATACATCCACCCACAGAACAAGTATATTTTGATTTTAACTGAGAAAGAAATAACCTTATATTTATTTAAGGTACTGAAATATAGGGATTTATTTGTTAAAAGAGCTCATATCTTCTTAATCAATAAAACCTTTAATAGTGATTAAAGAGCCATCATCTACTCAAGCTTCAATCTGCATTGTCAACCAGCTTTTTATTATCTACTGCCAGAGTTTATAAAACCTGAATCTGACCTGATTAAAATGTCAATTAAAATTAAATACACAAAGCACGTAAATTTTCCTAATTACTTTTGAGGAATGCAAATTTATAGTAGACATTTAAAAAATCAAAACCTTTTAATGCAACAAATTTAGGTAACTTTCACATTTCTATCTATGATCTCCCTAAGTGTGTTAGCCATGCATACTATGCTGCTCCTAGCTTTCTTATTTTAATTTAAAAAATTAAATCATTTTTATTTAGAAAAACTCTGTATATGAATTTGCTAGCAGTTTTAGATATTGATAGGTTAAGACTGTCAAAGTATTAAAGCATAAAGAGAAAAACAACTCATTACACCATACAAGAGAAACCCCACAACATGATCAGCAGATATTTCAGAAAAAACTTTGAAGCCAGAAGGAGTGGCAAGTATATCCAAAGTACTGAAAGAAACATACTATCAACCAATAATACTCTACCTGGCAAAGCTGTTCTTCAGAAATGAAAGAGATGGTTTTCTAGACAAGCAAAGTACTAAATGAGTTCAGCACTATTAAACTGGTCTTACAAAAATGTTAAAGGGACTTCTTTAAGGTAAAATTAAATGCCACTAATTAGTAACAGGATGACATTAACTAGTAACATGGAAACATTAAATGTTTAATATAAACAATTAAAACAATAAAAACAATAAAAGTGAAATTCATTTCTCTAGTAAAGGTAAATATATAGTGAATTAAGAATAATTTATTTTCTATTTTATAATTACTTATAAACCCACTATGAAGGCTAAAAATTAAAGGCAATAAATATAAAACTAAAAATTGTTAATGGATACACAAGAAAACAGATGGAAATTATAAAATAAAAGCATAAAACATGGGCAGAAGACTAAAAATACAGAGCTTTGGTATGCATTCAGATTTAAGTTGCTATCAACTTAAAGCTGACTGTTAAAAATACAAGAATTTATGCAAGCCACATGGTAACTGCATAGAAACACCTATACTAGATACTAAATGATAAAGAGAAAGGAATCTAAGCACATCACTATTGAAAAATCATCACACTACAAAGGAAGAAAGCAGAAAGGAGTAGAACAAAGGAATTACAAAATAGCAAGAAAACAACAAAATTAACAAATGGCAGTAAGTCCAATATTCTAGTAGTTACTTGAAATGTAAATTGACTAAATTCTCCAATCAAAGGACACAGAATTATTAAATGGATTAAAAAAAACAATACCTGACCATATGCTGGCCACAAGAGACTCATTTCATATTTAAAAATACAGGGAAACTTATTGAAAGGATGGAAAAAATACTTTGTGAAAATGGAACCCTAGAAAAACCTGGGATAGTTACATTTATATCAACAAAATTAAGACAATGATTGTAATAAAAGACAAGACAAAGAAGGTCTTTATAAAATGAAAAAGGAGTCAATTTAAAAAAATAAGATGTAGCATTTGCAAATATACACCCAACAGGTTCACCAAAACATATCAAGTAAATACTAACTGAACTGAAGGGAGAGACAGACAATAATACAGAATATTAGAGGTCTCTAACATCCCACATGCATCAAGGAATAGAACATCCAAACAGAAAATCAGCCAGAAAACAATGGAATTCAATTACATATTAGATCAAAAGGAAAACTGACATTTATTAGACATTCCATTCAAAAACAGAATGTCTATTCTTCACAGGTGGATAGGATTATTTTCCAAAATAGATTATATGTCAGGCTTTAAAAAACAAGTCATAATATAGTCAACGAAAATTGAAATCATAGCAAGTATCTTTTCTGACCATAACATTATGAAACTAAAAATTCATTCCAAGAAGAAAAACTGAAAAATTGGGAAATAGGTAGGGATTAAATAACCAAGGATGAAAGGGAAAAAATCAAAAGAGAAATTTAAAAAGATAACTTGAGACACAAGGAATGCAACATCCCAAAATTTAATGGATTCAGGAAAAGCAGTTCTAAGAGGGAAGTCCACAGCCATAAGTACCTATCTCAAAAGAGAAGAAAAATCTAAATGAATAATTGAATTTACAACTCAAGGAGCAAGGAAAAAGAAAAAAAAAAATCCCAAAGTTAGTAAAAGGAAGGAAATAAAAATCACAATAGGATTAAATTAAATAGAGATTTACAAGACAATGGAAATAGCCAATAAAACTAAAAGTTGTTTTTTAGAAAAAAAATAAAAGTAGCTTCAGTCAGACTCAGGAAGAAAAAAAGTCTCAAACAAAATTAGAAATGAAATATTTGATGTTAAATATCAGCTGTAAAGCTGATGCCACAGAAATACGAAGGATCATAAAATACTGCCATGCACAATTATTTGCCAACAAATGAGACGCATGAAAGAAGGATAAATTCACTAAAAAAAAGTGAAACATGAAGTACAGAAAAATCTGAATAGAAATTGAATCCTTGATCATAACCTCCCAACAAAGAAAAGTCCAGTATCAGATTGCTTTACTGGTAAAGCCTACCAAACATTTAAGATTTATTTTTATTTATGCACACAAGAACAGGGGTGTAGGCCAGAGGTGAGGGGGGTGAGAGGATTCACCAGAGACAGATTGGGGAACAGAACAGGCAGATTCACTGAAATATACTGCTGAAGGGAGCAGTACACAAGACAGGCGAGGTCTGCTGAGACATGTGGGTTAGCTCCCTGGCTGGGTTCAAACTCAGGTCATAGTGGTAATAAGAAACAAAACTAGAGGCATCATGTTTTATGATTTCTATACAAATGCAGAACAATAAAAAATATGTACTGTATAAAAATAAGCACATGGGTCAATGAACAGAACAGAGAAATTCAATAATAAGCCCACATACATATGGTCAATTAATTTACAAAAAAAGGAGCCAATATAATAGGAAAAGGATTCTCTCTTCAACAAATGATATTGGTAAAACACAACAACCACATGCAAAGGAATGAAATAGGAGTACCATCTCACACAATACATAGTACCATCTCACAAATTACAGAAAAATTAATTCAAGATGCATTAAAGATTTGAACATAAGACCTGAGAACTTTCTAGAAGAAAAAATAGACAATTTTCTTGACAAAGATATTCACAATGATAGTTTGCATTTGAAACTGAAAACAATATTAAACAAACAAGATTGTATCAAATTAAAAAGCACTTCTAAAACAAAGGAAGTTAACAACAAAATCAAAATACAACTCACCAAATGGAAGAAAATATTTGTGTATCATATGCTGGATAAAAGGTTAATATCTAAAATATATAAAGAACTCATATAATACAAAAGACAATATGATTTTTTAAAATGGGCAGAATGGACATGTTTCCAAAGAAGACAGACAACCAATAGATACATGAAAAGTTGTTTAACATCACTAATCATCAGGGAAATGCAAACCAAAACCACATAAGAAACTACTTCATACTTACTAGAATGGTTATTAATAAAAAAAAAAAAACAGGACATAACAAGTGTTGGTAACATATTGGGAAAAGGGAACACTGCTGGTTAGAATATAAATTGGTGCTGCCATTATGAAATTTAGTATGGAGTTACCCCAAAAAGTCAAAAGTAGAGCTACCATATGATCCAGTAATTCTACTTCTGGTTATTTATTAGGAGGAAATGAGAACTACCTTGAAAAGATAACTACACTCTCATGTTTATGGCAGAACTATTTAGAACAGCCAAAAAAGCCAACATATACAACCCAAGCATCTATTGACAGACAGATGAAGTGGTGAATACAACAATGGAATTGTATTCAGCTTTAAAAAGAAAAAAAAAAATCCAAGAGAACTTAAAAGGGTTTTGAAAGTATCATGCAAAGTGAAATATGTCTGACCAAAAGACAAATACTATAATATTAATTTGTAATATTATAAACAAGGATATAGAAAACAGATTGATAGTTATCAGATGTGAAAGTGTGGAATAGATGAATGGGTAAAGGCGATCAGGCACAAATTTCACCCCCACAGAAAAAGACCAATTTTATTTATGAGTGTAATCACAGAAAAATAGAAAACAAGTATATACTTTCTAAACTAGAAGCTTAAACTGCAGAATGAGGAAAATAATTTAATTAATATAAAGGAAGTGGGTATGGTAAGAAAAATAAAAATGTAATATATAGGACAACTATTTCATTTGTATTTATGTAATGCTTATTCTAGGCCAGGATCTGAGCTAGAAACTTTCCAAAAACCACACAGTAAGGTTGTAGCTATAAATCCAAATATGCCAACAATTTCATTAAGTGTCCATGAACTAAATGCTTCCCTTAAGAGATCTATACTTAAAAATTAGAATTGCACATCAAAATAAAACAGTGTTCAATGAATAACAGAAAACACTTAAGAATAAGTATTTATAAAAACATAACATGCCACCTTTATAGAATGTGGCAAAAGAATTTCTTTCAGGAAAATTTATAACCTCAACTAGTTCTTATGAAAAAGAATGGAAGGTAAGTTTAATGAAAAACAATATATCATGAAAGGTTAGAAAAATGTAGAAGAACAATCTCAAAGAATAATATTAAGAACGAAAACAGGAAATAACATTGCAGATACAACCAAGTTGGAAACTTAATAAAAATATTTATAGATTTATAACTTAAATTTGACAACTTAGATAAAATGTAGAAAAAACTTCTGGAATGAAGAAATAAATGATATTTACTCAAAAAGAATTAGTCCACCTGAATTATCTTGGTCATTATGTTTTGATTGTCATCAAAGGAAGTTAAATACTTCCCCCCAAAATAACAGGCTCCTCTTCTACCATTCACATTGAAGTAGCACTGTTGATCGGCATGTGCTCAAATAGTGTTCTAGAAGATACCAGACATTATGAGACTGAGAAACCAATTCTTATTTCACTAAGTCACTAAGACAGGGATTCATTTACTAGACAAAAATACTCTCTTAAACTACTAATATTGAGGTTCTGTTACATGGAGCAATTCAAAATCTAAGGGATACAGCAGTAGTGTAGGTGAGCACAAGGTGCCAAAGAAACTTCACATCAAAGAATCACATTCCTCATAGATTTTTACTTTTCCATTCTTAGAAGTAACATGTTTGCAAGATGGTAACTGGTGTTCATACTATGATATCCAACTCTCAGACATAAAGGAGAGATAACATAAATGAAAAACTGAAAAAACAGAGAAGTTAATGAATCCATTCTCCTTTAAAGAGATTTTGATGAAATTCCACTCAATGACTGATTTAAATGTCAATGGCTCAATCTCTGTCCTGTGACCACAGTTTTGTGATACACAAAAATGCTATAGTTTATAGAAGTGCATCATTTCCCATCCAAAGAAAATTGATTGTTAATACAAAGGTAAAGATGTTTTCTAGATAGGTAAAGTAACAATCTGTGCCAACTGGAACTTCCCAACATGCATAAAAATACATATAAGAAGTTCTTCAAGGGCCTCCCTGGTGGCGCAGCGGTTGAGCGCTGCGTTGCGAAACTGCTGCGTTGCGAAACTGCTCGCACGCAGCCTCTGCAGTGCCGGTTCAATCCCCGGCTGCTCCCTGGCCACCGGAGGAGGGTCCCACATGGTGCGCAGACCTCTCCTGCCGCCCGCTGCTCCCCTCAGCAGTGTACCTGTTCTGATGATCTGGAATCCCAAATGGCACTCTGAGAGCTGGTGGTGAGCCAAGAGCCGTGAAGCCAAGAGGCAAGAGTGGGAGAGAGCGCCAAGGCCCACGTGTCTGGTTTTATACAAAACCTGGCTGCTTAACTCCACCCTCAGGTCCCAGCCACCAGTCACCACCACCAGTCACCAGCCAGTGTACTTCGGTCCTTCTGCCTGCTCTGCTCCCCGCTCTGGCTCTGGTGAATTCTCTCACCCTCCCGCGCTTCTGACTGTACCCAGAGCTTGTATAAATAAATAAATCAATCTTAAAAAAAAAAAAAAAGAAGTTCTTCAAGAAAGAAGACTGTATTATCTCCGCATCATCAGCAACTGGCAAGTGGTACATAATAAAATAAACTATATCAATTTTATCTACTAAGTTCAGAGTATCAGAAGCACCTTTATTTCAAAACTAGATGGTATAATCATGTGCTTAATTCATATTTTTATGTTCTTTTATTATTTTGCTTTCAGCCAATAATTATGTCAGAAAGATCTACTCTTAAATCTGTATTTCCATACTGTTTATACTTATATTTAACTGAGCATCTTAAAGCTAACTAAATAACCTCTCTGAGATTTATCTTCCTCATCTACAAACCAGTATAGTAAGACTTACCTAAAAGTGTTGCTGAAATCAGTAAATAGGATATGTGTAAAGTGCATATGAAATGTCTGACTCATGGTAAAGCTAAGTAATAGATATGCTTAAAATGAATACTATTCCTGGGCCTCCCCGGTGGTGGAGTGGTGGTTGAGCGCTGGGTTGCGAAGCTGCCTGCGGCCTCTGCGGTGCTGGTTCGATCCCCGGCTGCTCCCTGGCCACCAGAGGAGGATCCCACATGGTGCGCAGACCTCTCCTGCCATCCGCTGCTCCCCTCAGCAGTGGACTTCTGTCCTTCTGCCTGCTCTGCTCCCCGCTCTGGCTCTGGTGAATTCTCTCACCCTCCCTTGCTTCTGACTGTACCCAGTGCATGTATAAACAAAACAAAACAAACAAATGAATAAAAAAAAACATGCCTCTATAAAAAAAAAATTCTATTCCTATATCATAGAGATAGATATGCAAAGAAAATTGGTTGTTACAATTGTATGGGGGAATATAAAAATAAAATTTATTGTTTAAATAAAAAAATAAAATTCCCATCACAAGAAAAAAAAAATTGGTTGTTAATATAACCAATTTTTAACTGAAAATTGGTTGTTAATATAACCAATTTTTAACCCAACTTTTTAACTGAAAATATTATTATCGCAAAAATTTATCTAGGGCAGCAATTTTTTTTCATTCTTGATATTTGTTTTCTTTTCATAAATAAGTTTTACTCTAGAATAAAGACTAGCACTGAAAATGATTTTGTCTCTATCCCTTACTCTAGAGAGAAACCAATTAAATATAAGCAACTGAGGGCAAATATATATAATATAAAGAGCCCATCAGATAACAAAATAACCACAATAAGTTGTATTATTTAGGCGTGTCTACTGAGAAGAAAATTCGTATTTATTCCTAATACAAATCCCACACGTTGCCATTTAAACTTACTGTTTTTTACCTATTCTTAGTGAAAAGAGTAAACATACTCTGTCAGAGAGGAAAAACAAAAACAGCATTTGTATAAAACAAGATTTATATAACAATGACCTTAATTTTGCATATAAAGAGTAGAATAACATCTTCGGAAAACAACAGCTATCTGCCCATTATATTTAAATTTTTAAAAAGGCTTTTATAAATTGACTTCATAAAAGTCTAAAGTCGCTAAACAAACACCAATAAAAATAGGTTCATGAGGTAGAAAGAGTAGATACAATCTTATCTAATAGGGTAAGAGAGTCAGCAATCTTTGAAAGCTTATTCGTCCTCTTGGACCCAAGGGATGTTCAGGTAATTGAAAAAGAACACAATAATACTGGGTTTCTAATGGCTCAGCAATGTAGCATACATGAAAACACTGAAACTGTAGTTAAATAATTATTGTACACTGCTTTAGTGAGCATGAACATAATGGCAGTGTTTCACAGCTTCTAAAGATTTTTTTGTCATGCTTTTACACAAAATGAAAGGAAATTTTATGTATAGTTTAGGAATTATAATTCACTGTTAATATATTTGCCAACTGCTGTAAAATCAAACTAATCAATATAGATTTTGACAATGTAATCTATTTTCCATATTTGTACCTAATCCTATTTTTCCAGGATTTATTTTAATATGTCTTACATTAATTGATCTATCACGAGATCCCTGGACACTTGCTAGCTTTGGGGACATTATCCAGAAAAATACACTCATTCTTGGGGGGTTGTTTGCAGCCATTTTGGTATTTTCATTCCAAATCCTTCTTTCATGAAATTGTTGCCAAAAAAGTTAGTATCTAACGAAGATTAGACAAACATTTAAGATTATTGTAAGTGATAACTATATCAAAAATATAGAATAAGGGAGAGAAAGAGATGAAACTATGAAAAGGCAAGATAAAAAATTATAGAAACAGAAATGACAAAATTAGAATATCTAGGAAAGATCTCATGCCTACAGGTTATACAGAAAAAGCAGCAGTACTAAAGAAAATGATGGGAGAAACATACAGAGAAATTAAAATTAATATTGCTCTATGGGCTAAAACTTCAGAGAACAAAGGCATTCACAATTTAGAGAGTTTAAAAGACTTAATATGGAGCAGAGTTCTCAGATTTGAATGCACATAAATTATTAGTAAGCATTTTGAGGATACTTTGGGTAAATGGAAATTGAGTGTAGGTCAGTAAAGTTCAAAGAAAAAAATATCAGAGCTGTTGGAAGAGCCTTAGAGATGATGCTCACAGATAAGAGGAAGCTTGAAAGAAGAGTGGAAAAGTGGAAAGCAGAGTGGCAGTGCCAAATTCAGAAAGTCATTGAAATACAGAATTTACCCAGATGAGAAAGGTCTGGGACTGTTTATCTGCTCCTTAGAGAATTCTCGTCCTCTGACACTCAGCAATGAAGATAGCATTTTCAATGACTATAATTGCAAACATCTTAATTTATCAATACTTCATTTTCAATAACAAAATATGTGCTTCTTAGAGCTTCAATAAAACAGAAGTAGCGTTTGAAATGTGAATAGGAATAATGAAATACACCTGACTAAATATTTATATATACATTTATATGTATATACACACAAATGTGAATATATATATATGTACACCCATACATATATTCTCAATTGAACCATTGCTAAAATGACACATCTTCCTTGTTTAAATGTTTAACCTTAAACTTAATGGGTGATAATTTGGGAAAAGCACATTTGTCTGAAATACTAGTTTTTGTTCTGTTACCACTTAACTATATTTTTATTAATTTATCCTTTATATATATCAAGTTGTATTCTATTCTCAGAGTTTGATTTTTACAAGTCTGAAAATGTTATGGTTTGTATTTAAAGTTGCCTTTGTATTTAGAAATTAAATTAGGATATATGAATGTCTTTAAACTTATAGTAACCCTCCTTAATCATCCACTTTAAGAAAGCCTTCAAATGTGATGAAAGATCATTCTGCCTTTTATATTTATTGGATATAAAGTTGGAGTCTACATTAAATGCACTTAATGGCATTAATGCATGCATAGCCGTTTTTCAATGTGTCATATATAATTTTTGCGTGGTGGATGATATATGTAGTAACTCAAAATATAAACCACCTGTTGTTCAGATTTTCACTGCTGAGAGCACTGCATTGTTTAGCTTTTTCTACAGTGTGTTGTGTGTGTCAATATTGATTTCAGAAAAAGTAATAAAGGATCCTGTCAAAATAAAATTAAAACCTAAGGCAATTTACTTTGCTGAAGGGGGTCAGCTTTAATAACCATCACCATCTTACCAGAACCACTGTGAAATTTCATTAACACTGTACGCCAGTCACATATCAGCTAGGTTTACAATTACTACTTGATTATATGTCTGTATAGATCGTTAGGCACAAGTCTCCTTTTGTGCCCTGTATCATTCAGTGCATGGGGTTGCTTTTCAATTCAGTGGAAACTCTGTTCTAAGAAAGAAAATGATAATAAAGATTGGTACTGGAACTGTTCCTCAACTCTGTGCAAAATTACTAAACACACTACAATTTCAGGACATTTGGAGCTTTAGCCTATTCACCTTTTAGTTAAATATCTACTTGTGATCAAACTGGAGTTATTGTATATGCAAAGATAAAGAAAAAATATGCAAGACTCAGGGTTCTATACCAGAAGGAATGTATAACTGTCTCTTTTCCTTACTCTGAGTTGAGAAATATTCTAAGCTCCACCTGCTATTTATCAGTACACACTGACCTATGCAATGCATTAGAAAACAAACCTGAATGGATATAAATCTTGAAAGGCAGTGAAGTGGTGAATAATTTAAATATGAACCCTCTCCTTTAGTAGGGTGGTATTTCTATGTCATTCTTTTTCAAGTATAGGTTAGAATCGTTTTTATGTGAAAATTTGGGTGAAAGTATTTCATAAGATTTTATTTTTTGCTTCACTAAATAGTATTGTTTTGTGTGGTATTCAAAAAAGGTGAATCAACTCTGACTCCTTTTCAGAAATAAATGAGGTATTGAGTTAAGATTCTAGTATACTTACATATGTGTGCATTTGAGAGGCAAAATATAAGTTTTCTTATAAAAAATAAGCAATCCACATTTTTTTTTGGACCACACCAACACTGAGACAAATTTAAAAGTAAAGGTAGATTATTTTTCACTCACAGGCTTTGAGTGCAGCCCAGCACTGAAGCTATCCTGAACCAGTGGGCAATATATTAAAAGGCCATATTCACCAGGCAGTGATTTGGGAGGTAACCATGTACTATCACACCAATGTCAAGTGTTCATCTAAACTCACAGAGTTCATACACAATGTTTCATTAATCCTGTCTTGAAATGCATGTAGTTATTCCTTTATACTTTAATTTTTCCTCCAGGACTGGGGTGCTACACTGAACCCTTATGCTCAGGGATGAGTCCTTTTTAATCCTCAGTAAGGTAGATTGAGACTTGCTCCTACTGAATCTCTGTACTTTAGTTGGTCAGTTATTACTAGTTGAATCACCTTCTTTTTGTCTTAGAACTATTCATTGCAATGGGTTTCTTCTCATTTAAGTAGAAGATGACAATACAAAAAAGTTTGGTACTGGAACTCTTCCTCAATTCTGTACAAATTTAATAAACACATCGAAATTTCAGAACATTTGGAGCTTAAACCTATTTGTATACTACATTTGTAGATCTTAAAGAGAACTTGGATCACATTAATTCCCAAACAGGTGGTAGACATATTCAGTCTTATGAAATGGGAATTAACACAAAGTAGTCCTCTAAATCTCATTCAAAGTTAAACTTCTTCCTTTAGCTTTGGTAGCCTGCAGTCAGGAAAAGAAACCCTTGACATCTTTATTTTCCATTCAACTACCACTTTTACCACTTTTTGCCAATTGTACCAGCAACACCTCTAAAATTGAAGGGGGAGAAAGTAAAGATAGGAAGTATCTTTCCTGATAGGGACTTTCATGAGTTGGCTTCAGTGGTCCCCAGACTAGACAGTTGTCCAAAGCTGATTCTTGTTCCTATGTTTACTTTAACATATTCTTAGAAGATGTCCTTCAAGTAAGTCATTGATAGGTCCCTTGATTCACAAAACACATCATTCTGGGTGCTCATAATTCCTCACTAAGTATCCAGGTGTCTGTAAGTAATACTGGCTTCTTTTCTAATGAGCACTCCAAAACTCTGGTGGCATCCTTTAAGACAGAGCTTTAAAACAACTTCTGCTTCTAACACTTCTGTTCCACATACAATTGTGAAAAACAAGTCTTTGATCCACTGTTTGTAGGCCTCAATAACCAATTGCGGCCTCTCCCTACTTAATTGCTTTGCAGGGTGTTCCCAACAAAGGCTGTAGTTCCTTAAATTTTCCAGGCATGAGTTTGTATGCCTACCTGGATAAGGGTTGTAGAACAGTGGTGGCACCCTCAAGATATCCAAAACTTTCCAAAGAATATGATTCTCTAATTGTCTCCCATCCAAGTACTAACCAGGCCCGACCCTGCTTAGCTTCCGAGATCAGACGAGATCGGGCGCGTTCAGGGTGGTATGGCCGTAGACATGATTCTCTAATTGTCACCTTACCTCTTTAATTTAACTACTGTGTGTTTTTAAGCGAGCGTCTGTAAGCTTCTTTCCTTGCAAGGATGGCTCAGCACTCAATTTGAAATGTAGGACCAGTGAAATGTAGGACCTCCAATTTTAAAACTTCAATATTTAGAGTAAAATATTTTCCTTTAAAAAATATTATTATTTTAGACATAGTCTTGTCACAAATCTTTACTAATTATGTAAACTATTTGGATCACAAACAATATTAACCCCTTTAAGAACTACAAAGGTTGGATTTGCAATATTTTTCTTGCCCTATCCACATGCCCCACTCTAATTTCCAATTGGTCTTTAAAAAGAAAGGCTACTTATGTCCATTTTAAAACAATGGCCTTTTGGGCCTCCCTGGTGGCAAAGTTAAGCACTGCACTATGAAGCAATATGCAGCCTCTGCAGCAAAGTTCAATCCCTGGCCGGCCAGGGAGCAACCCATATGGCACAGCAGACCTCTTCTGACTCACCCAACTGCTTCCCTTAGCAGTGTATTTCAGTCAGCTTGCCTGTTCTGTCCCCCACTCTGACTCTGGTGAATCCTCTCACCCCCCAAATCTCTGGCCAGTACCCCAGCTCTTGTATACAAAAATAAATATTTAAAAAATAATAAAACAACAGTCTTTTAGGAAAGAAGAGATGGTAAAGAATATCCAAATTAGTTGCTTGCAAGAAAGCAGCGCTTGTTTATTTCAACTATAATGTATCAGCTATTCTGCTAACACAGTGAGAACTTTCATTTATCTGAGCCTTTGTTCACACAGCTCTTTAGAAATTTCTTCTCCTACTGTTTTGACTGTCTGGAGAAATGCAACTCATTCTTCAGAACTTAAGAAAAATATGCATCTCTGTAATTCTTTCTCTTATTTTTCATGACAGCAAAAAAATTTCTCCCGAAATGCAATCCAATGGTATGTCATGCATATTGATCTCCTTATACATATTTTACTCTTATACCTTTTTAATAATATCTCTTTATAGACCATTAGATATTGAGGCTGCAGATGATGCATAATGTCTGCTTTCCAATTGTCTATCATTTTGTCTAGAATATCACCAATATTTATTGGGAGATATGAATGCCAAAGTTATTTATTTCAAATATATATATATAGTGCAGATTTTTATGTTTGACTGTAAAATGTACTGCTATTTGAATATAAAAAGACATAAACACTCAAATAACTTCACTGTCATCAGGTTTACTGTATTTTACATAAGCTTTTGACTTACACTAGTCTTTTAATTTCAGCGAATGACCACATGTTAACCATTCTTGGTGCTCACTCTGAATCATTAAAGTTTACTAGAAAAAAAACCACTGTTTTACATTGTTTTTACACTAGAGAAGCAATTTCTTTTTTTTTAAAAAAGTAGATTGACAATGGCTGAGGCACAGTATCAATATTGGCAGCTCACAATGCTCCTGGGGCCTTGAGTCAGCAGACAAATATTCCCAAATGTGCTCATTCTTGTTGAAGAAATAAACTATAGGGGACTGTTTATTGTGAATAGTTCTTGTTTACTAAGGAAAGATTAGTCATTAGTGAGAATATTTTATTGAAAACAGAATTTACACTGAATGAAACATTCTATTTAAGAAAGTTCAAGGCAGGTATTAGTGTTTGGTGAGAACTTAGAAGTAAGACAAAAAGGTGCATCTGGAAAAAAAATAACCTATTTCTGCTTACAATTTATAAAATCATTTCTGAAGACCACAAAATATTAGTTTAATAGGTCTCAGATAACTTCTGACACAATCTTGTATTTTCCAAAGTCTCCTTTCTATTCTCAATTATTTCAATGAAGAAGTATTTATTTATTATAGTCCCACAATATGAAAAACAAATTTGCAATGGATTGTTAAAGCAATGGGATGAAATATAAAATAAGCTCTTTGTTTTTGAGAATCTTGGTGGTGGAAAATATATATAAATGCATAAAATTACATGATCGATTAAATGCTACATAAATGGGAAAGTTATAGATGTGAATAGAGATTTAATATGAAGTAAAATAGTAAGGATATTTCAATAATAGAGTGAAATTTTGAGCTCTAAACTGACAGATAAAATGAAGTTAAACAATAAGGAGGGATGAGAGAAATCTTGCATATAATCACAAAATAGTATTTTAATCATCTAATGTTTGCAGTGTATTCAAAGGAAAATTAATCTATCTTGCCACTAGAGAGATGGAATATGTATTGATAGACAACATTTTGGTAATATAAAACCCGTATAAACTAAATTTATTGTTAAAAAAATCTATCATGTAAGTTTTTCTATGACCTTTATTTTCAGAATTCTGGTACCATCAAGTTATCTATCACACCAATAAGATTCTCCCAAAAAATGTCCCACAGCCTTGCTGTAGGATCAGACTTAAGCAGCTAAATTATGAATGATATCCACTGATTCATCTTTACCTGTCCCACCTTATCCATAATTATATTTTCTGTAAGCAAAGAAAGGCATCTGACCCAAAGGTAGCTAGTACAAACTTATGACTAGGAATACTGTGAAAAGTTGTAACTGGGATTTTTGTTTTCTTCTTAAAAGGCTTGGAAGAAGAACTGACTCAGGTATAAAGAAATAACTAAACAGAGAAGGGTAGGTTAAATTGAATCATTGCAAGATATCCAATTGAATCATATATTTCTGCCACTAGGTATCTGAAACTGACTTGTGTCATGAATGAGGCTTGTTGTTCCATAATCAATATCTTCCTATATGAAGGTTCCCATGCTGAGATTTCCATGAAGTTGCTTTGCACTAATTTCCCTGTGTATATGTATGCTGACTCTTAAGCTGGTTTATGAATCCATAAAAAGGTTATATGATATTATATCTGTTCCCTACATCCCATGAGCTTACTAAAGCATGTATTAAATGTTCTTGAGGACTTTGTATATGGTTTCTCTCTGCTTGGCATACTTTCTACTGTATGAATCTCACCTTCAGATAGCTAAGATATATTTATTCGTTAAGTTTCTACTTTTACAGGGATCCTGAAGAGACTGAAAAGGAAGAGCAGGCCGCTGCTGAAAAGGCTGTGACCAAGGAGGAATTTCAGGGCAAATGGACGGCTCCAGCTCCTAAGTTTACTGCTACTCAGCCTGAGGTGGCAGACTGGTCTGAAGGCGTGCAGGTCTCCTCTGTACCTATCCAGCAGTTCCCTACTGAAGACTGGAGCACCCAGCCTGCCACTGAAGACTGGTCTGCAGCTCCCACTGCTCAAGCCACTGAGTGGATGGGAACAACCACTGAGTGGTCTTAAGCTGTTCTTCCAGACACTTGAACAGAAAGTGGAAATAAGGTTAATGGAAAATAAACAGTTTGTTAAAAAAAAAAAAAAAAGACTTAGTTCAGAGTTTACTGTCTCTAGTGAATCTTCTCTCTCACACACACCCTCCCCTCACACCTCTGGCTTATACCAGTTTTAGATGCATAAATAAATCTTAAAAAAAAAAGATTTAGTTCAGAGTTTAGATGCACATTCCTGTTGAAGTTTTTCTAATCACTGCAAAGATACTTAACCTCTTTCCTTATAGATGCCTACTGCATTTTACGGCATGTCTATTTCATCACATTTATCACACTTTTTATGAAGTCCAATAAATTAATTTTTCTACCACACGTAAAACTTGAGATCATATGTACTACTGAACTAATTTTCTTTTCTATTCTGGAGCTTATAGAGAAGTACCTAGTTCAAGGTAGAGACTCAAATAAAAATGGCAGTGCCATTAAGCAATTAAATATTTGAAAGTTGAGAAGTTTCAAGACATGACAAATATTGTCATGATTCTACTAGACAGATTACTTTGACCCAGAGAAATCTGACAATAAAAAGAATATTGTGAAATAAGAATTATTAAAATAGTTCATCTCTTGAAAGTTGTCAAGTATGTACTCATTTAAGGTGAGGGATTGGATGAGTTGTTGAATAGAATAAATTCAGTGATGTTGAGATATGAAAAAAAATTCAGTTGCCTTTTGAGGAATAAAATATCCACTAAGTTATCATTACAAATTTATATACTGTTAGAATTTATAAAATTATAAGCTGGATTTATGACAGGAAAAGAATAGATAACATAATTACTAGGATCTCTATATTAGATAGATATGTTTTGCTCATTTTTAAATGAAGAATCATCTAAACATGGCATATTCTGAATTACCACCTTAAAATATTCTGTCTATAAAAAGTTTATGAAAATATCAATGGGATTAAGTTGCTTTTATGACTAAAGAATCTATTATACACAGTGAAGTATTTTCACATTTTAATAAAAAAATCTTTACTACCAAATGTATTATTTATGTCTACATATGCAAAATGCTGTAGAGCACAGAGACCAGGTTTTTGTTTTTGTTTTTAATGTAGGAACTCAAGATGCTGAACAGTGAAGTTAGTAAGTACCTAAACTTCTTTAACTCTTCAGCCTCTTAATATACTTTCAAAAGTCTTCATCTAACTCTGTCTCATATTTCATTGCAATGCTTGCCAATCAGTTACAGTCTTTGGCCCCATGTCACTTTCATCCCATTGGATGACTGTCATGGGAGCTGCCCAATGGTGCACTGCTAATGAGACAGCTTAAAGAGCAGCTGGGGATGTGCAATTGCTGGATTAGGGTCAAGGCCAAGATAGAAAATGGATGAGAGAGATAGAGTCTGAATGACTGCCAATAAGCAGGGGTTCTATTATCCTGCTAAAGCAGGACATTCATTACCATGCATTGTAACATAATTTGGGTTCAGTCAAACTGTCTCTCCCTCTCTTTAGATTTACAATTCATAAACCACAAATGGCCCAAAGGGTGCATTGTCCCTTGTGGCCATGTAACCCTGGGTGAGGGGAAGCATGGCAGAAATGAATGAGCTATGAATTCCTTAGTGTGAGCGCCATGAGGGCCAAAACCTCCTTCTTTGGAGCTTTGACATAAATTGTAGGCACAATGCCGAAATAGTTTTGCATCGCTCTACAGTCAGTTTGCTCATTAAGCAAAGATAAAATAAAAAGTCCTTGTTTACCCTTTGCAAAAATCAAATACTTAATGCTAACAGGCAGTATCTCTATGCTAATTTCCTCTAGTTATTGGAAAGATTACTGCACAGGAACAGAAGTGGAGTTTGTTTTTCCATAAGGAACCCTTGTTTTTAGATCATGTTTCTAGAAGTCTCAGAGAATAACTGAGACTGTTTTATTTTTCAGCAGGTTTGTGTGGCTTCTGCACATGAAAAATAAATGTATAAAATGGGTCTTGTGTCTTTTATTTAATCACAAAGCTTTCTTTTAAACAAGATAAATGTGTTCCACCTTCTTCCTTTTACCATCTCCTGTATCCCTACTGATTCTTTTTATTATTATTATTATTATTATTATTATTATTATCATTTAGATTCAGTGTTAAAGTCCACCTGCCATCTGAGTGAATGGGATTATATTGTTGTCTATGTGCTGGGCTCAGTTAGGAAGGCAGATGAGTTTGGTGAAAAGAGGATAAACAGAATAATTCAGTATAAATTAACCAAGGCACAGTGAAAATAGTTAATCAATGCAGTAAAATAAGGAAAGCATTCTCACCACCCTCAGGCTAAGCCAGTTGATATTGGGATATATGGTTATCACAATCTACAACAGGTGGCCCTCATAGGGCATCCTCCTCCTCTAGCTTAATGGCCACTAAGTAAATCACAGATGAAATTACTAGGCGTATCACTGTAGTCCTTATAGATCTTGTTAACACAACTAACTAGGTAACTTTTACATTGTTCCTGTACTTTATGGGATGTGCATGAATCAAACTACACTGACTTTTCTTCACAGGCACTGAGTTTTCATCTTATGTGTATGACTGTTTCACACGCCATTGCCTAGTGTAAATATGGTACAATGCATTTTCTAATTTTTTCCATGCATGTTTTATATAAAAATTATTTTAAATATTGTCTTTTTAACTTTAAACATTCCTCAGTATCAGTACTTTGAACTGCCTACACAAACCATAATAAATGACCCATTAGCAAAACCTGTCGCTGACTCTTCCAAAGAATTACTTCATAAATGTGTTTGCAATTTTCAAAATACACATTGCCTTATTTAATTCTTAGAAACAGAGAGAACTGGCTCTTAATGGATTCGAGTGATTTAATATCATGGTATAAAATATTAGCATAATAAGAACTCGGATACTTAGCAGTAGAAAGCCACGTTCTGATCAACAATATCTGTGAACTCAACAAAGCCATCTTTACTGAAGGCACAAGGTACTACACACTGATTATTTCTTAAGTGTGGAAAAACATTAATGTTCCAACTGTGAAAGAATTAATTGTACTATTGCCTGGTACTGAAGATAATGTGGTTTATCTGTAAATCATTTCTCTAATAAGCTACCTATCTTTGATGCTGATACAACCTATATGAATAATTTGTTAAATCGATCTTTTGAAGATATTGATGCTAGGTATTCAAATCCATGAAATGTAATGTTATCATAACATATTGAGTGATACACATAGCCATGGTAACAATGCTCTCCTGTATTTTAAATTAGATTAAAAAAAAATTGGCTTGTTGAGGTGAATTTCCCATTCCCTTTTTGTTCATGAAATAAAATTCTTTGACTAATTTTTAATTTTTTTAACAAATAGTGAGTCTATGAATATTGGAAATATTCTCAGGAAATACTAGCTTAAAGTAATTGACTAGAAATTGAAAGAAACTGAAGAGGAAGGGAGAGACAGGAGAAAGAATAGAGAGGAAAGGGGAAGGGAAAGGTTTCTTTACAGCTGCCATTACATTCAAAAAGTTTCTGTCATTGGAATGTTCTTTGGTTTTGGTGTAAAAATGTTTGGTAAAATCTATAAAACTGTAAAGGTAGAAGCTGGATTTAATTTTAATTACTCAGTGTAATAAGATGGGGAAGAGATTGAGTCTCTGGGTCTATCTCAAGAGGAAGGACAAAGTCGCCTGTGATGCTAGGTTGGATAAGCCTTTTCTGGGGAAAACTGGGCTTGGATAGGAGATAAGCAAAATTGTTAAAAATTATTTCTCCATAGGGCCTCCCCTGGTGGCACAGCGGTTGAGCGTTGGGCTGCAAGGCTGCCCGCAGCCTCTGCAGTGCCTGTTCAGTCCCGGGCCGCATGCGAGGGTCCCACGTGGTGCGCAGACCTCTCCTGCCGCCTGCTGCTCCCCTCAACAGTGTACCTTAGTCCTTCTGCCTGCTTTGCTCCCCGCTCTGGCTCTGGTGAATTCTCTCACCCTCCCGCGCTTTTGACTGTACCCTACCCAGTGCTTGTATAAATAAATAAATAAATCTTAAAAAAAAATTATTTCTCCATAGAACTTTTAAAATCTTCAATAAAATTACAAAACTGAACACGATATGCTTCTTAACTGTGTAGGCTTTGAGTGAAGTGGCTAGATGAAGTGCAGTGCAAACACAAAATCAACATCTGAAGGGAAGACCACAGGGCTATACCATAGCTCTCATGTGCAGCTGCTTAACCTAAGACATCATGTATCCTTTAAATGTCACCAGGCATGAAATGCTTGGTAAACCACTGTTCATAGGTTTGTATATGTCGTTATATTTTTGTAATGATCACTTTATTTAGTTTTTACTATGATATAGGCAGTGTCTTAAGTACTTTAATTCTCACTACATACCTCTTCTAAAAGGAAACTATTTTCCCTTTTTATCATCAAAACGACAACAAATGATTAGAGACAGTTTAGGTAATTTGGTTTAGATCAAAAGCTAATAACTTGTGAAGTTGAAATTCCAATTCAGGGAGTCTGCCACAATTCATGTTCTTAACCACTGAACTAGACTAGTAGGGAAAGAAATGCTAATACGTTCCCCTAAGCATTGCATTTCTGCCAGGAATGACTACTACCTAGAGAGAGCACTGGTCTTTTGGAATGAAGCCCTAAAGACAAATAGGAACACTGAAATAAAAAGAATGATAGCTTGTTTTAGCATTATAATTGTTTCATCAAAATGTTTACCCAGTTAGCTTCTTGGAGAGTAGTAGCACAATGGTCTCCTGAACTATATATTAATACAAATGTCTGTGCATTAATTAAGCATATGTTTAACCTCTTCTAGGATACCATGTCCTAACGGTTCCCTTCACTTATTTCTTTTTTAAGATTTAATTATTTATGCATACTAGAGCTGAGGTACAGGCCAGAGATGGGGGGGGGGGCGTGAAAGGATTCACCAGAGACAGAGTGGGGAACAGAACAGGCAGGCAGACAGAAATACACTGCTGAGGGGAGCAGTGGATGAGCCAGGAGAGGTCTGTTTCACCATGTGGGTTTCTCCCTGGCCGGCCGGGGATCGAACTCTTGCTGCAGAGGCTGAGGATTGCTTCTTAGTGCGGTGTTTAACCCCTTGTGCCACCAGAGAGGCCCCGCCCTTCACTTATTTCTAGGGGACTTTCAAAAAATAAATACATAAACAAGGTATTTTCTTAAAGGTTCTAGAATTGTCTATAAATTTATGGTAAGGTTTTCAAACCTCTAAGTGAGTATTTATCAGACACATTTCATTTGAAATTCACTTACATGCAGATAAAGGTATAAATAAAATTTTCTTAAAATTTGGTTTATGATTTTGATATTTAACAAATCAGGAGTGCGTGTATAGAAACACACATACCTTTATTACCATTCCACTCACATGCATAAAATGGTCACTTTCTTGTAGATAAATGCAAAGTTTATATTTTTAAAACAGTTAATAGCAATAGAACAGCTATTAACTCCCAACAGCTTAAAATACACATGCATTTTAATTCTGTTAGTGAAAAAACAAAATATTTTGCTATTTTAAATAACTACTTTTTCCCTTACCTCACTAAAATATATTCCCAGGGGGTTTCCAGACACATTATATATCCACAAGCCTCCAAAAAAATCTTCACAAATGAAGACATTAGTGGCAATGGTAATCAGAGCTGGAATAGAGAATGTAAATGAGAAGTGCTGTGTAAATCAGCCTCGATATCGTCCTGCTGCTTTTATCTGTCCACTGTGGGTTGGGTTCATTGCTGCAGGAGCTCATTCTGGCTGGATAAAAACCACAATCAAGTTGCAGACCAAAACAAATGTCTCTCATAGGAATGCCAACAGAAAAGGGAATTATGGAGACTTCTACAGATTACCTGCTTGCACAACTCCATAATTTGCTGTCACATCCTTGATGGCATGTTCATGTGTATTTATGGTAATGATAGGCCTATACAGCAATTCATCATTCTCCTAAAATAATTGGCATTTCTGTTAATTCTAACACCCTCTCGTTGGCTGGGTTTCCCTGCAATCCACTTAGTTATTCACACTGGTTACAATGGCTTAACTTTTTCTTGTTCATAGTAAATTTCTCAGGAGTAAGAATGTGGAAAGATTACCAGAATCATAAAGGAAAAAGCGTTTTGAAGTATCAGCTGGTAAAAATGTAATATCCGTTTTCTTAAAACATCATCCCCCATTTAAAAGCCTATTTTCACCTAAACTAACAAAACTAGTGGGGTTTTGCTTTTTTTTTTTTTTTTTAAAGCAATGGAAGATTGGTTTCTTAAGGATTAATCATCTTAATCCTTGCCACCGTAATCTTAAGGATTTATATATAGACATCCCCTACAAAAAAACTGGTAATATTAGCAAATTGAAATCTTACATTATAATTATTAATATATGATGGGGAAAAGAATTTAAAATATTCACTTCTAAATTTGTGTGTAGTCAAATAATTTGTATTTTTGTATTGTATTCTGATGAAAATAGCTCACTTGTATTTATCTTCGACTCTTTGAACATAGAAAATGATTAAAATTGATGGTACTATCCCCTTTTTTAAAATGAGTAAGCCATTTAAAAACCATAAGAATTTGAGAGAACCACAATGATTTCAGATTCAGCTGTCTGAAATTGGAGCTTGTGATCTTCCCCATGATGTTAAAGTGACAGTGAATCTGTTTGTCTAGAAATCTGGTTGACAGTGGCATTTCATTCAAATTAGAACAGTCAGGAAAACAGTGAATAAAAAAGCAATTACATCAGTTGTTTTACTTAATGGGCTGTTTACACAGAATTAACCAATAAATTGACACCTAACAGCCTTGTAGTTCCACATACTAACAAAGTAAATTTCAAATTTCAGTAAAACCAAGAACAACAATGACAAACAAACAAACAAACAAAAAAACTGGTAACATAGCAGTGTTTATAGTAAGTTCATAAATTTTTGTGGCAGCTTGGGACCTTAGTCATTGCCAAAGATATTTTACTAATGTAAAATGGAGGATTTTTTTTTTTTTACCAATTTATAAAAAATTTCTGAGCAGAGACAGGTGAGTCAAGTCGTAATTTGTACTTAATGAGTGGAGTTGCATCAATGTATGAAAGGCAAATTGCATGACCAAACATGCAGAGCAAGCAGCCGTGATGCTATGCAGTGATTTGGGTAGGCAGGAATAAGGGAGTGGATTATGATAGTGACACTGAGCTGTTGTTGCTAGATTCTTTATTCTGTTATTTAATTTTGCTTTGTGTTTCAAACAAAATAGTTTTTTTTTTTTTGCCACTTCTGTCACTTTATTTAAAACAGTGTGGGAAAAACAAAACAACATATGATTGCAAAATACCCATCCTAATTCTAAAGTTTTAGTACTAACTTGCATGACTTTAGGAAAAACACTACATTTTTTATGAATCAGTTTCCCATGTAGACAAGTGCTGGTTCCTTACTTGCTGCAGTTTCTTCAGGCAATTAAGATACAATGACATTATAGAAGTAATTCTTGTTTATACCATCTTGTTCTTCCAGCATTGCCAAGAAAATATCTCTGCTTGTTTCCATAGTTTAGGTTTTCATAGTAATTCACAAAGTGCATTCACATGTAGTTAAGAAGAAACTCTCACAAATAGGTTATGATGAAATGTTCCTCCATGTGCTATATGAATCTTAATTCCCTGTCTTGTATTTGTTCTCATTAGTTTCTAAGAACGTGTATCAACGCATCATGTAATTACACACTTAACTCCAAAATTCCAAATCTCATGCACATTTACAAAGCAGTTAATGAGAAAAAAATTGAATACAGGTTTTAAGAACAGACTGAACTTGAGAAAAAATGGAGTACTAAATATATAGGTAACTTAACACATGAATGCTTAGTTAAAAGCATAAGAATACTCAATATAGATTTATTCCCCTTCTTTGTTGTATATACCTCATCAGCTACTTTTTCTTGTGTATTATCTTTCTAAATGCACTTTAAACCTACATATCCATTCCCACAATAATAACTCAAATTAACACCTGAGCACTATTACAGTGGCCATATTAGTTATTTGCTCTTAAATTTCAATGCATTTTTATTAACTAAAGAAATTTCAGTTCCCTGGGTAGTGAAATTTGAGCATCCTCATAGACTGATTTCAGAATTTGGGGATGAAGGCATGAATAGGTAAAACACAGGATTTTAAATGCAGTGAAACTAGTCTGTATAATCTATAATAATATATGCCATTATGCATGTGCCCAAACCCATAGGATGTAAAGCAGAAAGCATGAACCATAACATAGACCACAGACTTTAATTATATCAGTTATATAGGTTCATTAATTGTAATAAATATACAACTCTAATGGTGGATGTTGATAACAGGAGAGGCTTCGCATGAGAGGCATCAGGGAGCATTTGGGAAATTTGTATCTTCCTCTTATATCTTCTGTGAATAGTAAATTGCTCTAGAAATTTATTTTAAATAATAGTCAGGCAAGGATTAGAAGGAGATGGTATTATAGCCTAACATGGAAGGATAGATATTACTTTCATTTTTTTTTAGAGATATAAGATGCACATCTCAAAATCTAGAACAAAAAATATCTATCCCCAAATATTATTGTCCACCAAGAACCATGATTTTTCACCTAAACAAAATGGGGAGGAAGTATATCACAGGATGACGGAAGAGGCTACACTTAGGAAGTAACAAATGTGCATAACAGACTTAGTGGAATTTGGAATAGAATCAATAGTATGCATATAAATATTTAACAGTAGGCTTTATGGTGAAAGAAAATCTGACTTGTGGTATTTTCTGTTTTCCTTGGTGTTTCTATTCCTACCATGATGGATTAAGCTACCAATAAAATCACAACATGGAGCAAAGAAGAGATGTACATCATTAGCTTTCCTGCTTGTAATTTGCCTCCAGGACTTCACCAAACCAAATTCTGAAATCAGTCTATGAGGATGCTCAAATTTCATGGATCATTGTATTTTCTCCATAATTCTGCCTTTTCCAGAGTATTGTAAAGTTAGAATAATACAGTATATAGCCTTTTCAAATTGACTTCTTTCACTTAGTAATAAGCAATTAATTTTACTCTATTTTTATGATATTATAGCTAAAAAATCATAAAGTTACAACTATCACAGAAATAAACCATAGGAAACTTAACATCTATCTGCCAATAAATTGGATAATATAGAAGAAACAAATTCTTAGAGTAAAGCAATCTTCTGAGGCTGAATAAGAAAAAGCTAACTTGAACAGAGCAGTCATGAGTAAAGAAATTGAAACTGAATCTTCTCCCAAAATATAAAAGCCCAGCACCAGATGGCTTCATTAATAGTCTACCAAACCTTCAAAGGTCTAATACCTATTCTTCTCAAATATTTCCATGTATTGAAGAGGAAGGAATGTTACCAAACAGATTTTATGCAGTCAACATTATCCTAATTGCAAAATCACACAAGGATATCACACACACACACCTGTAGACCAGTATCTCTGATAAGCATACATGCAAAAATCCTCAACCAAAGTTTAGTGAATTGAATAATACATTAAAAGAATCATACACATGAACAAGAAGGTTTATTCCAAGGATGTTAGGATAGATCAAATCAGCAAATCAATTAATATAGCACATAAAAAAATGATCATATCAATAGATGTAGAGAAAGCATTTTGACAGGATTCAGCACCCATTTATGATAAAAACTCTCAATAAAATAGGAATAGAAGTATATCTCAGCATATTGAAGGACATATGACAAACCCATAGCTAACATCATACTCAATGGTGAAAACCTGGAAAGTGTCTTCTAAAATCATTTCTTAATACTGAATACCACTGAATACCACTGAATACCACTCCATTGTCTCAATATACCTCAGATGTGCTGCTAGAAACATGCCTTATTTTTCACAAATGAGAAATTATCCCACTCTCCTCTGCTTCCAGCATTATTTACTTTTTATCTTTCCTACTCTAATATAAATTTTATAAGAGCAAATCTGTATATTCCTATATTGCCTAGTTTAGTGTGCAGAAAACAAAAGACATTCAGTAAATAAATGTCAAATCAAAGGCTAAGTAACTTTGAACATTTTACTGGTTTCATATTTCCACAATTCTTCAATTTTTCCCCACTAAATTTGTTAACTTTTATGAAATAGCTATCGAAAAGTATGTCCACTTATTGACACTTCATGATTGACTATGAATATACTAATGCTACTGAGTCATAGGCCCTGCTTTTGAATGACACTTAAGAAGGCAACACATTGAGAACAAATGTAAAATAGCTATTGGATTTAAAATATTTTTCTAAGGAAAATAATTCAAACCAACATGTTTGTTCAAGTACCCTTAAAAGTCAGTGGGAGAGAAATCAGCACTTGGAAAAACATGTTCTGCAGAAATATTTACTTAACTATTACTTTGGGGAGAGTGGTATTTGTGTGATAAAATTGTTTTATTAGCAGCATGTTGGACCTCACACTTTTGGTTTAAAACAGAGCTAAAGATTCCCAACATTGTTTGTTTTGTTTTGTTTTCCATAAGGATAAATGTAGACAACTTCATAATTTTTCAAAGTCTATTATCACCCCAAAAGCTTACACACAATCATATGTGGGGAAATTCCTGAGTCATCTCAAGTTTAGCAATTTTAAAGTTATAAAATATGTACCTTTATCCACTTTCTTCTTATGCATGAAGAGCTGTCATTTCCAACATCTTAATTCCCTTTAAAAAAAAAGGAAAAGGATAATGAAAACACAGTCAGTCAGCAATCAATAGAAAGAACTGAGTCACTCGTTCAAGAGCAGTTGTTGCAGATTTCCCAAGTGGAGGCAGCTGGCTATTTTATTAAAGTGATCTGGGTTAGCTTTAGTGTTAAGGAATGTGCAGAAGTATAGTGGTCAAAGCTTTGATCTCTCCCTGCTTTGTCCTTTTCCTGACCACACATTATCTTTAACCTCCATAACCAGGTGCATTACACAAGTCTTGGCTGACAAAAGAAATGAACTAAGGGGAGATATTAGCTGATCAGTACAAAACCACCCATATGACAAAAAGAAAGTAATCTGAAAATGTCTACACACACAATGACTGCATTCTGTAACACCATGCCTACAGAGGGACAGCAGTAGTGCTAATATTTTTCATAACTTCTATTAATACAGAAAGAAACTCCTATGACTTACTTTTAGAAAGGGTAGACTTTTAAATATAGCCTGAATGTTGATATAATTATAGATGGAAAAACAATTTGTAGAGGTTTGCTCTTACTGATTAATACTGTCCCAGATTATAAGAATCAGAAGATAGCAGCTCCATGTGTAGTACCAGCAAACATGAAGCAGGTTCTCTATCAATTCAGGCAATAGAGCAAAGGAGTGTCCTTGAGCTCTCAGTGGCTTCTTCAGGCTTTAATGTTCTGTCTATGCCAACTGTTGTGTGGCAAGCCCGTAGGCTGGCATGGCAGAAAGGCTGCGGGTGCAGGAAGGCTGGCAGGCCTCCCATGCCCCTGCAAATCTTTACTCTTTCTTTTTGGGCTCTCTCTGGTTTTTCCAGTGGCCTCTTTCTCTCGCAGCGGTTGCTCATCCTCTCATAGTGACTCTACAGTAGACTTCACCCTTCTCAGAGACGCCGCCCTTATATCTCCAGCCTCCAGGCACAGGTGCACACAATTAAGCATGCCCACACCAGGCTCAAGATGTCCACAATCAGGACTGTGTGCCCCATTCACAAGCACCTTCTGCATTCAAGGCCGCAGGTGATAGCCACAGAGACCAATGGCGTAAAATCCTGATCATTTTCATTTACCTACACCATGTAATGGAAAACCATCCTGGGAAAATGTCAGTCTCCTATAAAGCAAGGAGAAACTATATAAAGGCACAGAGAATAGTTGAGGAAACACATATTCTGTACTGTATTTCATAGTTTAGTTTAATGCTAATGATTCTAAATAAGCTACAAACATGGCACAATAGAAATTGACAATGAGTAAAAAAAAAGTATCAGTAGGTTGTGTCAATACTCTAAAGGTAACTATGACAAACTATAGGAATAGTAGCAGCTAATTTTTTTAGATTTTTTTATGTCAGGCATTATATGACACATAATTCTTCCACTATCTCTTTAAATCTTCACAACTACTATAAAGAGATATTATTTTTCTTCAATTAAATTTTGCGGAAATCAGACTCAGAGACTAGCACTTTTCTCAAAAGCTCAATATTAGTTACTTGCATCACCAGCATTAAATCCAGGTTTCAGTGCCACCAAATCTTTGTTACATGATCACTACACTAAATCAAATCTGGCAAAATGTCAAAATATTTTAAAATCAAAGTATTGTAGCAAGATATTTATAGGGCCTCCCCGGTGGCGCAGCGGTTGAGCGCTGGGTTGCGAAGCTGCGCGCAGCCTCTGCAGCGCTGGTTCCATCCCCGGCTGCTCCCCGGCCACTGGAGGAGGGTCCCGCATGGCGCACAGACCTCTCCTGCCGCCCGCTGCTCCCCTCAGCAGTGTACTTCGGTCCTTCTGCCTGCTCTGCTCCCCACTCTGGCTCTGGTGAATTCTCTCACCCTCCCGCGCTTCTGACTGTACCCGGTGCTTGTATAAATATAAATAAATAAACAAATAAATAAAAAATATTAAAAATAAATTAAAAAATTATATAAAAAAGATATTTATAAAATTATAAACATACCCACATATTTGTATAATATATACATTCACTTTTCTCAATTTACATTGACATTTGAATATTATTTAGATCAGCATTTTTTAAAATGTGTTCTTATAAATTACAAGTATGCATGTTAATATTACATAAAAACCTATAACTGTTGAATGAGTTTGGGTTAGACAAGTTTAAACAGAGATTTCTTACTGCAGGATGCATTTCTCAAATCACAATGCGCATTTTCTCTAAAAATAAAATTAAATAATTAACATCTGTCAGTATTTATTGCCTGTTTATCATGTTTCAGGCACAAGCATTACTTCACTTTAATTCTAACATGCTCATGAGTTTTTTATCATTGTAATGGCAGGAAGACATGGAGCAGGATCTCTATGATCCAAACAGACTGGGTAAGGAGAAGTCCTAGATCCCTCAGTTTGGCTTTTCAGACTTTTATTGGGATTTACCAGGTACACAGCAGGCAGGGGTGCTGGGGGGCTGGGAGGCTGGTAGGCAAGTCTTTCACTCTATCTGGGCTCTCTGGCATTCTCTAGTTCTCTCTCCTTCTCGAGGTTCTTCTACTGGCATCCCTGTGTCGCTCCCCTTATAAGACCAGTCTTAGCCCAGGTGAATCCCATCTATGTATGCCCACACCCTACTCCAGGTGGCCACCATTGGGCATGCATTCAGGAACGCAGGGATCCATCATCAATTCTAATGGCGGGAGGGCAGAAAAGCCTGATGCTTTTTCACTTACCCTACAATCATCATCATTTAATAGGTGAGGAAATTGCTGCTTATGAATGTAAATGTTGTCCCAGGTCCCAAAACTATAATAGATAGAAACTGTAGAACCTAACTATCTTAAACACTATAATATGCTATATTAAGATTCCTTTTAAAATATTGCTTATCTAGAATGCACTGGGAATTACTAAGTTATATATAGATAAGACCTAGTTTTGCAGCTCTTGACTCTGTAATTGTTACTTTATCAATATCTGCTCATATTTTCTGTGGTTTGTGATTTCCTCAGAGAAAGGATCTGTGACATTGTGTTCTCATTTACTAAGAAGAGTGTACACAGGCACTGTAGGGTAAAGAAAATGTCAGGCTTTTCTGCCCTTCCGCCATCAGGATAGATGATGGATCCTTGTCCTGAATGCATGCCTGATGACGGGCACATGGAATAGGGTGTGGGCATAGGTAGATGGGATTCAGCTGAGTTAAGACTGCGCTTTTAAGGGCGGCGTCACGGGGGGACGCCAGCAGCAGCACCAGCAGTAGCAGCACCAGCAGCAGCAGTAGCAGCAGTAGAAGCGGAAGCGGAAGCGGAAGCCGAGAAGCAGCAGAAAGAACGCCAGAGAGCCCAGATAGAGTGAAGACTTGCTGGGGGCTGGGAGGTCTGCCAGCCTCCCAGCCAGCACCCCTGCCTGCCATATGCCTGGTGAACCCCAAATAAAAAACCTGCAAAACTACTGAGGACTCTGACTCCTCCTTTACCCGGTCTGCATGGGATCAGAAAACCTGCACTGTGGTCAGTCCTGTCCCTTACAGGCACTCAATGAACTAATATTGTTTATATTATATTGATTCTTTTGGGTTGCCAAATCAACATAGAAATGTCATTGCTGATCCCAAGTTAACCTTTAACATTGGAAGTAAGAGCAGATATGAATTAGAGGAAATCACAGTTCTGTCATATCCAGAAACTTGATAATAAAATATATTTAAGAATCCAAATAAGTATATAACATGGCCTACAAAAGTTAAAATAATGCTGCAATTCTCACCAATATTATTATTGCAAAATTATATTTTTGGTCAAAGTGAACAATATTATAAAGAATGTGAGATCGTAAAAAGGCCATGTTTAGTACAGGATTAGGTAAGACACAGGCTGGTAATCTACTTCTTTAATTTTATTTCTTTGGGCAAATAAGCACACAGAATTGTTTTTCATTTGGTTGTTGTTTATATTTTGTTAAATATCTTCCCTTTTAAATTTATTTGGTTAGAACAGTTTTCAAAGCAATTTTTTTTCATTGTTTTTATTCTACCACATACTCCTTTAACCCTTTCTCCTTACCCTTCTTAACTCTAGAAACTTCACTTTATTTATCAATTTCCTCATTTTATAATCACTGTGCTTTATCAATTTATCAAATGTGTATTCCTATTTTATCCATATATGTGAAATTATTTTTGTCTTTATCTTTCTGATTTGCTTTAGTACGCATAATTTCCTCAAGCTACTTTCATTTTGCTATAAACAGTAACCTTTCATCTCCCCTTACAGCTGAATACTATCCCATTTTGAGGCTATGCCACATCTTTTTAATCCAATTTCTATCAGTGGGCACTTAGTGGGCATCTTGCCTTTAAATACTAGTTATTGTAATTAATTCCACATAATGCTGCAATAAACATTTTGGAATTTATACTTTTTTTAAAGTGATGTTTTCATAATCTTCAGGTAGAGACTCAAAAGCAAGATGGCTGGATCACATGGGTAGAGACAACTTTAATTTTTTGAGGTAGCTCAACACACTGAGTTTACCTTATTTTTCTGATTTCCAAAAGTCCTGTTCTTTTTCGTAGGGAATGTTGCAAAAATTAAATGAAATAATTAATTCACAGTAGAGTCTAGAACACAACAGTAACCAAATAAATAGTAACATTTACTTTTACTCCAGTTCACTTAAAGTAAAATGTGATTATTAATTATAGAATAACACATTTACTTAGAAGGGAATTGGAGCCATGTAATAAGCTTAGTCATGATATGCTGCACTGAGTTTACTTCTGAAACTGTCCATTTCCAAGAGTTTTATGTGTCATTTACAAAATATGTTGATGCTAGAAAAAAGTTGGCCACACTTTGAAACATTTCTATGGTCCCCTGACCATTCATCAGGACAACTCACCAGCTGCTCTAATAATCTGAAATTTGACTTTAAAATCGTTTTCTTCATTTATATATAAACATAAACATAAACATACCAGGACCTATTATTAGTCATATAAGAAACAAAAGAGACTAACAATTCTGCATAAACCAAATAAATGCTGAAATAAATCTGCTGCTATTTCTAACTGAGCATAGACCTTTCTGATATGACATTGCTAAATGTCTTATTATACAAGATTGGGACTGTCCGAAGTCACTCACTAAACAGGATCAATACCAAAAGGGATTTACTACTCAGCTCAGTGCATACCTAAAGTTTGATTCCAGTGAATATAATATCAACACTTGGAATTTTCTTCTTGTTTGGAGAAAGTAATGAATAATGTTCATTTAAAGTGTGATATAAAAAGTAACTTTTTTCACCATAGTTAAGAATGTTATTTACTCATTTATTCATTCACTGATTCATTTTGTAAATATATATTGAGTATTTAGTATATACAGACACTTTGGGAGCTACGAGGTTAGATCACACATAGATACTTCCCTTGAGGATCATATAATCTATCAGAGAAAGATAAACACTAACTTAAAGTAGTTTTAGTGTTGATTAGGTGTCATAAGTATAAAGATTTTTTAGAGTGGGAGAATTTACACTTGGCTTGAAAATCTTAAGAAGGTGATATAGAATGTTGTGCATTAGATTTGAAGAATGGATGAATGTGGATATAGATTGAAAACTGCATATTTTTAACATTTCACAATAGATTTTACCCTTTACAACAGAATAGATTGAAAGAGGCAGTCAGTCATCAACTATGGGCATTTAAAAAATTCACTAGATTTTTCTAACAAAGCATAATTTGACCACAATATATAAGACTGGAATATACTTTCCAAACACCTCAATTAGCTCCAAATTATGTCAATCATGATGACTTGATTCTTATGCATCTTCTGCTCAAGAGTAACCTATATACTCAGAAGATTAGAGCATGTATGTATTTTAATATCTATCTCTCCTGCTTATTTAGTATGGATTAATAATAAAATTCTGACTTCTATGTGATATCTGGTTAGGATATGAAATCAGATATTTTGATAAAGTATAGTTAATACTGCATATTGAGAAACAAATATATAAATAACCAAAAGAGTCGGGAAATGGAAATTTCATGCATTTAAAACAGGTCCCATCTGTAAAAGCTGTCTATGATGAAAACTGAGAATTATTTTCACTATAATAATTTTAACATTTGTTTTGTGTTCTGGCAAATGCTACTTCTTTGGGATATTAAGAAATTTTCCTGCCCTCCCCCAAGGATTAGATGGTCAAATAAGTTTGGGTTATAACAAAACAAGCTTTTTTTATTGCAGGAATTAGGTCTCAAAGTCATATATATTAAAGCGTTGTGTAAAATTCCCATATGTTCCAGAACACACTATTTCACAAGCTTTGTGATAAAATATTAAATTATTTGGTGAAGGATAGAATTGGGCTTTTTTAGTGATGAAATTAATGAAGTATATATACAGATCGATTCTTAATGATTCACATATAAAATTTATATAATGTTATATAATGCAATGTTACTTCAATAAAGAGAAAAATAAAGTAATTTTAATAAATCATCATTCCTCCATTCTTAATAATACCTGAAATATATTATTCAATTAAAGATTAAAACTGAATGAATATTAGAATGATTATTTGTACATTTATTCAGTTTAATTAAAGCTAACACATATTGAGTGACTAGGGAGAAGACATTACGTTTGATGCCAGAGAGAAATCAGAAGTGTTTTTTGTTTTATTTTGTTTTTTTAAACAAAGATTTGTGTGTGTGTGTTTGTTTGTGTGTGTAGAAGAACTGGGGTGTAGGGCACAGATGTGGGAGGTGGGAGAGGATTCCCCAGAGACAGTGGGAAGCAGAACAGGCAGATCTACTGAATGACACTGTGTTTTGTTTTTTTAAAAGATTTATTTATTTATACAAGCACTGGGGTACAGGCCAGAGATGTGGGAGAGTGAGAGAATTCACCAGAGACAGAGAGGGAGCAGAACAGGCAGAAGGACCGAAATACACTGTAGAGGAGAGCAGCAAGCAAGGCAGGAGAGGTCTGCCACGCCATGTGGGAATCTTCCTGGTCAGCCGGGAATCAAACTGAGCTGCCAAGGCTGCGGACAACTTCACAGCCCTGCGCTCAACCTGCTGTGCCACTGGGAAGGCCCTGAAATACACTGTTAAGGGGAGCAGCGGGTGAGACAGGAGAGGTCTGTGGTGCCTTATGTGGGTTAGCTTCTTAGCCAGGGATGGAATGCAGGCCACAAAGGTGATAGCACTGAGTCTTAACCTCTAGGCCACCAGGGAGGCTCAGAGCAGAGTTAACTATGGAGTCATATGTTTGGATGTAGATGTAGGCCGGTTACTTACAACCAAGTTACTTAACCTCCCTGTGCCTTAGTTCTCCCATCAGTAATGGAAAAGATGATATGAGAATAGATTCTACACACCACAGTGATGTTATCAGACTAAATGATTGAATAAATGTGAAGTTCTTAAAATATTTTCAGAAACACTATTATATATAAATTAGCTAATAACCAACATAATATAATTGAAATTATAATTAACTTATAATTTAAAAATTTAATAAAATCCTTATCCTACGTTATAATCATAGTTTAATTATTCATCAATTGTACTTTTTTGAGCAAGTTATTTAATTTCTCTGTGCTTCAGTTTTCTTAGCTGTAACATTGGGACTGGGGAGTGGTGATACTGATTGAATCATGCTGGTAACTCTACCTCTACTTCAGCCACTGACCTCCTTTTAAAAAAGAAGAAACTGTCTCCACAAATTCTGAAATTTTGTCTTCCCTAGTAAACTGGGTCTTCCATGGAAATTATGCCTGCCTTATCAAATCAGACAAACAAATAATATTATTTCATGCTTCATCTCAGAATCAAAATTAAATATCCAACATATACTGACAAATATCTGTTTTTTTCATTAAAACATTTCTTTTTTCCCTATTTTTAACAAAAATATGGCAAATTAAGTGAAAGAAATCGCCATCAACCAGACCAAATAACAACTTTGAGTCATAATTGTCATATAATTAACCCTTTTATAATGCACATTTCAGGATTTCAGTTCACTCACAGAGTTGGAACTGTGCAACCATCAATACCAGCTCATTTAAAGACATATTTGTCATTCCAAGAAAAAAAAAAAAAACATTATTAGTCCGTAATTATTTCACTCCACCCCAGACCTTGGAAACCATTCATCTACTTTCAGTCTCTATGGATTTGCCTATTCTGGGCATTTCATATGAATGGAATCATACAGTGTGTGGTCTTTTGTGACTAGCTCCTTTCATGTAGCATAATGTTTTCAAGAGTCAACCATGTTGCAGCAGGTATAAATATTTCAATACATTTTATTTTTTTTATTTTTTAAAGATTTATTTATTTATACAAGATCTGGGGTACAGGCCAGAGGTACAAGAGGATGAGAGGTTTCACCAGAGACAGAGCGGGGAGCAGAACAGGCAAACGGACCGAAAGTACTGCTGAGGGGAGCAGCAGGTGAGACACGAGAGGTCTGTTGTGCCATGTGGGTAGCTCCCTGGTCGGCCAGGAATCGAACCCATGCTGCAGAGGCTGTGGATAGCTTCACAGCACTGGGCTCAACTCGCTGTGCCACCGGAGAGGCCCTCAATCCTTTTTATTACTAAATATATTTCAGTATATAGCTATAGCAAATTTTATTTATCCATTAATAAGTTGATGACCATTTTAGTGTGTTCACTTTATGGTTATTATAAATAGGGCTGCTCTGAACAATTTTATACAGATTTCTGGGTGGCTATTTATTTTCAATTCTTTTGAGTATAAAACTAGAGTAAAATGTTGGGTCGTAGGACAAATCTATGATTAACATTTCAAGTAAGTCCTAAAGTATTTACCAATGTGGTACCATTTTACAAACTCACCAACAATGTATGAAGTTCTAATTTCTCCATATTTTCTTTAAAACTTGCATTTTTTTCTTTATTTTAATCATCCTACTGGTATGAAATAAGATCTTATTGTGCTTTCATACCATTTATATTGGGATGAAAATATAAATGAAACTTTATTGGGAGAAGATATTATCAAATGATATAAACATAATACAGCACGACAAAATAAGAAATTAAAAATCTTGTCAATCATTAACCAAGAACTCATTGTACTTCTGATGACTGATCAAGAACATATTCAGTTCTATGAAGATAAATTCTAATCTGCAAGGAACAAGAAAAAGCTATCTCTAGGTTTTAGAACAAGAAATTAGATTTCCTCATTTAAAAACTAGAAAAACTACTGGCTTATCTATGTAAAACCAAGCTATTCAATACACTTAAATACACTTAAAATTGTATACTCTTTAATAGAATGATAGTTTATGTTGGAGGCAGTTTCAGAATCAAAAATTTACTTCAATTACACTTAGGAGATTTAATTTTTTTTTTTAAAGTGTGTCTGCACAAGCCTTGCATCACCACTTCTTAAGATTCGTAGATTAGAACAGGTACTGAAGTGCTGAGGATTTACCCATGTCTCCTGCAGTAGGAGTTCTGGGGGGAAATAGCATCCCCTGGAACTCAGGTTGGAGTAGGGACTGATGCCCCAAGGTGGCCTGGAGACCCCTCAATCCCAGGTAGAGTGGGAAGCCAAGTTGAGGAACAACTTGAGGGGGACTTCCTTGAGCAATGTGCTGCCTCCCAACCTCACCCCCCCTCAGTTGCCATGAAGCTGGAGAAGGAGGAACTGGAACAAAGCCTTGTGGAAAAGTATTACAGAAGGAATCCAGTAATCTGTTAAACTCCTGAAGCAAAAGATGATCACCATGGAATATACCCATTTGGTGGATGAAACTGAAAAGGACTATCCTAAGTGAAATAAGCCAGAAGGATAAAAACAAATACTGGATGATTTCACTTAGATGTGGAAAACAAACAAAGGGCCAGATAAAATCAAACATTAAAACTGACCCTTGAGGTGAAGTCCACCCTGGTGGCGCAGGCAGCTGAATGCCGCACTGTGAAGCTGTCCCCAGCCTCTGCAGCACGGGTTCGATCCCAGCAGGCTAGGTAGAATCCCACATGGCAAAGGAGACTTCTCGTGTTTCGCCCACTGCTCCCCTCAGCAATGTATTTCATCAGTCTGCCTGTTCTGTTCCCCACTCTGTCTCTGGTGAATCCTCTCACCCTCCCATGCATCTGGCCTGTACCCCGGTTCTTGTATAAAAATAAATAAATCTTTAAAAAAAATTAAAAAAAAATCTGACCCTTGAAAGTTGACCTTAGCTCCAGAAGAGAAGGAGACGGGAGGGGAGAGGAGAAAGGAGAAAATGGGACTAAGTAGGAGGATTATGGGTGCTTTGGTTGTGGGAGAACTATTGTCACTATACCTAGGGGAGAAATCCTATATCGTGAAAAAAAAAAAAAAGAACAATAATGCGATATAATGGTACTTCATTGAAATATATGTATTTCAAATGTATGTATATTTCAATGAAATACCATTAGTGTGTGTGTGTATCCATGTGAACATGGGGCTTAAACTAAGGGTTTTCATTAAGATTTTCAGCCAAATGACCACCTGTGAATCTGAGGTGCTACGGCTTAATTTCAAGAACAAATATACACTGAGTCCCTGTACAAGAACTGAGTGGAGGAAGCTGACAACAAAAATCTATAGGAGATATGCAAAGCAGAGACCATAAGGCTGCTGGGTAGGTGTGTTTTCTCTGAAACCAGTATTTTTGCCTTTGGCGCCAGGTTTCCATTCATTTCACTAAACTGTGCTCCCTTTACCTGAGTAACTGTCACTACTCTGGGCTCTTCATTCAAATTGCAGTGTTTGCCTTTCTCAGGAATGGGGGCAGAAGAAAGGGGAGAGCTAGGAAACAGAGCCCATGGGGTTGTTCTAGGATTTGGGAGATTAAGTCTTCATTCATTAAAAAAGGAATTTGAAATGACAGAGTATGAAGGAGTTTGGGGGAAGAGGTGAAGGAAAGGTGAAGTTCAAGGATGCTTTTAATTTTAATGCCCACATTACTGATCACTTTGTTCTTAAAGAATCCTGAGACACAGTAGGTGGGAAATAATTATTCCAAGTCCAAAGGAAATATTGTTTTACTGGTTATAGTTATTAATATTTGCCCTATTACAAATTCAAAGTAAGACTCTGAAGATGTTTATTTCAAATAAAGGTAAACCCGTTGTATATTAATAGAAATTACATTTTTATTAAAAAGTGGTATGTGTAAAAACAAAATAAAAGTGAAAGAGTAAATCTCTTTAATTTATGGCTTAAGAGAGCTGAATTTTCCTATCTGCTTCTGCATTTAGTCTGTTGCTGTTTTCTGTTGTTATTGTGAAAGATGTATTTGCGTGTGTGTGTGAAAATATATGAAGAAAATTCAGCCTTGTGTACAGATATTTAGATGGAAAATTATAACACATCATTTCAGATAACTGTGGAAATGTTTGATAATACATTAAAATGTAATAACTTAAAGATTAGTTGTAAGGCTAGTGGCTACTTCAGTTTGCATGTTAAACAATTGCACAAATGCTTTCCTTTATCCTTTTCTATTCAGTAGTAGTGCTTTGTTGTTTCAGTCCCATTTCATTAGGTAGAATATTAGAAAGAAATATATTTAAGAGTTGAAATTTAATGGAATTAATATTTCTTAGTACTTCAGCAAGGACCTTCTATGAAATGGTTCCCCCCCCCTTGCCCTGCTAGTGAGTGGCAAAGAATATAACTGTTAGTATAGTTTCTTACCATTGAAATGGTCATAGTGGTCTACTAATATTACTTAGAGAATTGTTGGATTAGCATATGACTTGTAAGTTGAATTAGCAAGTTATAACTATATCATTTAAGAAAACACTGAAACATATCTTTTACGTAAAAGTACCTATGTGGGTACTTTTCTCAAGAAAATAAGAAATACTTGTGTTTTCTCATTCCCTAAAGTCAATGTAACCAAAGCAAGTCCTTTACTCACAGATGAGCCCTCAGATACTTACAATCCACTTCAGGCAGTGAACAATGTCTTCCATATAATAATGCTTCAATAAATACTTGTTAAGTACATGAAAAAAATGAGCCAACAAAAATATCAAATTAGAATTGAAAAATGAGTTGCTAGAGAAATTGTGAAATGAGAAATTGTGAAATGAGAACGATGATAAATCTGAAAACAGGGAAGAGAAATTTAGGAAATATTTTTAACAATTAAGAACAATAGATGGTAATCTATTATGTTTAGAAGTAGCTAGTAATTTTGGAATGTATGTTTTATTGTAACAGCAGAATCCTTAGTCTTAATCAGGATACCTTACATTACTCATGCTACTAAAAATATTTTTGTGCAAAATCTTTAAATTTAAAGGAAATATAACAATCAGTGCTCAAACATATGTCTTCAATGGATTGAAAGACCCATTTTGAGAATTCCAGGTAAGTAAGAATAATTATTTGAATCTCATTTCTCCATCTACTCATTCACTGCAGATTTTATAACTCTGTAAGGAATCCCTTTGAAATCTGAACATTTAACTGTCTTGAAATTAAGGTATTTCTCAGCTCTTTGTTATAGATTTTGTGAATACTTTTAAATGAATTATCAATTCATATTGAAATATAAAAATGTGTTTAAAATCTATTTTAAATGCTTTATGATCACTTGCCATTTAAAATACCTATGTCCTTTTTCAAATCAATTTAATAAAAACAGCTAAAAGCTGATATTAGATTAAGAATCTGTGCATTGATGTAAAGAAAGACCAGTAAAATTACCTACTGCTAAAGATCAATATTAGAAGCCATACTGAATTTCAAAACTCCTGAGACCCAGTTCTAAGTACAAATTATCAAACAATAAAGCTGTTTTCATTTTGTTTAAAGGTCATAGGTCTCTCATACATTATCTTAATTGAATCTGCCTTCTGTATTATATTAGATTTTCATAAAACTTTCCTTTTTCTACAAGTAAAATTTATTAAAATACTCAGCTATCATAGTTATTAACATAAGACAAAATATATATGAAGCATTACTAAGACTTAGGATGTCCATATAAATCATGTTGAAATTTCTAATTTAATGTCCTTATGATAGCTCAAATAACAAAAACATTATTATATTCCTGTCTTCCATAGAGAAGTATACAGTATACATTCAAAATTACTTAATATTATGGAGTCAATTTGTAAACAAGATCAATTTTACATGTCTTCAAATATAAGAAGTACAATTCTATAAAGACCACTTAAATTGTTTAGTGATAGAATAATTACATAAGTATTAATAATAAGTAATATATAATAATATTTAATAATCTAATAATAATACTTATGTAATACCTGAGATTAAGTATTGCACATCAGAAAATAGAAAATAAGGGGTGATGCTAAATGTACCACCTGGACATTTTTGTACACTTCACATTTTTATATCTCCTTCAATTAAATTTAATTGAATGAATGTTTTCCACAAGCACTGTGCTTTTACCATTATAAGTTTTCATCGCCTATAAAACAAAGACAATAACAACCACAGGATATTGCCTTTTTCCCATGTTATCGAGATTGATTGTTTGCATAGTAAGGACTAGCAAGATTACATATTTCAAAAACTGAAAATTGCTATTTCCCAACTCAACTTTAAAATTTAATCTCACAAATATCTTGGAAAACAGACTCAAACCATTTTTTCTCAGGAAGCCAGGGCTTCCTTTTACTTTAACCACGTCAATGGCAACAGGTAATGTGTGGTCTCAAAGAGCCCCTTGTCAGCAAAAAATCTGGTTCAAAGCCTTCCCAAACATTCCCCACACACAGCAATTCTCAGGTTATCAGTAAGACAACTCAAGGTGACTTTCCCTGAAGAGCTTTTTTAGGAACATGAGATGAGGTTTGAGAATCTCAGTGAGAATGTTCCAGCCTTCGGTATTTCATCCCTTTAAGCACATTTGAAAAAGTAGATACAGATTTTCCCTGTGGCAGTAGCATTTGTAGTCTTCCTTTTATGTCACTAAAATGCATATTATACCCCATTCTCTGACTCCTGGAAGTAATTGTTACATCAACTGCAGTTAGATAAAAAAATAACTAAAATGTGTTCTGTGGCCAGCAGAAACCTAACAGCACAAATTGAGACATGTCTAAATTATCCTAATTGTCAAATACTAAGAATCCTAAAATTAAGAACCATATTTGTTGTTCTAAAATGCTACTGATGATAATGATGATATCTAATTGAGGGTAGATATTTTTAATAGGAATTTTCTTATCAAATCCTTAACATAGACAACAATAGAAGTTAAATTATGATCGCAACTTTATAATGAAGAATAAACCTAAGGGTTAGAGTTTAAACTACACGTTTCATACTCTCATAAATATTCTAATAACCAACAATTTACACTAAAGTAGTATATTATTTAATGGACCAATATGAATAAAATGAACAGACTCCATTATGAGTAAGACAAGTAAGGATATTTTATAAAAGTGATAATTCTATTGTCTATCTTATAGTCTTAAGATACAGTACTCATCTACATGGAATTTTATGAAATGGGGTTTATTATTAAATAAAAGTTTATTTTGTGCCAGGCCTGGTGTTTCTTTCTGAGAATGCACTGCTGAGCAAAATAGATAGGAATCTTTGCATTCACGGGATTCATTCTCCAGTGAATTCCTCAATTTGGCATAAGCTATAATAAGAACAATTTTTAAAAAGTGTATCTGTTGATTAATAAAGAGTTAAATTTCAACATTCTCTATTTTGCTAGCTTCCTGAGGCTATGTGCATTTGTTTGCATCTTTCTTATTGATCATGGACAGTCTAAGTTTCAATGAATTTCATGGGATTTTAGGGCCAATTTTCCAATTTATATATGATGAGTGTCAATGTATTCTTCACTCTGCAATCACCTGTCTTCAGGCTATTTTTCTGATAATGTTTATCTACAACCAAATGACACTGAAGGTCAAGCAAAAAAGTTGTCCTGGTTTTGACAGTTCTGGTAAAACATTGATGGAAAAGAGAATGAAAATATTACTTAAAAGTTAAAGAATCTTTAACATTTCTTGTAGATTCTATCTATCCAGGTTTATAGTCATGTTATCCTCATTTCTCTTGTCACCATTAAGAAAGTGTTAGATAGGGCCTCCCCGGTGGCGCAGCGGTTGAGCGCTGGGTTGCGAGGCTGCCCGCAGCCTCTGCAGCGCCGGTTCCATCCCCATCTGCTCCCCGGCCACCGAGGAGGGTCCCACATGGCGCGCAGACCTCTCCTGCCACCCGCTGCTCCCCTCTGCAGTGTACTTCGGTCCTTCTGCCTGCTCTACTCCCCGCTCTGGCTCTGGTGAATTCTCTCACCCTCCCGCTCTTCTGATTGTACCCAGTGCTTATATGTATAAATGAATAAATAAATAAATAAAATGGAAAAAAAAAGAAAGTGTTAGATAAAGAGGGTGCATTCTCAATCCTAGATAAAGTGTAGTACGTCCAGTTCTGTGATACTCAAAAGATGAAATGAACATTAGGATCTAATTTGTAGATATATAGAAAACTACTTGAAAAAGAGGAGAGCTCAGAAAAACACCAATTAATAAAGCCAGGCCCCAATCTTGAATCACTAGATAAAACTGCATTATGCTTATTCAGCAAAATTCTGGTCACAGGTACTAATAATTGCATAACAGAAATCTAAAGACTTAGTAGATACCTAACAGGTTTAGAAAAAAAAAAAGAAAAACCCAGGTATGCTAAAACGATTAAATTTACGGTTCTGACATAACAAGTGAAATAAGTACCACATGCGATACAGGTGTCACAGTTTCTACAACTTTTGCTGATGGTGTCATACTGGGAAAGGTAGTGCTTAAGAGTGTGTTGGTGATAAACATAGTCGTGCACTTCCCTATATTTAACTTGCAATTTCTTCTGTAATAGCTGTAATTTTGAGTACATTGAGTGCTATTCAAGTGACAAGGGGATTGTGAGTGGAAGCATGCACTTCTCTAAAGTGATGCCAGATTTTTTTTAACCTTTACAGTTCAAGTAGTTAGGAGCATATAGTGTTTGTAAACCCACTGAAATAAGTTAAATACCTTAATAGCCCCTAAAGACACTCCTACTCTGTAACAGCAACCATGGACTCCTGTTTCCTAAGCAACAATACAAAGTTTGGGCCTCCCTGGTGACCTAGGGGTTAAGTCTCAGTGCTATCATCAATATACCCTGAGTTCAATCCCTGGCCAGGGCGTTAACCCACATGGCACAGCAGACATCTCCTGTCTCATCCGCTGCTCCCCTCAGCAGTGTATTTCAGTAAAATCTGCCTGTTCTATGAGTGAGACCATCCAGTATTTTTCTTTTTCTTTCTGGCCTATTTTGCTGAGCATGAACCTAAATAAGGGATCAGGAAAAAAGACTAATTACAATAAAGTAAAAATCAAAATCAATAAGCAACTATAAACCAGAGACACACTGGAGGGGGCGGGAGGGAAGGGAGGAAGGATTAGGGTCAAAATAAGGGGGGGTGGGAATTGTATGGGGAATATAACCAAGATGAAAATGAAAAAATGGGCAAAAATGATGTAAAAATATATGAAAATAAATTTAAAAAAAAATCTGCCTGTTCTGCTCCCTACTCTGTCTCTGCTGAATCCTCTCACCACCACCCACACCTCTGGCTACACCCCAGTCTTCTACGTAAAAAAAAAATATTACAAAGTTCTACAAGGCCTAAGGATAGAATGTGACACCCTGGTGAGGTGAAAAAGTAGTCTGCAGTCAGTAAGATCTAAAGTTTTTCCAATAAGACATCATGGAAATATTTGAAGGAAAAAAAATCCAATCTTTTAAAGATCCTTCAAATGGAAGTACGTTACTCTACTAAGATTTCAAAGGGAACAATGTATGTCTCAAACTGTATGTTCATTTACTATCAGCAATAATATGGCAAATACAGTTACTATATTTTTAAAACGTAAACTGCCATGTGTCTATTAATTCCATTAACTTCACTAAAAAATGTCAGTGTTCACCTAAAAAATACAGTTTCTTGATTCCTCATTCTTATACTGTATAATCCTGTCAATTTTATCTCTAAATTATGACTCTAATCCTTCCCCTTTTCTTCACTTCTAAGGCCACCTGCAGTCTCTACCACAATCGTTACACCTAGATATCTGGTTAACTCCTAAGTCATCACAACTTTTCATTCTTGCCCTGCTCTTACCCAGTCAGCACATCCCTAAGAAGCATGATATAAAGAAAATCACATTACACACACCTGTGTAAAACCTTTAGTTCTTTCCCCTTTATATCTAAAATAAATATAAATTCTTTCCATAATATAGAAAACCCTGAATAATGTAGTTCTTGACTTTCTTACAAAACTCATAACATGCTATATATTCTTCCAACTCATATTCCGAAATAATGCACTCAATAAAGCCTTACAACAAAGAATTTATCCTAAATTGAAGTTTGCCTTTGCTGCTCAAGAATTTTATTAATCTATTATACATAAAAGATGCGAAGAAATGTAAACTTTATTCCAAAACAAAATTTCTGAGATATTACTAGGTTAAGTTTAACTAGTAATATCTAGGTTAAGTTTAACTAGTAATATCTCAGAAATTTTGTTTTGGAATAAAGTAATATATTATGACCTAAAATTATTTGATACAAAATAATCTCTTCTTAGTATTGAAGATGACATAAATTTATATATTTATTTTTCCTTTTTTGCCTGCATTCCTTGCTAGACTAGAATTCTCCATGAAAACAAGGCTATATCTATTTTTCCTAGGTAGCAATATTATGTCTGGCATAGTGTTCAATATATTACAGTCACTCAATGAGTATTTGTTGATCAGTAAATGAATGAACCAATGACTCACAGTTTTCAGGTTTTGTCTTTTAAACAGGAAAAGTAACAATCAACATGACAATGACGATTCAAAAAAGAAACATTTCAGGGGCCTCCCCGGTGGCACAGCGGTTGAGTGCTGGGTTGCAAAGCTGCCCGCAGCCTCTGCAGCACCGGTTTGATCCCGGGCCATGGGCGAGGGTCCTACATGGCACACAGACCTCTCCTGCTGCCCGCTGCTCCCCTCAGCAGTGTACTTCGTCAGTCTGCCTGTTCTGCTCTCTGTTCTGGCTCTGGTGAATTCTCTCACCCTCCAGTGCTTCTGACTATACCCAGTGCTTGTATAAATAAATAAATAAATCTTTAAAAAAAAAAAAAGAATATGCCTCTGTCTTCTACTAATAAAGTGTTTAAAAAAAAAAAGAAAGAGATTTCAAAAATGTTCTTTTATTATTCAATACTCATTAAACTGGAATAGAAATAATAGTAAGTAATGTGGCTCAGGTATTTTGCATGTACTGCTTCATTTGATCATAAAAATGAAAGGAACAAACTAAAAATTTAATACTAGAAAGGCATTATCATTCACATCTTGCAGATAAAAAAGTTAAGTTCTCAAAAATGTTTTATACCTTTCCCAAATTCATAAAGCCAGTATGGGGTAGAATAATTTCTACAACCTAGGTGGTCTAATATTAGAAATAAACTTCTGGATTTTATAAAAGTGACGACTTAATTTTGATTACATTGGCACTTGTTTTTTTTTTTAAATTTTAACTTAAAGGTTAGTAATGCCCACTCATGTGGGTATATTTTATTTCTCACAGCATATGAATCTCCTTTATTTTTATTGTTTATATTTCAGTTTAGTCAACTTCATTCATTAACAGGTTAAATGAAAGAACTGAGGTTATTTTCCAACAGAATGTTAAATATTTTGCCTGACAGGTATACATTTTAGATCTCAAATGATGAGTTTTCAGATAAACTTTTTGTTGATTATCTCTGAACATTCATCTCTCAAAATAATGCAAAACTATATGATAAAGTAAAACAAGACAGTTATATTTTATTACAAAACTTTGTTTTGTAAAAGTTTTATATATCATAAATAACCAAAATATACCTACAGTATGGATTTCAAACAACCTTATAAAAGGCAAGTATTGATTCTTTAAGTTACCTTTACAAGTAAATGTAGTGTTTTCATGCATGATATGACTACATAGAATTGTTTTTCTGGAAAGACAACACTGTTTCATAAATTGAGTCTATTGTTAATAACTAATCTTACCATAAAATTACATGTTGGTGATTAAAAACTACACTTTCCAAACAACATGAGGATATTTCTCTATGTTATATATATTTACTTTACCGGTAAGAAAGGTCTTTGGGGGAAATTTATTGGCAGCTTTTCTATGAAAGACTCCTCTGGGCTGTTTTATTCTGGGCAATAAAATAAATTAAGTTACTAATTAGCTCTGCAAAGCTCAGGTGGTAATGTGACCAGACAAAGAGGACATGTGTTTACAGTTTTTGAATGCAATAAAATCAATAATCATTTCCTTTCATTTAATTACAGCTCCATGATTAGCTACATTGGCTCCTTAAATAAAAATGTTAATGAAGTTGAATTAGTTTCCTTATCTTTAAGACTAAACCTATAACTTTTACCAGGTGTATTTTTATCCTTGACTAGTGAGCCATCAGCCTGTCAGGCAATAGTGAGGAGGTTAAAAGTAAAGGGCATTTCTTGGAAATATCTGTCTACCATTAATGCAAGAGTGACTTTGTTTTTGCCAATAAATAAAATCAATTATCTACTCTGTCTACCACTGGTATGGATGGAGTCGCTGCATCCATCAACTGCTTATCTCACAGGAGGCTGGACTGAACACTTTTATTCAAGAAAACAAGTAATGAAACCACAGCTGGTACTTAAAATTTTGCAGGTTTTCTTTTAAGACCTAAACTCAGTGTTATGCAGATTTGATAAGAATAGTATTCATTTTGAACTATTTTTCATTGACTTAATTATTAATACATATGTTTACCAGGATGTTTTGAAAGTCCAGCTACTCTTTTTCTACTCCCCAAGCTCATTTAAATAGAATTCCTATATATTAGTGCTCACACAACTGTGATTGGATTTTGTTTATTGTAAACCTAGTAATACCTACATGAAGAAAGCAATCCACCTGATTTGGATCTTTTTAGAGCTTCTAAAATTCTCACTCCCTGTACAAAAGACAAAAACAAAAACACATATGCAAAGAACTAAGTAAATTCTGATTTTGTCCTTTATTTAAAAAATAAATCAGTTTGATAGAAAAAGTTATATTAATCTTTATTTGTATAGCATTATATAGTTGAAATAGAAAAGAATGATTTTTTTTATTTTATTCTACTTAAATAAAAAGGTAATTGGCAAAATGAAGCAGTTATTGGAGCAACTCAATATTAAATAACATGTATCCCAAGGATTTGGGGAGAAACATTCCTCAATGAAGTATGATTCACTCTATTTGAAGCAAGAGATTTGTAATCTATTTTAAGTAAAGATAAAAATCAAAGATAAAAATCAAAGAGTTGGGAATTGGCATAAGTTCATGAAAAATGTGCATTATGTATAAAAGTGGGTGTGTGTATGTATTTTCATTTATAAATTATAAAACAAATACTTTCTCCCAAGCTATAATAGTAAATGAAATATAAATATTCATTGTTTTAACATATAAGTTATATCATGTGACAATGCATTTCACAAAAGAATATTTTTTCATACATTTTCCATAATTTTAATCTTCCCTCACCCATGTAAGAATATATTGTAGAATCTTCAAAATGACAGATTTCCTTTTAAAATTGCCTCTTGGTATCCCTCATCATGAATCTTCCAATTCTTCATGGACATCTAGCTTTATAATTATTTGACATAGACTTTGCCATTTTCTTTTAGGTTTTTTATAATATTGCTATACTGGACAACTATTTTTAAGTGGTATTGTTAGGATTTACGAATGATTCTAGCCACTATTACATGAGGACAAATCTGAACTCTTAATTATTTTTAGTTCTATTTCAATTCATTTCTTAGATTTTTCTGGCTTAAAAATTGCCTTGAAATAATGCTATTTTTTGTGACTATATAACAGTATTATTTCCTTTATTTTTTGATTCTGTCACATGAATTTGGTCCATCTGGGCAGTGCTGGATAACATAAAAGCTTTTCTTCCATTTCAACAATGCTTATTTCAGCACAAAACATATTTAGTGATATTTTCTATTACATTTTAAGAGTTAAGGAAATTGTTGTTTTTAAAACTCAGCAGTATATATTTCAAAATTTGTTAGGATTCAGTAATAAAACTGCCCCACATGTCTTTTTGGAGGAAATAAATTCAGCATATTTTCAATTTATTTTAAAATTATAGTATATATAGTTATATAGGTCAGTATTAATTATCACCATAAATTTATAATATTTTTAATTTGTTTGAAGCTTTGCTAAGTGACATTACATGTTGTTATGATAAAATTAGTGTGGCAATGCAGTTTTTATTGAACTGCAGAGACTCTTACTCAGTGACTCAGTGATAGAAACTTTGTCTTTATTGTTTTATCCAACCTCCTACTCTACAGCTCTCACTGCAAACACCACAACTATCAAATTTTATTGACCCAGGGTAAAGAGACCTTTTTTTTTATTAAAACACTACCATTTATTAAAGTGCTGACTAATATCCTTTCACACAAGCAAATGAAATATCTCTTCTTGATCAGTCACTAAAATTAGAGGTATAGCATCAATTCAAAAAAATGTATTACTTGCTTTTCCTAATGGTCCATTTATATAAAAAATATTTTCAAAGCAAACTGAAGTAGAGCTATGTGGAAGATTCATCAGTCAGTGGAGGATGGGTGCAGCCTTAGGAGGATAAGATTACAATCAGCAGTGTATAATGAGAATGCAGTCAGTTATGTTCATACCAATTCTCATTACAATCTTTGTCACTGCAATGGATTCGCGGTGTATCATTTTCTATCTTTGTTACAGTCTTTGTCAGAAAAATGAGACATCATTCATGCCATCTGCCTTTTTTCCTCACACCCCTCCCCAACTTTATTGTTTTTTTTTTATAGAATTGCATTACAAGAACAAATTGCATAGTCCATACAAAGTACATGGAAGAGTCTTGATAAATACCAGAACACAGTCCCAAATCATGAATCCGCATGCCATATGATAGAATTGTAAAACAAAATATGATAATTATAGATAAATGCATTGCTCTGAAATAAAAGTGTATGCAAATGTATCCCTAGTGAATATGACATAAGTAAGCAAGATTTCTATAAAACACTGTAGTAACTGGAATGAGACTACTGTGGATATTATTAAGGAATCATTCATTTCTTTTCCTACCATATCTCTGCCTTTTACAATGACTCACATATACAAGTGGGCTAATAAAGAAATGTGCAGTAGACTGCACATTTAATGTCTATTTTTCCCATTGCTGCCTGAACTCTGGTGGCTTTAAAATTCTCTTTAACTTTTGACAGATCACAATGCATTTCAGTATAGATACCTCTTTAATCTCTGTACTCCTCCAAACCACCATCTTTGTTAGTAGCCTCCTTCTGGAACTGATGGGGCAGGGAATTACTCCTTTAGAAACCTAAAAGGACATCTGGGCACTTTGTTGATGGCTTCCCCACTCCAGCTCCCTCCACAGAAAGTAAATCAACCCTCTTGCTTTTTCCTAGAAGGAATTGGGCTACACATCTAGCTTTCTGACTGTTAATGGCTATTGCCAGCAGGTCTGGCTTTCAAATTTCCTGTCTCTGGGACTGATAGGACCTGATGTTTGCTGCTTCCCTCATGGTCTACAGAAAAGAACTTGGTTTTGGAGTCCCTGAAGACTTTCCTGGAGATTCCCCCACTTCCTACGCAATCTCCACTGTCTCACTATAGGAATAAAGTTCATCTCTACAGTAGGGATTGTACTGTATATTTAGTGTCCTGAAATTTTCAGTTCCTCTCTGAACATCTAGTTTCTAACTCACCATTCTCTGGGAGCGATCAGGGAATTTGCATGGCTATGTCGATACTCCGCTTGATTACTGCTCCTAGACCATTCCAGTGATCAACGCAAGCCTTCATCTTCTCCATAGGAGTTGGACTGTACATGTAGTCCCACAACTATTCTAACTGCTGCATAATGAACTACTTCTAACCAGACCATCTCTGAGATCTGATGGGTCTGATATTCACTTGAATCTGAAAGCAACAAAAAGCAAAATAATGATTTAAAAAAGCTTTAGTCTGAACTGCAAAAAAGGCATTTGCCATTGCTGCTCTTCCTGGCTCAGTGCAGAAAAAGTGGGCAGTAAGCTTTGGTTCCCCTATTATAAGAAAAGTGACTCTGTATTATAGAATAGGATTCTCCACAAAATGTCCATACAGTTTTTTTTTTTTTTCAAGATGTCCAGAGCTTTTTCTCCATTATATGTCACCAAAAGGTCTAGAACTATGGTTAATTGAAGCCCTGTAGGTCTCAAGAGAAATTGTTACTATTGTTTGAAGAATGAAGATTACCCATTTTTATGTCATCTCCAAAAATATCCCTTCTAATTGAAGAAACCTATCTTAAGGCAGCAAAAAAACCTAAAGTATCTGACTGTCATATGATGAGGAAGTCATTTCTTTATCATCATGTGACATTCACTCCTCTCTCTTTGACAACCCAATCTCCCATTCCATTCTCTTAGCTAACAATATAAAACTTCATTCCCTTCCATTTACTTAAGTATTTACAGTCATAAATTTTCTATATATATATTTAATTAAATTTTGTCTTTTTCTCCTATTAATATGGTATGAAACAGACATAGACCAATGGAACTGAATATGGAGACCAGAAATGAATTCATGCATTTATGGTCAACTGATCTTTGACAGGGATGTCAAGAATACATGTGGAGGATAGATTTTCAGTAAGTGGTATTAGAAAAACTGACTATGCTTATACAAAAGAATGAAATTAAACTTTTATCTTACTATGTACAACTTTAAATGGGTTAAGAACAATTGTATGACATGAAACAATAAACTAGTAAGAAAAAAAGGCAACAAGAAGTTAGTAGCCTCCTTCAGACACTGGTCTTGACAATATTTTTTTAACATAACAACAAAAGCACAGACAGCACTGGATGCTGATCCAGTGACAGCATAGATTCATCTGATTCTGAAGGCCTGAGAACTAGAGCATGGAGGGCAAGAGATTATCAGTATCCAAGCTCAAGTTGTTAGACTTACTTCAACCTTCCTCTGCTTTTTTTTATTTTATTCAGACTCTCAATAGACTGGATGTTGCAATCCATATTGTGGAAGACCTTCTGCTTTATTTAGTCTATTCAATCAGACACCGATCTCGTACAGAACCCACTTCAAAGGAACACTGAAAAATAAAGTTTAACCAGTTATCTGGGCATCCCATCGTCCAGTGTCAAGTTGACAGATAAAATAAAAGGTCACATGTTATTATACAATCACAGGGAGGTAATGCTATGATAGGGCTTTATTAATTATTTCTGAGAAAAAATAGCCATTAGAGAAAATAGATGCATATTGTCTGGATCTGGTCAACATTAATGAAATTGTGATCTCAGGAACACTTTCTAAGCCATATATTTGTTAACATCATAGGTAAATTTCACCTTAAGTTCCCTCCTGACAGTGGATGTTAAGGATCTGGTACTGTTATTCACTCATAAAACTGAAAATATTAATGAATTTAGTTGAAGTTCTGTCTTCATCCCCCTTTCCACATGTTTTGAGTCAAGAGCCATTCAACAGTTTGAGAAGAGTAAAATAAAAACAGGGAATAATGAAACACCTTACTTTCAATTGATTAAAGAGAAAAGGCCAGGTTTGACAAAGAACTGCAAAGAGACTAACTCAAATCACAGAGAGGAAAACAGTGCAGAAAACTATAGCATCTCTGGCAGCAATCACTGAAAATACTTTGGCAGCACAAGGTCATTTTTCACTGGCAATGATATAATGGAATTAGATCATTTAGGTAAGGGAAGCAATGTTGTAGTTAATATGACCCCTACTACTCATTTTCAGGTCTCAAGGGAAAAAGTACTAAGAAGCCAGTGTTCAGATGTATTTCACAATAGAGTTGTTTTCTTCCTGCTGTTGTCTTACTCTCCTAACAACAGTTAAAAATTATCCTTGAAATACTCTATTAGTAAAAAAAATTAAGTAGGGAAATTAATTATTATTATTATTATTATTATATCAAAAATATGTAACACAGACATTTCTCCAAATAGGATTTTTTCCCCTACAGTAAAATCAGTGCTATTTTTTAAAATCTGTAAGATGAGTGAAGTAAGTACACTGGAAACAAGAAAGACATAACTTGACTTCTGGGACACTGAGCTAATTGTAGTAAGAAACCCTGCAGAGATTGAATTGTAACATTTTTAAAAAGGAAATAAAGCCAGAAAATGGGAATTTACTTTTAAGCTGGCAGTCCCACATGCCCTCTTAGTTATCTGTCATGCACCCACACATGGTTCTGGGAAAACACATAATTGTAGGTTGGTCTTAATGAGTGTTTTAGTCTTAGATGTTGTTAGTAAGTGGAGATAAGCATCACCTCCCTAGACACTTCTGTTTACATCAAATGTTTATGAACCGGCTTAGTAATCACCTGGATGAAACAAGATTGGGACTCAGATTCTTATCTTTGAAGTTCCAGACATGTCAAATGGACTGTAAGACCCAGGCTCCTTATAGCAAGAGAAAGGAATCAAATTCTAAGAAAGAAGAAGACAGCCCAGGGAAAACTGAGGGTATGTGTGAATGCAAAGAGTTGGGACACTTTGGGGAAATGGTGTTACAAAATGTTGTTAAAAGTACAGATCTTAACAAAGAGATGAAGCTGGTCCAGCAGCAACCAGGGAATTAGGGCCACAAGAATGTGGTGGCCTAGCACAGACCAAAGATGTCAAAAAGGCTGGGACTTTGGCTCTTGCTATCATCACAGCCTCCGCAGAAACTGTGAAGAATCTGTGCTACCTACACTGAAACAGTGGAACAATCTAAAGGCTCATGCCCTCAAGGACTTACCTGCTTGTGCTCTATCTTGCCTAGCAGAGAGCAGCAAATGAGCAATAAAAATAACTGAGTCATGAAAAAGTGTGAAAAGCTGAAATTATTCAGAAGAAATATAGCAGGAAATAAAGACAGCCAAAAGTAGTAAATTACAGGACTTTTAAAGTACAAATGTAGAAGACATTTCTGTAAAACACTCCAGTCCAAAGTCATAGATTCCTCTGTCCCCTTCCTATACCACATGTTTTATTCAGTGTTTAATAGTATCTTGCTAAAAATGTGAACCCTTAAGTTTGATCTATTCATCTCCTTTTTTTTTTTATTTTAACATGCTACTGCTTCACTTAATCCGTTCATCCTTTCTCTCATTAGTCCACCATTACTACTATGCCAAGGGGGATAGTTGCCATAATTCAAATAAAGTTCTACAAAGTCAGATTTTTCATAGCACCTAGTACATGCAAACATGGACATGCAGATAGCTGCTGAGGTATAAATTCCTAATTTAGTAGTTTAAACATGAGATTTAGAATTGGGAATTTGGAATTTTATCATTGGGGGTTTGGAATATTAATAGTTCTGCAGTTAAAAGTTCAGTGTCTCAATTGCTCAACCTCTAATATGAAAGAAACATTTCCCATTTCTGTTTTCCACTCTCCTAGATGTGTTTTTAGAACTAATGAGATAATATTTATAATTCTAGGGAGTAGATAGCTTTCTTTCTCAAGACATCAGTGTGCAATTTAGTGCTTATGAAGAAGCAATTTACTGAATGGCACCCTAGTGGTATAAGAAATATTTCAAGGACATTCCATTTTGAGAGTGAAAAAACAGTGGATTCGGCAGAACAGAGCATGACAAAACTTTTTTAAATTATAAAAATTTAGTGATTTTAAGAAAAGAAAAACTAATCACTGCATCTTCTCAAATATTTCTTGAATTTGCATTTTCATAATCAGTTTTCATTTGTTACTCTTCTAAAGACAAGTTATTTTTTCACATTCAAATTCATATTTCTCCTTGTCCCTTTCATGTTTCCACATATTTCATTTCATTATTAACATTATCTTGTGAAAACCTGTTAACTTTTAAGTTTTACATTTAACCATTGTTATTGTTTTATCTCATCCATTTGTCATTTCCCTCAAATGCCCAACATTAATAAAATAGAACATTTACTTAATCAATCACTTTAAAATGCTTAAAAATCAGTCTAAGGGGGAAGGAAAGATTTTAAAAACAAGAATGTGACTCAAATACATATACTGAATTTTGAAAATCAGATATAGTGTTGTCTTAGAATGAGCTTCATAATAATTTTCATTCACCTGAGCTGCAGATATCCTGGGACATTTAAGGTTTATTTTGTAATTAGGAGTATTTTGTGATTTACTGACAAACTCCTTAAAATTTGTTTTTAGAATTGTGTGTATACCCAATTTATTTTCAAACATGACTTTAAAATGTAAAAAAATAACAAAGGAAAAAAATCTAAACGTGGGTAATTAAAAGGGAAAGAACTGAACTAACCTAACTGTGTGACAGCAAATGGTTTCTTAGTAGTTTCTATGGCTTATAAAATTTTGAAATTATTTTTAATAACTAAACTGCAACATAAAAGTTATAAGGGGGCCTCCCTGGTGGCACAAGGGTTTAAGACACAACCTATGAAGCTATCCGCAACCAATGCAGCACAAGTTTGATCCCCAGCCAGGGAGACACGCACATAGCACAGCATACCTCTCCTGACTCACCTGCTGCCCCCCTGAGTGTATTTCAGTAGATCTGCCTGTTCTGCTCCCTACTCTGTCTCTAGTGAATCCTCTCACTCCCCCACACCTCTGGCCTGTACCCCAGTTCTGGTATGCATAAAAATAAATCTTAAAAAAAAGTTATAAGGGATGCTAGCTAGCTACTACCTGAAATTTGGGAGCAAGAAAGAGTCCTTTGAAAATCAGAAAGTGAAAAAAGAATGTGTGTGTGTGTGTGTATACATATATATGGCATATCTAATGAAAGAAATCACTAGCAAAAGGAAACTATTAATATAGCTACGCAATGAAATTTGAAAATTACCTAAATAGATCAGTTGTGAAACACCAAGATTCTTTGAACTATCATGCAAAGGAATCATAGATTCATAGATCTAATTGAAAACTGGCTATTTGGAACCTGTTAACCATATATATATATATATATATATATATATATATTCTATTATATATTCTATTACATACTCTATTTATATATAATATATAAATATATTCTATTATATATATTCTATATATATTCTATTTATTTGTTTTGCTTTACATTAAGTTACTTCATTTATTCATTTAACAAGTGTCTATGATATGCCAGGCAATGGTTTTGGTCTTCAGAACATAGCAATAAACACAGCAGATAGCCACCTCCTTTCCAAATAATCAAAGTAGAGATCTATGGGCCAAAAGATTATTTAGATTCACAGTATGCTGACCAGATAAGTTACACTAAAAGTAACTATGCTTTCTGTCTGATTTGGAAAGAATGGTGTGTTAAGATCTGCCTCCTTATGCACCAAAGTAGGCATGGATGTGTCCCACCCTCCCACAGGCCTCCCACAGGTCCTGCCCATCCACATCCACTCTAAATCAAGAAAGCTCATCAGAATCTTTTCATAAGGGCAATGCTACAATAAACAGGTTAGAACCATCTGGGAACCTACAAATGCTTTCAGAGAAGTGTCTGGCTCTGTTCCAGCTGGGTTGCTGGAACCCACATAGCTCCCCAAACTGGCAAATGCCATTATTTTTTAATCCCTAGTTATTTGTGGGGAGGAGTATTTGTGTTATGTATATATATTTTTCAAGTTAAGTAACATTGGTTTACAACACTGCATATGATTCAGAAATATATGGTCACATTTGTGCATATGTATGTTACCATACCAACTAGATCCCTCTTTACTCTGCCACATTGAGAATCAATGTCCATGATAGTGCAGTCAGGCAGGCTGATTTGAGAGTAAGAATGATGTCTACTTAGAAGACCACTATTATCTATAATAGAAAGACAGCATGGGGTCTTCCCGGTGGCCCAGCGGTTGAGCGCTGGGTTGCAAAAGTGCCCGCAGCCTCTGCAGCTCCGGTTCGATCCCCGGCCTCAGTGCGAGGGCCCCACAAGGCACGCAGACTTCTGCCGCCAGCTGCTCCCCTCAGCAGTGTACTTCGGTCCTTCTGCCTATTCTGCTCCCTGCTCTGGCTCTGGTGAATTCTCTCACCCTCCCGCGCTTCTGACTGTACCCAGTCAGAAGCTTGTATAAATAAATAAATAAATCTTTAAAAAAAATGTTCAAAAGTATTAAATAGATGAATGCATAGTTCTGCCATTACTTTTTTAAAAGTTTCTTAAATACTCCCACTGTTTCAATGAACTCATAAGATAGATTTGCTTCAGCATATATTTTCCAGTTCCATGTTGTGTTAATACGCTTTTACATTAAAATTGAACTCAGGTTTACTGTTTCAAATAAGTCAAATCGATTAATTCAATTATTTTATAGGTTTTACAATGTGGACCTGAAATATGCTTTCATGTTAGTTTTTAGAACAGAAAAAATGAAAGCGGACAGAGCAACTCTAGAATGAATGTGAAACTTACATTCCCAATTTCTGACAGATGCTGTGGAAGGCAGGAAAGCACAGTAGTTAACATTACAGGATCTAAATTCAGATTTCTTGGATTTGTGTGTCAGTTCCATCATTAAATTAACCTCTAAAATAGTTTATCCATGCACAATGTATATGATTGTAGTTATAATTGCATAAATATATCAAGAGGATTAAATAAGATAAGGTAATATGTGCTAAGCTAAGGTTCTTTAGTTGCTAAAAAATCAACAACTGGTAATTATCTGTCTGCTACATTTGAAACAGAATTAGATTATATATCATTTAATAATTAAATAAACTTTGTTTCTCATAGAATAAAAGGTTTAAGCTTAAAACACAGCTGTAGAGGGAAAAGTGGGGAGCACAATGGATTATGGTAAAGGACTATAGGTGCTTTGGTCATGGCTCTGTTGTGATAACATATATCTGAAGAGGTGTGATCCTAAACCTCTAAATCATATATATTATTGTAAACTAATATTACTTCAATAAAGAGAATTTAAAAAAACAATAAAAATCATAGTAATTGGGGCCTCCCCGGTGGCACAGCGGTTGAGCACTGGGTTGCGAAGCTGCCCGCAGCCTCTGCAGCGCCGGTTCGATCCCCGGCTGCTCCCCGGCCACTGGAGGAAGGTCCCATATGGCGCGCAGACCTCTCCTGCCGCCCGCTGCTCCCCTCAGCAGTGTACTTCGGTCCTTCTGCCTGCTCTGCTCCCCGCTCTGGCTCTGGTGAATTCTCTCACCCTCCCGCGCTTCTGACTGTACCCAGTGCATGTATAAACAAACAAACAAACAAATAAATAAGTAAATAAATAAAACATGCCTCTTTAAAAAAAAATCATAGTAATTGAAGAAAAACACGGTTCTAATTTCACTATGTGTAATGACTTTACCTCTATATCTGTTTTTTTTTTCCCCCATCTCAGTTCTCTCTCCTTATAGTTATGGTTTTTTTTATTCATTTGCATACAGAATGTTCATTCATTAAATTCATTTTTAATTAATTCATTCTAATAACCAACTGTCCTCCAAAGTGGATATATAACATGCTATTATTTTATTAAAACAAACAAACAAAAAAATTGGTGTCTGGATATAAAAATACGAAAAAAGTTCAATTGTAAAAATCAAGAATAAGATACGAGTGTTTTCATTTCCCTTGATTCTGGTCAAAAAGATTGTCAATTACTGGCTCTTCCCTGTTGAAAGCTTTTTTCATGTTTTTAAGCCCTAGCAGTGATGAGATAAGCACATGTGGTATAATATAAAGAACAAAACCAGGCTGCACTTTGTACAGACAGGGCATTCTGTACAGAGAAAAGTGATCTGCTGACTTTCCCTTACCAGTGCAAATGCCTGAGAAGTAGAAAGGATTCCATTTCTTATGACTTTCATTTCTATATTCTGAATGATTTTATGCATGACTTTTAGAGTACAATGATCATATTTTCTTGATTTTTTTTTGAAAATCGAGAAAAATAATCCCATGTTGTGTTTTCTAAATAGCTAAATTAACTGATGATTTTATCAATAATTACAGTTGTAGCTTTTATCTTTCTAATTTCTGCCAGTTTGGACTTTTGCTTTCATTCCCTATAAATACAAATAACTGACTGATATGTGATAGTTGAAGGCATAGTGTAGGTTGCCCTCTAGTGATTCATATGAACATAGAAAAAGTCACCTAGACACTCTCAGTCAAATGAATGTATAGAGTTCTTATGTCATAGAACACAATCCATATATACTATTTTCAATCATTTGTTAAGTCCTTTTAATAGTTTCATTTTTCACTTTTTATTTTATTGTTCCTTAAGTCCAAATTTAATTCCGTTCTCTATTCTATATACAAAAAAAAAGACAAAATCAATAAATTTAAGTTTCTCGAACAACAACAAAAATTTCTTTTCCATCACTTCTAATATACTTTTTTGGAATACTTTTTACTAGAGAAGTCAGTAACCTAAATTTCTGAGCCATTAAGGGTTAATCACTTTTCTTTAGTATTTCCTGAATAGGAAGTGACAAGTAGAATTGAACTCATTACGAAAAGCAGAATTATATGAGATGCTTGTTTAATATACAGCTGTCCCTAAATTTGAATCAGAATATCTGAGAATGGTGACAGGAAAATAGCATTTTATTTCACTTCTAAGTGATTCTTGACCATTTACAAGTCTGCCTTCCTCTGTGTCTTTCCAATCGCTTCCCACACATTTTCAAATTTTCACTGGCTAGATTAATCTTTCCTATCTATCACAGTTTCCCATACATGGCCTTTACACAAAAACACTTCTGGGCCTCCCCGGTGGCGCAGCAGTTGAGCGCTGGGTTGCGAAGCTGCCCGCAGCCTCTGCAGCGCCGGTTCGATCCCCGGCCGCTCCTCCCCGGCCACCGGAGGAGGGTCCCACATGGCGTGCAGACCTCTCCTGCCGCCCACTGCTCCCCTCAGCAGTGTACTTCATCAGTCTGCCTGCTCTGCTCCCCGCTCTGGCTCTGGTGAATTCTCTCACCCTCCCGCGCTTCTGACTGTACCCAGTGCTTGTATAAATGAATAAATAAATCTTAAAAAAAAAAAACACTTCTAACATGTTTTTATGTTTATGATTTTATGTTTTCATGATTTTTCTTAGGCAACATTGTCTCTTAGGGTTTAAAGTTGCTTTTATACAACAAATTGAGGTCCTATGCAATAAAACTATCTTGAAGGTAATTTGATTTCTAAAGAAATATTGAAGAGGCATCCTAACTTACAGGATACTAGAGCTATTAATATTTTTTGACTTTTACATATGTTAAGTAGTAAGTATTTACTACTTACTACTTTCAAAGGTAGAAAACAACCTTTTACAATTTACTGATATTTGATGTATTTAGTACATACATATACAAGTTTTTCCACATTGGATCATTCATTAGACTATCCAACAATATTGTTAGATATTATTTTCACTCATCCTGTTTATAGCTGAGAATAGGGAGAATACGTTTTAAAAGAATTAATCCAGTGACAAAGAGTACAGTAAAATAAAATTCAAATGTTTTTTCCACAATATTGGAAAGTAAGTTTAAAGTTACTATTCCTTGTGTTGGCAATGGAGAAATGAGAAACACAAAATATTTCAAGGTAGAATTTCATTTAAAAATATAGTTGTTTCAAATAATAATAATTTAAAAAGCAACAAAATTAGCAGGCAACCATAAATCCGAGACATCCTGTGAGGGAGGGGGAGGAAAAGACTCAAAACAAGGGAGAGAAGAGGACAAGGGACTGTGGTGATGGCACATAGGTAAACTGGTGGCAGGAATTTTAGGGGCGTACACAATGATGTGAAAGATATAAATTAAAAAATAAATTTAAAAATACATTTGTTTCAGTCGTATCTAATTTTATTGTTATATTGCTTTGAAAATATCCTTGGTAAAGTTAATGTCCTAGAAAAATCATTACAGATTAATAAAGATTTGCTTTCAGTTTAAATTAGGAATATAAGCCTTTTATAGACCAAACAAATTGAGTAAAGCCAGAGCTAGAATAACAAACTAGATGTGAAAGTAGTATTAAAAAAATTCCCATGACCTTTTTGCTTTTATTTCTCTCTTGTGTTTTAAAAATATCATCTATTTTATAACAATTTAAGTCATATATATATATGTCTTTAAATAATAAGAGGAAACATGTATTTAAAAAATGAATCTAAAATTTAACTTGAAATTCCCATCCAAATCCACAGGGATTTGGAAACTATTCAAGAAACTTTGGACTATTTCATCATGAAAGGAGGCTCTGTATCCTGATGCCAAAACAAGCCATTTCATCCGCTCAAAAGCAGCCAATCAATTCAATGAAAACCATATTATCTAAAGTGGAAATTTGTAAATGATAAATCTTAGCTAATTTTACTAAAGTGTTGTCAATCTTCTACTTTGTTTATGAAAACAAAACAAAACAAAACAAAAAATCACAACTAACCAAAAGGTCTTCATTACAGACTCCAGAAAGACTGCTTGTATAGTACCACATGCCTTTTTCATCGCTCATCTTTATCCATCTACAAGGCTATATGTCTCTCTATTGTACTTTCACTCTCAATGCAACTTTTACATATTGAGAACTTGCTAGTTGTAGAAGAATTTTCCATAATACCACAGCAAATATCAATGCACTAACTTATATTGACATCACGTCATTAAAGGATGTTCAACTTGGGAGAAGAAATGATTAAATAAAAAACTATCATGCAAATAAAACAAAATGAAGTGCTACAAGAGGAGAAAAATTTTGTTTGTAAGGGAGCATATCCATTGTTTTTAGTTTTTGTGTGGATATTATAACACCCCTGACTGATTACAAAATCAAATGCATTGAAATAGAGTAACAAAAATTTGAAAATGAAGATAACCATTTGTTTATGAAGATGTTGATAAACAGACATCTGAGATAAGGATAAATAAGAGACTAGCTGTGTCTAAAGACTAAGCCCCATAATACTAACATGTTGCTTGGAAAATACTCTGTAGCAGGAAAAATTCAGGTGCTGCATCAGCTAGTCTGAAATACTTTGGACTCCAACTCCAGTGGGGTCTCTACTAAGTGGGATATCTACTAAGCCTTCTGCAGCTTTTGGCATCTGTGCCCCTTATGCTATAGCAGCAGAAACAGCTGTCCTGCTAGCCCTCTCTTATGAGCTGACACCACAAGTAAAATTCCAGCTCTTGCACTGCTCTTCAGGACATTATCATCTTAGTGGTTCCTAACCTCCCCCCTCTTACTGGCAATTGATTTGTTTGCTTACATTATTTTAATGTAGATCCTCCTCCACAGTAAATTAGATTGTAATTATGGGAGACTTTCTTATGTGGTAAGTGAAACCCCTCCACCTAGGTGGAAATATTTTGAGATCCAAACCTCTTATTACATCACCTCCTAGCTAGCTACCTTGAAATGTGCAACAGATGTTGATGCTGTGTGCATGCCTCAATAATCCTTCTAAAAGCAAACCTTCAACTCAGAGTCCATTTCGGAGGAAATCTGAGTTTATATAATATCTGGTTATATTAAACCTCTTCTATTTGGATGACATAAAGGCTTGTCAAAGTCATGTTTCTCAAAAATCCATTCCAATTTTAGTATACGTGCTGTCAAGATGAGCACAAGATACTCAAAATTAAGCTCATTCTCTCCCTAGCCCTCAAATATGCTTTTTCATTTACATTTTTTCTTTTGGAATATTCTGTATGTCCCACTAGTGATCATGTCTTAAAACCCTTCTATAGCATCTTCCTTCATCCATAACCTAAAAGGAATCACCTTTGTACTGCAGGGACTACCACTAATTTTGTTAAGAGTACTCACTTTATTCTATCAATCAGGAATCTAGAATAGGATATTGGTCAGAGAAATTGAACCAGTCCTTAGACACTGGAGGGTAAAATAGGAACCTGATTTTATTTCAAGCAAAACATGATATCACAAAATTGAAGAAAAAATATGAATTTTGCTAAAGAAGCTATGTTACAGAGAGAAGAATAATGTAAATTTATAGAAAGAAAAACACAAGTGAGAACTGATTTAGTCACAGAATATAGTAGGGATAGAATACATGCTTGGTTATTTCTTATTTCCCTTATATTCAAGTCATTACTTCTTGAAATTTAGTTTTTTAACAATACTCCAAAGCCTTATAATAGGTATTAACTATTATATGAAACATTCTAAGACATGTTTCATGTTTTGGTAATCAAAACCACAATTTGTCTTTTTGATTCCATCAGAATCCTGAGAGGGGCTAAAGTTGTCTTTCTTCCCCCCAAATTGACCTAACACATTCTTCTATTTCTGTTATACTGTTCAGATCTCTCCAAACGTATTACAACTACCCAAGTTCAGACCTTTTCTCATTCTTGTCTGTCATCTGTCAAGGTAGATACTTACCCATAGTCTAAACTTCTGGCTTGACCTTCCCCAACTAATAGTTTATGTTTAGTATATAATCTCACAGTGATATTCCTTATTAATAATAATTCTATGATCCAATCTCCAAATCTAAAGGATAAAATATTAACTGCTGTGATAGCACACAATGTGCTTTCTTTTATGTGCTACCTGTCTAACTACATCTTCTGTTGCAAACACTGATTTTTATGACCCACTATTATCCTTCCCATAATTTGATAAACTTGCTATACTTGAAGTTTCTTTTATTTTCATGGTATTCCCATTGCTTAGCCCATGCTTTTCATTCTTGCGGGAGATTATTTATCATTGATATATCGGCTTAAACGTTACGCTTTTAGCCAACTAATGTAAACTTTATTAGGACAACTAACATTCTTATGTTTGTCACTGAGGGTTCTTCACAAAGATATGTATATGTAACTACTGTGCTATCTCCTGTTTCATAAATTGACTGAAGCCTTTCTTCAGTTATGCAGAATTAGGCATTCTTCCTGTCTTTCAGCAGTTTGCACACAATGCCATCACTGCAATTAATTTATTGTATTGTCATTTTTGTGTGCATAACTCTCTTCACAGGAATCAAAGTGTTTTGAGGGCATATTTCATAAATGCTCATGTTGCAAATGTTGCCCAGAAACTAACAAAGCACTTGGCATATTGCACTCAGAATTATTTGTTGTATAAATGAGTGAATACTCACAGAGTAGAAATAAAAGATAAGGCTGCAGATGTAGACAAAGCTTTCAGTTCTCAGTAGGAAGGAAAAACCTCTGAGGGATAAAACCCAGTAATTCCTTCTTTAGAACAACAGAAACAGTGTGCATGGACTGAGGATGAGAATTTCCCCTGAAACCAGATTGCAGGAAGAAGTGAGGAATGCCACAAACAAGCCACATTTACAGAAAGCAGTCTGTTGATTCAGGAGGGAGCAAGGGAGACATTGTATTATCAGCAGCTGTGCCATGTGAACTCAAGGGGGCTAGAGTAAGAAAGTGCTAAAAGAATGTACCCGCACATATAACTGTACACCACAGGACTGATTCCAGTGATCTGTTCCTACCCCACCCACTGACACCCACCATGTACCACACAACACCATCACCACACACCCACAAACACCTCCTACGTACAGGCCCAAGAGGAAATAAAAGATGCGCAATGATTAAAAGGAAAGTGACAAGGAAGCTATAAGAAACAATGCAATATTAATAAAGGACAGAAAAGATTTCAATAAGCTTAATGAAACAACCAATTTTACAGATAAGAGTTCACAGGGTATGTTAAGAAAATGGTATGAGGTGGAAAATAGAGAAAAAAATGAAGCCTCCACCTATATGAAAGTGGCATTAAATGCTGCAGAAAGGAGAGAAGATAGACTTCAAACAATGTAATGTATAATCAAACCAAGAAACAATTAAAATATCTTTTATTTGTATTCTAATTGTGTTACTTTTTTTTAAGATTTGTTTATTTATGCATGCAAGAACTGGGTATAGGCCAAAGGTGTGGGGCGGTAAGAGGATTCACCGGAGACAGAGTGGGGAACAGAACAGGCAGACTGACTGAAATACACCGCTGAGGGGAGCAGCGGGAGAGTCGTGAGAGGTCTGCTGCGCCATGTGGGTCACCTCCCTGGCTGGCTGGGGATCGAACTCATGCTGCAGTAGCTGTGGATAGCTTCATAGGCTGCATTTTAACCCCTTTTGCCACCAGGGAGGGCCCTAATTCTGTTACTTTTTATTGAGGTAAGATCAGTTTAAAATCCAGTATATTGTTTGATTCAGAAATACAGGTTCAACCCTTTTCAGATGTATATTGCCACAAAATGCTCACCACCAAGGCACTCAAAATGTTTTCTAATATCAACAAAAAGTATGCACTGCATACAGGTAACAAAAGACATTATGAACATTCCATAGAAAAATAAAACTTTTTATAAAACATAACTAAATAAATTGGAGAGATACTGAGTTCACAAATAAAAGCCTCAGTAACAAAGAAGTAAACTCTGCTAAAATGACAAACATATCCATACAATTCAGATTAAATTACGTATTTTTTTGGAAATCCATCAACATTATTCTCAAATATGTGTGGAAGATCAAAAGGCTAGGAATAACCAAAGCAGTAATGAAGACAAAATTGAGGTTAAGTGACTTCACAAAATGTCTAGAATTACTATAAAGCTGTTTTAGTTGCAATGAAGTCATTTTATTGTCATGGAAATCACAATAATAATGGAAATGATATAACTTACAAATTCAGCTCTTATTTTATGTAAGAAACTTAATAACATTATAGCAAATATACTATTATAATTGCTTTAGAAATGAAGAATTTGAGATCACAGAAGTTAAGCAGCTTGCCTAACATTACAAGTAGCAGATTCACTTTTCTAAACTATTCTCCATTTTAAATTCCATGCTTTAAAAAATAAACAAACAAAAGGCAGAACAAAAAATAAACCAGAGTTATGCACATATGTAAATTATATGATAGAGGTGGCATTGGGTAAACTGGGAAAGGAGTATTTGGTAAATAATACTAGCATAATCAATTTTTACATTCATCCCAACGTAAAGAAAGAAAATAGGATGTATACTTCACACTATATATAAAAATAAATTCCAGATGTAACATAAATATAAATATAAAGAATATCTTATAACTGTGATATGAGAATGGTTTTCTTATACAAGATACAAGAAAAATACAAAACTATGATTCATAGTTACATAACTAGAAAAATGGCAGGGGAAGGTTGGATTGTGAACAAAAATATCACAAAAAAGGTAATAAGCATGACCAAAAAAATACATGCAAAACTTTTCAAAATATTTAGAGGTCAAGCAAGTGCACATTAAGTGAGAAATTACACAATTTGTCCCAAACTAGCACATTTGAAATGTCTGACAACAGCAGGCATTGGTAAGCCTGTGGGAGTCTTGATTATAAACACTTACTGAAGTCATATGCCATTATGTGGTGAAGCAGAAAATGTTCAAACCCAGTAGTTTCACTTTAGAAATGGCCAGTACTTGGAGCTATATTCCATAATAATCATTGCACTGGCCTTACATCCTCTTGCAAGTAAGTTTCTGACAAATCCATGAATTCTAACAAATTCATGAGCTTGCCACATTTGTCTTGAGCCTCAAAGTTGAACAGCTTATTTTGATTCTGGGATCCCTGTTACACTGTAATTGTCCCCAATTATGTTGATAGCACATGAAAAAATTCTTAAAATTGATTTTCCTTCATTTAAGCTGACTTACGTTCGATTCAAAATTTGAACATTTTCTCTCTATTTTCTATTCCTCTAAAATTTTGTGGAATATCACAGTAAATCTCTGGCCCCATAATTTTGCATATGGTCTGATGATCTACTTTCAAGGTTCAAGATTATCAAAAATGTACAGTAAGTTTAATCTCCGCAGGAGGAATGTATAGTCATCAACACTTAAATCATTTAGTCTTTGTTAATCTAGTTTCAACCTATAATTATTCAAAATTGTTTTCTGAGCCCTTTCAAGTGTAATGGATTACATAAAGTGTAATGAGACTAGAGTTACCAAGGTAGAGTTATCTTAGCTTACATATAGGTCACAGCATAGCACAGCAAGTTTTGACAACATAAATATTTGTTGAATGATATAAAGGGGGAAAGATATTTATCTAGGAAACTTGGTATCACATGGGAGTTTAAGGGAATATTCCCTAAGAATATACTCTTTAGAAGATGTGATAAATGAGGTAAGCAGAAACATATTTGTATAAGATTGCCCATAGGACAGTGGAAAAGGTATCTGTGTGGCCCTTATAATACCTAGTTCAGGGCCTTCCTGGTGGCGCAAGGGGTTAAGTAGCACACTATGAAGCAATACTCAGCCTCTGCAGCAAGTGTTCCATCCCCGCCTGTCTAGGGAGCAACCCACACGGCGCAGCAGACCTCTCCTGTCATGCCTGCTGCTCCCCTCAGCAATGTGTTTCAGTCAGTCTGCCTGTTCTGTTCCCCGCGCTGTCTCTGGTGAATCATCTCACCCTCCCACATCTTTAGCCTGTACCCCAACTCTTGTATGCATAAATAAATAAATCTTAAAACAAATTTAAAAAATAAAACCGAGTTCATGACAGATTAGGGGACTAAAAGAAGACATTAGTATGGAATGAGTGAAGGAAAAAGCAAAAAACGAGAATATAGGCATGTGGCAGGAGAGATAGATTAAAAAAATGCAAAATTGGCATGCCACAGAAAGAATGTGGAATTTATTTCAAAGATAGTCTGAAATAAGTAAAGGGGTTTACATCATATTTGCATCTTTACCATTAGTGTTTAATATACTATCATAGTTGCTCTGTGGAGAATAGATAGATGTTGATTAAAAGAAAGAAAAAGGAGCATCATCCTCCTAGGGAGCTAGCAATGCAAATGAGATTTTGATGCATTTGAGAGAAATTTAATAAGAAAAATTAGCAGAAGTTGTTAATTTGATACCGTGACTGAAGATAAAGAAGTCCAGCATGGGTCTCAGATTTCTGATTGAGCTAAATGGAGGTAGTTTTATAAAAATGAAAGTAAAATGTTGCATGTAGTGCAGTTGAGATGCCTGAAATAGATTTAGTATATGCATCTGATTGCAGGTGATAGCTGCCCTCACTCTATTCTATGTGCTGCTCAAAGTGTTCCATCTGTGTTAATTCAGTCATTTCTATGAGATGTAATCCAGTGTTGTCCTTATTTGGCAGATGTTAAACTGGCAAACTCAGTAATTCACCCATAGTTAACACACCTAAAAAATAATGTCATTGACATTGCAACCCTGAATCATACTCCAGAACAAGGGCTTTAAAAGACTACTACTCCACTGCAACTTATTAAGTAGCAAATTCTAGGCTGTATCATAACATGCAAGCAACTATTAAATACAATAGAAATGCTTTTCCCTTGGATTCTCACATCTTCATGGAATAATAAAAGAAATGTGTAGTGATACAAAATATGAATGAGCTTAAATAAAAAAGGGAGTCTCCAGAGACTACAATGGTTCAAAACAATTAGAGAATGTGAATGTACAAACACAAAAGCAATAGTGAAGCAGACAATACAATGAGTCCCCTATTAAAGAATTCTCAGGAAGCCAAATTTAAAAAGCAAAATGAGAAACTGTATTTTGCAGATCAGATCACAAAATAAACAAAAAGGAATGGTGTGCTTCCAGGAAATTTAGTCTCTGATGAAAGTAATAATTCTATCTCAGTGGCAGACTGGGATGCCCCAAAATGCTAAAACGGATGTTGCATGATTCCTTGCTTAGGATTCTCAAATAAGAGTGACAGTGAAGAGATTTAAATATTCAATCACTCATAATCCTGAAGGGGGTAGTAAGGAAAGACAGCCAATTATCTTAGCCTACATTGCTATAAAAATGTTTTGTTAAAATATCCACCCAAAGGAACCATCAGTATGCCTACCATCATATAGGTAAACAATAAAGGTTATCTTTTAACCATACTGAGGGACTACTCTTAATTTTGCTGGTAAATGTACTACATTAATACATTTACATGTATATGAATGTGTGCATCTGGACATGTGCACATATACCTAGAAGTTATTGGTTAGTGGCCATGATTGCAAACAAGAGTATTACTGGCTAATTTAAAAAGAAAATATTAAATAATTAACTTTCTCAGAAGTGTGGAGAAGTATCTTGAGTCAAGTCTTCTAGACATATAAACTGCATCCCCAGAATTTTTGGCTAAATAAACTGTCCCCACTATAGCTTCAATCAGCAATTACCAAATCCTAGCAATTACCAAATCCAACTTTTCTGTTACAGTTAACACTTGCAGTTAAGAGACCACACTTCAAAGAGAACATGGCCCCATGGACTCACTGCCAGTCCAAAGAAGAAAGCCTCATCTAAATTGAATTTTCATGGCTATACTTGCATTTTCACTGAAAAACAACCATGATGTTTTTACCATTTGTATGTTTAATTGAGTGTTTAATTCTATACTGGAGAGGTTAATTTCACAAAGCAAGGAATTCCTAATGATAGACTAGCAATGTCAAAGCACGCAAGGGAAGTCACAGTTTGACAAATGTTCAGCATATGCATATGTATACATATGTTGGATGTTGTGAGGATTACAGTATTTCTTACTTGTAAAGTGTTTAGAGGCAGGCAAGCCTGGTACATTATAAGTACTATACATGGTTAATATTGTCTTCTTTCTATCCCCCATTTTTGTTTAGCTATTTAAAGAAATGAGTGTGAAATGTTTGCTCATATTTAATATGTTGCCCATTATATTTTTCCATGTCTTATATAAGTTAATTTTATTTAAATATTTATGAAACTATATTTACACTAAAAAATAGGTGTTGTCTCCTTGGTATTTACCAAGTGGATTAAAAGCCCAAGTCCACAGGAAAACCAGCATCTTTATCCATAATTATTAAAATATGGGGGTAGTCAAGATATTCTTCAGTAGGTAAATAAATAAATAAATGTATTAGTAGATAAATAAACTACAGTACTATGGAACATTACTGAACACTAATATATGAGTTATCAAGCCATGAAAAAATATGGAGGAACCTTAAATTCATGTTACTAAGTGGAAGATGTGAAGCTGAAAAAGCTCAAAATATCACAGCAAGAAACTGTTATAATTGGGTAACACTTTGGTTATCTTTAGCTCCAAAGCATATGCTATTTATATTATGCCCACAGTAAAGCTATAGGAAGATCCTAATGAATTGGAGTTTTATGAGTGTTTGTGATGTTTTGTTGTTTAGAAAAGAACTCCTGGGATATTCTGGGCAATTATATAACCTCTTTATCCAATTTCCTTGAGGATAAAATAACAATGATAAAATTTTGCGAAGAAAAGAATTAGATTATATTCTATATGTGTGAAATGACTGACATTATCTCATGCATCAGAAGCATTAAATGGCATTGGTTTCATATCCTATGATTATTATAATGCCTCATTACACAATCCACAGTTTACTCCAATGAGCTTATTAGAATTGTCTTAATATCACTGCAGAAAGAAATACTATGGAAACATCAATATATTTAGATAAATGTTTACCTAAATGCCATAGGTAAGTATTCAATATCATCCTGCCTTGCATACGAGGTTGACTGTGAAAAATTGAAAATCCATAGAGCTGGAAAGGACCTTCAAATATCTAACAAATTCTCTACTTTCCACAAATGAGGACACAGAACATGGAAAATGTATGCAAATACAGATCTTAGACAAACTTTACACCCTTGGTCTTGACATTCCCATTCTTACTCCTTGGATAATGGGGAGACTCCCACATAAAAATTGGTTTTGACATTAATTTACATATTTTTTTATTCACAAATTTATTTTCCTAAGCCTTATTGAAATGATACTATATACTGGCAGAAAGGAAACAAAGTAGTATTAGCCTCAGGTTCACCATGCAATAGTTAACACAGCTGCAGAATCGCAATGCAAATCAATTATAACCATTAAAATACCAGAAAAAAATATAATATAGCATGCTGTAAATTTTCTTATAAAAATGCCAATAATCATTTTTTTTGCACAGAATAGCATGTAAAATGCAGGGTGTTATTAACCAGTATTACTAAATATTGTGACTATATTAATAGTAAATATGCTTTAAAAACATGTTTTGTACTTCTATGATACATCATAGAAGTCAACTTTTAAACTCAACATATTTTATTCTTGTTCATACACTTCTCTGTTGTAAAGTGTTATATATTAATATTAATTATGCTACTTCTGCCTCTATTTAAGCTAATGTGTGTGGTAGAAAAGTACATGCTTTAGATATTTATTTCAACCAGCTTTATTTTAAGCGACTAATATGAATTAAAACACACCTTAGTAGGAAGGGTTACAAATTTATACATGAAAATTAGATCATTTCCTTTTTAAAAAAATTCTAATCTGTATGAGGATATTTATTTCTGAGTTTTTATTTTAAAAATTAATGGAAAATGGGATGAATGTTTTATCTAATCATAAAGTTCAATAAATGAGACATCAGACTCAGAAGAATACAACAAATTATCAAAGATTACTGGTAGTACTTATGCTTTTTACCCTTCAAATTAGATATTTTAAGTGAAATTTAAAAAAATAGATTCCAAATAAGAAAAGAAAGAATGGTCTGGAAGAATGTTTGTTTAGTCTGGCATATACTAACCATATGTTAATATTAAAATAAATATAGTTCCAGATTTTTATGTTAATTTACTACAATGTTAGGGCCAATAGAATCCCCTTTGCAATTTTTGGGAGATATGTGCTATTTATATCACTTAATATGCATAGAATTTGGGTATAGCATTGACATTTTATTTATAGCTACCTAATCCATAAAAGATATTTTGACATCTGGTTATATGTACATAAAGATTGGGCATTTTTCATATGTATTACAAACTTTGAAAACTAAATTATCATTAACTCAGTTATTTATGGGATTTATGTGTACCCAATTCTTTGCTTTGGGGAAAGTATCTTGCATGTGTTTTAATGAGGAGACATATAATTTTTCATTCATTCAATAAAACCATCATAATTTGATGCTGACATCAAGGGCATAGTCATGGATTAGGTTCTAAAGTTAACTATCAGGTTGAAAAATCTAATAAATAGTTTGATATCTACAATGTTTAACCTGTTGACATCTCCATCCTTCAGAAGCTCTTTCCTATTTCTTGAATCCTGTAAAATTTCTTTCTGGTTTAACCTCCTTTCCTCTCTACTCCACCCCTCCCTACCTCACCCCTTTTCTCTCGCTAACATTTCCTTCACAAACACATTTTCCATTTTCTAGTATCTACCCTCTACACCTTAAGTTTTTGTGTTTCCTTCTTTCTGTTCCTTGTTCCTCTTCCATCTTAATCATTTGATTATTTTACTCTGTACACCAGCACCAGAATTATGCTACAGTCTCAGAATTAGGTGGTTATTCAGAGAAATAAGAATTCAGCAGTCATAAAGTTTAGTGTTTTGGGGTTATGACAAACAAATGTTCACCATTAAACTATGATATGTTGGGAAAGTACCATGTGCTTTAGGAACACATAAGCTTCCCTAACTCAGTGCAAGTGGGGGTGAGGAGCAGGAAGCTCAGTTAGACTTGTCACAAAAATCTATGCCAAGTGAAACAACATCTAGATAGAACTCTGAAGACTGGGTGCTATTAATTAAATAAAAAAGAGAAATATCCATCAGATATAAGACAGTCTGTATAAATATGGAACAGTGAAAGAACACAATATGCTGGAGTAATAAACAAAAAAATTCATAAAACTATAGAGGTTCATAATACTATGGATGAAGAGTAGAGCAGGGGTTGCAATCTCAGGTTAGAGTGAATATTAGTGAGCTAGAAACAAGATGGATAAACAGTATCAGATCAATGCAAGATCCTTTGAGAGGCACTAAGGGGTCTGGGTTTTAGCAAAAAAAAAACAAAAACAAAAACAAAAACAGGAGATTCATTTTCCTCTTTTAAATTCAGGAGTTACAAAATGATGTGGTTTATGTGCACTTGCTCTGATAAAAGCTACTCCAAACTTCATCTCCATCTCAAAACTCTCTTTGAATCTATGTCCTTATATTCACTGTTCAAAATCAAACATGTATCCACACATTAAATGTGCAAATGAGACTCCCATCATCTTTCTCATCTTACCAAACTCTCTTATTTGCTTATTAAATTCAACGCCATGGAAAGACTATCTTTTACTCAGTTATGAGTGCAAAAAAAGTATAAGTTACTCAACTTTGTCTTTCTCTTAATATTGCCACCAATCATTTGTAAAGTACTATCAATTTTGTCTTTTTTAAAGATTTATTTATTTATGCATACAAGAACAGGGGTGCAAGCTGGAGGTATGGGGGGCGGTGAGAAGATTCACCAGATAAAGGACAGGCAAATCTACTGAAATACAATGCTGAGGGGAGCAGCAGGCTAGACAAGAGAGGTCTGCTATGCCATATAGGTAAGCACCCAGGCCACCAGCGATCTAACTCATGCTGCAGTGGCTGTTGATAGCTTGATAGTGCTTTCTTTAAGCCCTGCGCCACCAGGGAGGCTCCTTGAATACTCTTCAGTGGGAATTCCATTTGTGTACTTCTTCAGGTTCTTGACAAAATTTATTTCCTTGCAATTTCTTGCAATGATAGGACTTGGTTCTCTTTTCATTGCCTATTGTCACCTGAGAACTTCCTAGTTTTTAGTAGTTACTTGCATCCCTTTGATCATGTTCCTCTTCATCTTTGGCAATCAGCATGTCATTGAATCTTTCATTTATATTTCTCCTTCCATCCTCACATCTTTAAGAGGGTCCATGTGGAAAATCTAGGCTAATATCCATATTATAAAGTCCTTAACTTTAATTCCATCTGCAAAGTTTCCATTGCCATGTACGATATAATATAGTCACAGATTTAAAAGTTGAAGGTGTGGGCATCTTTGGGAAATTATTCTGCCTACCACATGTACACTAAGTAACTAATGTTTTACCACAGTTTCACTGGGATCTGAAGCGTTAACTCGGTCTTAATTTCAATTTTTTTTAAAAAAGATTTATTTATTTATACAAGCACTGGGTACAGTCAGAGCACAGGAGGGTGAGAGAATTCACCAGAGCCAGAGCAGGGAACAGAACAGGCAGACCGACGAAATACACACTGCTGAGGGGAGCAGCGGGCGGCAGGAGAGGTCTGTGCGCCATGTGGGACCCTCACCTGGCGGTCAAGGATTGAACCGGCGCTGCAGAGGACAGAGGCTGCGGGCAGCTTCGCAACCCAGAGTTCAACCACTGAGCCACAAGGGAGGCCCTCAATTTTTAAAATAAGTGATTATAATAATTTAATTAAATAACTTGCCTTCAAAGATGAGTTCTTATAGTCATAAATTCTGACATTATATTTTTACAAACAGTTAAACTGTTATAAATTACTGAAAGAATTTGGGCTTCATCCATTATTGAATACCAACTAAGTAAAAATAGTCAAATATTTCATGAAATGATGTCCAGTGTTTAAATAAACGTCTATAGTGCATTGTGTGTAATATAAAGAAAATATAACTTTTAATAATTATTTTATATTTGATACATGCATTTCTAAAGGCATAAAATAATTTTATTATAACCAAACATTTCTATTAACTATTATGTTTAAAATAAATTGTATCAGTTCCTTAGGACAATAGTTTATTCCCACAGAACTGAAGTTACTGCTGGCAAGATACTAATGCATTTCTAAGCATAGTTGCTGAATACAGGACTTGGAGCCAAGGAAAGTGATCACTTGTACCCCAAATAGTTTCACTAGTCTCTAAGGTTTTAGTGTCTAAAGCTATAAGAATTAGGGGTTTACATTAGATGAGTCCTCTTATTTATAATGTACTAACACTATGCTTTCAACTTAGTTCTTATAATGAATGTTTACACACAGGTGAAATGAGAAAATAAATGTTAACAAAAACTGTTTCTAGTATAACAATAGAAAATATGAAACAAAAAAGCACATCAAGTCTCCAGGAAAACTAGATTTCTTGTTAACATATGATTTAAAATGCAATGAATACATGGAAACTGACTCTAAACCCTACACTTTGCAAAGACTTACCAGTTTTATTGTTTGGATTCATTTGATGCTGATCCTAGCTTTCTTATTATCTTCACATTGGGCTAATTTAGTGACAAATCAAAAGAAAAAGGATCACATAGACAAAGCATCAAAGCACTAAAGTTCTCACTTTAGGACCACAGACAATCTATTTTTGTATTTTGTTCTCATGTATCTGAAACCAGTCAATGTAGGATCATGTTTACAGAGTTACAGACGAGGAGACCCAGTCCTGAATTCGTAGTCTAATCTATCCAGATTAGTCAGTTAAATGATCCCAGGGGACATCATATAGAATATGAATACGATGTTGTAAGGACCTTTTCTTTTAATTACAGATCAAATTGTCACCACTTTCTGCAGACCTTGACTTTACTAGAAAGGTAAAGTTCTGAGATCAAATGTTGATTTGTCAATTTTCACTTTTTTTTTTTCCACTGACATATTTTAGTTACACTATCTTTATGTGGTCATTTTAGCATGTGGTATCTTGGAGGGCAAAAATGGACAATCACACAAAGACAGGAGTTTCCAGTCAGATAAAAAGTGATATTAAGATTAATGGCCTTTATCCTATAAAAATTTGTCACTTTTATAGATATACTGATTCACTCTAGAAAACAGAATTGAATGAAATTGTAGGAAAGTTACTATATTTCACTGAAATAAAGAATCTTGAAAAGTGATGTGTTCTAAAATGGAGCTCTCAGAACTTTAAGATGGAACAAAAATAAAATGTATGTGTTGATCAAAGTTTGATATTACATCTGTGCAAGATTCCAATTATGTCAACATGCTTCAAAACCAGTGTTAAAAATCTTTGCTCTAAGATATTATGCATTTCTATCAATATCCTACTCTAGAACTTCTGAATCAGAAGTTCTTGAGGTCAATACCACACTCACCATTTAAAAATAAAAACCAAGTTGATTCTCTGCACATGAAACTGTGAGGTACAACAGAACTCCAAGTTCCAAGTCTGGTATTAAGTCACCTAACTATAACTATCATCATAAAAATGATAAAGAAACATCTAATGACAATTGAATTTACTAATTACCTACATAAAAAAATAGCTGTGTAGCCAAAATACACCATGCACTGTTTTTCTATTGCAACTATGAAAAACTGTCACAAACTATATGACTTAACACAAATTTTACCTCATCATTCCATAGGTTATAATACAGATTTTATTAACTGAAAATCAAAGAAGCTGGCAGGACTACAGTCTATCATGGATGACCTCAGCAAGAATGTTTCCCTACTTTTTCCAGATTCTAAAGGTTGCCCGCATTTCTTGGTTCAAGGCCCTGTTCCTCTGCTTCAAAGGCAGCAATCTTGCATCTCTCTCACAATTCCTCCATAGGGTGGTTTCTTTCTGACCCTAGTTGGGAAAGAATTGCCACTTTTAAGAGCTGTTATTAGATGGAATCTACCTGGCTAATCCAGTATCCCTGTCCTATGAAATTCCCTACAAGTCCATCTACATAATCTCTTTGCCATGTAATAAAACATTCACAGCTTCCAAGGATTAAGATATAGGCATGGTTCCCTACTACAGATTTGAGTCTCATGACTCAATCAGTAATATTGGTGTAATCTCAGGAAATCTGTCCATAGCATCTTGGTTTGTTGACTGAGTGTTTGCAAATGTTAAGAATAGCAATGTTTGCTCAAGTATTTTATGCATTTATGTTCTAATTATTAGCATCAGTCTTTTTTGCTTGTGGGCCACTGTCAGTGAGAAGAGAATATAGCTTACTGTTAAGGCTTCAAGCAATGCAGCATGCCTGCTTCTGGCCTAGTTAGTTAAATGCAAATTGGCACTTATTTTAAGACAAAATAAACTACAAGTTAAGAAATACAGTATTCATTTTGCCACATTTCAAAGCCCTTATACTATTGATGTAAGCTACCTTAACAAATAATGGAACACAAAAAAAAAAATTAAGAAAATGTTTTTAGAACATGAACTATCAAAATTACTTGATATGTATTTATATTCATTTAGGAGTAATAACAAGGAGAGAAAAAAACAGAGATTTGAATTTAGAAAAGTCAGGTTTCAATTTTGGGACTATCATGGATGAATGTACGGAAAGACTTGAGATAAGCATATAATATCTCCAAATCTAAGTTTCTCCATCTGTAAAATGGAAAAATGATAAATTCTCCCAAGGTTGTAACATGTTCAAGTGAGAAAATAATTAAAAACACATTACTTGTCAAAACTAGTCATTATCATCAATATTTTTATAGTACCTACTTATTAGTATCTTTGAATCATAAAGTGAGATGTTATATATATATTCAATCAAAATTGACAATGTCACACTATCAATAAATATATTATAATTATTATTGCCAAGATAACTGAAAGCCTTAACCGATCCACTCAAAATATTGGCCGATTGATGATTAATAGACATGTTATGTAAAATCCACAACATAGTAAGTTCATTCCTACATATAAATCCTAGAGAACTCAAGTATCTACATGAGGAGATATAATAGAATGTTCATCACAGCATTGTTTATAATTGCAAATTTTAGAAAGAGCTTTTATGTATACCAGAAGAATGTTTAGCTAATTTAGGGAGTTGTCATTCAATGGGATATTAGATGGCATTGAAAATGAATCAACCAGAGTTGCATGAGCAATATATATAACTCAAAATCATCTCCACATGAGACAATGGATGTTAAACTTATTGAAACTTATCATAATCACTTCACAATGTATGTAAGTCATTATACTATATACTTTAAACTTATACAGTATTGTATATTATAATTCAATAAAACTAAAAAGCATAGTCTTAGATAACATAATTATCCATGTAAAAGGCTTCAAATATATATAAATATAAATAGGAGGTGAATTAAGATATATCATTTATATGAACTTTTAAATCATTACATAGGTAGTAGAAGTATTATATATATAAAACGTACATACATACACACACACACACACACACATATATATAGAATTGGAATAGGGTTGCCTAGAAGAATAAGGCTGAATATCAGATGAAAAACAATACATATTTACTACATCTGTACTAAAAAGTACCTTGCATATAGTACTTTGCATATCTAGAATAACTAAAAATCATTGGCTATTACTAAAATTCAAATTTTACTGGTGATCTGTATCTTTATTTGCCAAATCTAAGAATACAATGAGGAAGGATGAGATTCATGAAAGCTTCCTTTGCAAAGTTAATATGTTTGTTCTTAAGTTGGGTGCTGGGAAAGTGGGTATTTGTTGCATTCTTCTTTATACTATTGTCAAAGTCTTAAATATTTCATAGTATGTTAAAATATTAATAGGCAAAAACAAACCATTTACTGAATCTCTAATTAAAAGAATTAGATCCTGAACAATGATCAAGAACTAGAATGGATGAGAAAAGGATGATGAATAACTAAAGTATATACAATAAAAGGAAATATTATAAAAAGAAAGGATGATAAAGTGATAGCATGCTGTAGTTGCGTTAGTATCTTTCATTTGTATGAGTTTCTTTTTTCCAAATCACTGACCTGAGATGAAATGCTCAACTAATTGCTGAAGTCAACCTACAAACAAAAACTTAGAAATTAGGTATTTTCCAAAGCTCTGTAATAATTTCAGTCGTAGTTCAATCAATGAAAATATATTTGACCACAGGTAAGTATGATAATAAGTGGAATGTTTAAATCTATAAAACAAGTTGCAAAGCATCAGCCATCACTTAATTATTTTAAGCCTAGAAAAGGGAAAAAATGAATATATGAAACAGAATAATTAGATACACATTTACTTTTGCATTGAGAATCAGAAAATAGTGACTCTCAATCGTGGATGCATTAAAATCACCTGGAGAATTTAAACAATAAGCAAGCAAGTCTGTTTAAATTAGTCTGTAGGAAGGAAAAATCAATGGTAGTGTTTTAATGTCCCCAGGTGCTTCGAACATAAACTTTCTGATGTAGGGTTGAAGCCCACTGCCCTAATACTTGAAAAAAAAAATGGCTGTGTGGGAGATAGTGTAAAACAAAAATGTTTGTCCTGTGGGTATGAGAATTGGCTCCTTTGTGAACAGATTCAAATATCACCTGATTCATTGACTTTATGCCGAGTTTAATATAAGTGCTAAAAACAGGTATTGTGGAAGCACAATACCTCCCATTTATTCAGTGCTGAATAAACTGAGATTCACTGAAATAGTTGTAGTGCATAAATAGCCTAAAGGATAATGATATTTATACCTGTATCTAAGGCTAAAGGATATCAGCGAGATACTATGCAACCAGCTAAAAAATCAAATTTCAAAACGTGTAAGAATGAATTATTTTTATCTTAGAATGAAAATATTTCAATGTCTATCAGGAACCCTCTTACCTTTACCTCAATGAAAAGGATTTAAGACAGTTTTTATTTCTACTTGAGTAACATAAGCTTTGGTTTATGTCCTTTTTTCCCCTTAGCCTCATAATTAAATGACTAAATCCATCCACAGCACTACCTATGGAACATGATTAGAGAAAGACTAGCCATTAAAAAGAGAGGGGATTGTTATTATGGTTTTTGAGACCTATAACCACTTATTCTCTTAGAAATCCTATAATGGTTGGGCATTTGTGTTACTGGTACTGCAACTCAATTCACATATATCAAGCTGTAAATTCCATTTACAGTCAATCCATATTTCTAGATCTCCTTTAATAACTTATTAATCTTTGTGTTTTACTTTGGAGGAAATCATGTGCTTTGACATATCTTTATTCATTGTCAGTGACTATACAGGTTTTGTAGTACAATAAAATATCTTATACCTATTAAGTAAATTTCAAAAATCTGCTGTTTTATCTTTCTTTTTAGGCAGAGCTTCATAAAAGTGCATTTTGATAATTCATGTGACTTCAGATCCACTTTCAGTTCAAAATAGTTGTAATGACACAGCAAATGCATAAGAGAGTAGAATCACAGTCCTACCCTCTGACTTCCTGAACTAGTTGGGAATTGCTGGAACAGAGGGGCATTGCAGGGATAAAGTTTAAAGAACAGAAATAGCTGGGCCAAACTGGGGCCTTCTGCAGCTAGTTCCCACTTGCAGCTCAGGGCTTTGGCTGGCTGCCTTTTGCAGCTCCTGCCTCGACCCTGGCCTTGACTGAGGAGATACTATTCGGGATAAAACAAATGGTATCGGGCCATGTGCCAGCTCATAAATTTACTTCCACTCTCACTCTGTTCTCCTTTTCCCTTACTCCTGAGTAAATAAACAGTTTCTGTTTCTGCTTTTTGGTTGTGGTCTGCATTCTTAAGCACATGGGTAAGGACTCACCATTTAGGTCAATGGCTGCTCCCCTGGGTTTGCCCCATCGCAATTGTTTCTCCCAGTGAAGAATGCTGATCAAAATCAATCCCATAAATTGGAATATACATACAACATATACAAATGAATTTCTTATGTATTTATTTATAATTAAAAGCAATTATATTGATATTGTGTATCCATGCCTTTAAATTCAACTCTTTAGAAACAAAAGACTACCCAAGTAAAGCAGGTGATGGGACATATCAAACAAATACAGTGCTTGATAAGACACAAAAATGCATTTCTTTGACAGTTTGAAATGTTTACTGGGTCTTCATTTCGTTCTCCATCATGTGTTCCTAACTGATGGATTTCTCTTTTTTCCATGTTTAAATTCATTTCATTGACAACAAACATTGCAAACCCCTCATTGGTTTCTCTGTGCCAAATGAATTTCTATCAAAAAGCTTGGATCAAATCTGTCTACTTCTGGTTACCAAACTGATTCAGCTGCAGCACAAGATGAAAGAAATCATTCATCTCACATTTGGCTCTGCCAAAGCCTGCTCCCTCTTACACATCCACGGCTGCTGAAAAGGGGGCAAATAACCTTATCTCACAAGCAGAGTGTAGGGTAGTTGAGTGTTTTCATTACCCATGGACATCAATGGTTTGGGGGCATAATTAATCATGCTGAAATCACTTCATTATTTTAATGAGGTTTTTCTTTTTCCTCTAACTATGAAAAAAGGTAGAGTAGAGAGCATTTTTTTTCTCATTATTTCTGCAACTAAAGAAAGTGGAAGAGAAACACACAGAAAACTTGCAAAAGAGAGGCAGTCATTTCATTGCTGCTGATTTCATCTCTGCCTCAACAAAAACAAAAGGATATGAGAGAAAGGAGGAGGAGGCAACAGGACTGCTGAAGCCTTGGTATGTGAAGCAAAGTGATTTCATCTCAAGCTCTTTAGAAGTCTTGTTTACTCTGAATATTTGAAAACACATTTTTTAAAGATAGCATAGAGAGAAGAATGTATGTATCTATGCTAAAAATAGAGGAAACTATATGATCTCATCATGCTTCATCTGGTAACTTCACTATTCTCCAATAAAGGTATACAATCATTACTATGTTTAGAAAGTAGAAGGATACAGGATATTCTTTGAGTATGTAAATCATATCTATATAGCCTATAGTGAACTGTGGAAATTCTTCTCTTTTATGAGAAAGAACCTCATTGAAACTAATTCCAAACAGCCAATAAGCAAAAGTTCAGATGTGAAATAGGTCAGAAGGAGAGAGACAGATACCAGATGTCATTTTTAAGTGTAATAGCGAGAAATCAAAGAGTCAGATAAAACCAAACTTAAAAATTCTTGAAAGCTGATTGTAGAACTGAGAAATTTAGGGGCCTCCCTGGTGGCACAGGGGGTTAAGATGGAACACTATGAAGCTATCTGCCCCCATTGCAGCATGAGTTCCACCCCAGCCGGGGAGGTGACCCACATGGTGCAGCAGACCTCTCCTGTCTCGTCTCGCCCGCTGCTCCCCTCAGCAGTGTATTTCAGATTTGCCTCTTCTACCCTGCACTTTGTCTCTGGTGAATCCTCTCACCACTCCCCCATCTCTGGCATACACCAGAGATGTATGCCAGCTCTTGTATGTATAAATAAATAAATCTTAAAAAATATTAAAAAAATAAAAAATAAGTTAAAAAATAGAACTGAGGAATCTAGAGGGGGAAGTGGGAGAGACAAGAACAAATTGGGGAGGGAAGAGCACAACGGATTATGGTGGTGGAATATGGGTGCTCTGGTGGCAGGAGCACAATGATAATAACATAAGAGGGGGGCACATCACACTCTATTCCCAAAATACAAACAACGTTGTAAGCAAAATTACTTTCATTAAACATTTTAAGAATAATGATTTTTGTCTTCCCTGAATCAGTGATTCTCAGACTTCAGCTTGCATCAAGAGCACCTGCACCATGGATAGATGGGCCCACGCACATATTTCCTCAATGAGGAAGTCTGGGGCAGGGCCTGAGAACTTTCATTTTTAACAATTTTCTATTTGTTGCTAATGTTGTTGTCCAGGGACCACATTTTGAGAACTACTTTGTAAAATACATATACTGATTGAAGTAACAATGTCTTATATGCTTCAGGTGTTAATCATCATAAGTCAACATCTGTATATACCACATGAAGAGTAAAAGTGTCTTAAAGTCACTGTGTGGCATAACAGTTGTGTCGTTTCATGTAGAAGTTTCCAAAATATGTTTTTGCATCCTAGGACCTCAAAATCTCTTGAATGTAAAGATACCTGAGAGAGAGCTACTGTTTGTAAGTCTTACTGTTTGTAAGACTAATACTTTACTGTCTTGTTTTCCATTATCCAAAACTAATCACTTGTCACTAAACAGGTAAATGAAACCATTGTAGTGGTATCCTTCAAGGACCTATTATTTGCATTCACTCTTTACACACAATGTTGGAGAAAAATACACATGCTCTGTCATTTATCATGGCACTTTGTTTTTCTGAAAGGTAGGATTTTCTATAAATCAAAAACTTTCCATTATGACAAAATCCCAGATTTTTGTGTCATGCAGATTAAATCGAAAAGACATGTTATATATTATGTAGCCATTCCAGCTCAATTCCTTCTTTATAATGACAGATACAGACTCAAAGATTCATATAATCTTCAGAACTGCTTTGAGAAATATTATCATCGCATACTTTACTAGTGAATAAACATATAGGTTGAACTTAAGTATTTTGACCCAGACTTAGTGATCTTAATATAAGATATGAGCCCTGTATAACAGAAATTCAAACCCTAAACAGACTTGAACACAAATAATTTCAATGAAATGTCAAAAAAATTATAATAAATCACCAAAGAAGGAGCAGTGAGCACTACCTATGAAAGAATGTTAGCAAATCTGAAACTTTTGGTCATTTATTATATACAAGAAATTAACTTATTTAATCAGATTTGATACTTTCAGAAAATACTATTTTCTACATTTTACAAATGAAGAATAGAAATAGAAGGGAATGAACCCTAAGTCACAAAGCAGACCAGTGTTTTAAGATTGATGTGTTCACCTCCAAGCCCATACCTGTCCAAAATGTTATACTTCATGCCGTGTATGCTACCCCAAGGTCTATCTTTTACTTTCCTGCCTTGAAATGTACAAACACTCTGCCTTTTACATGGGGAAATTACCCCACCACATTTGGGTTCCTCTAAGGCTGGATGAATGAACACATTAACATCAGACATATTAGCAGGAGAAAAGACCAAAGTTGAATAACATACATATGGGGCATTGTAGGGTACGGTAAAAAGTATCAGGCTTTTCTACCCTCTCGCCATTAGGATAGATGAGGGAAACCTATGGTCCTGAATGCATGTCTGATGGCGGGCACCTGAAGTGGGTACACCTGGGCTGAGAGACTGAGTTTATAAGGGCGGCATCCCGGGGATGCCAGCAGAAGCCAAGAACGAACGGAAGCCAAGAGAAGAAGACAAGCAGAGAGAACACCAGAGAGCCCAGATAGAGTGAGGATTTGCTGGGGGCTGGGAGGACTGCCAGCCTCCCGGCCCCCCAGCACCCCTGCCTGCCATGTGCCTGGTAAATCTAAATAAAAGACCAGCAAAAGCCACTGAGGACTCTGACTCCTTCTTTACCCAGTCTGCTGGATAAGAAAACCTGCTCAGTGTCCATTCCTGCCTCTACAGGCATTAACCTAGTTGTAAATTCTAAAGGAATCACTGAGGAAACCAGGGATATTTGTCCTCTGTTTAGGGACATGGGGCATTAAGAAATGGTATAGGAACAAACAAGAAAGTGTTACCTCATCCTTACTCTGAGATTAAAGATGAGTTTTGTAAACAGAATGTAAAATTCTCTGCGGAAACTTCCCCTAATCTGGAGGGCAAACTAACAAGTCATCTTCATAGGCTCCATCTTGTATGTAAGAACCTACTTTTGTTGAAGGTGTAAGTCAGCCTTTCCAAATTAAAAAATAATAATAATTAACAGTGGGTGCCAGCCTTTGAATTTCTGCAGGACAATCTTTTTTAAAAAGTTTTATTTTTATTTATTCATGTATACAAGAACTGGGGTGTAGGCCAGAGGTGTGGGGGATGAGAGGATTCACTAGATACATAATGGGTAGCAGAACAGGCAGAACTACTGAAATACACTGCCGAGGGGAGCAGGGGATGAGACAGGAGAGGTCTGCTCTGCCATGTGGGTTAGCTCCCTGGCTGGGGATAGAACTCAGGCCACAGTGGCTAGGATAGTGTGGAGACTTTAAACTCATATGCCATCAGGGATGTAGAAGTGCAGGACATTCTTCAGAGGGGAGGACATTGGATCCTGCATTGTCTGCCTCTAGCATCAGCATATTTTTTGAATTAGGCCAATTTAGAGTAGAAAATACCTCCTGTCAATAATAGTTACATTCTTGATGTCAATGACTCATTGTCTCTGACTACATTACTAGATTGGGACTTGTGTTTGGGGAAGCAGCAATCACAGAGTAAAATCTGGGGTGCTTCCCTTCATGGATGTGAATCTTCACTGACTAATCTACCTAATCTAACTCTCCTTGAAACTTTATTTTCAGTTAACAGATTCTTAGAGAAGACATGTGATCATGTGATAAACCTACAAGTGAATGAAAACACCCAAGCTACATTCTCTGGGTCACAAGAGTAGCGATTGCTTCTTCCATTAAGAAAGGCCACAAACTTAGGATGTAATGATTTAAGGTTAGGGAAAGGCAAAGAGCTTTAGGCAAGGACAGAAGCATCTCCTCGGTCTCAAAGGGTTTCATTGTTTTTAGGTCAAAATGTTCTGCATGCCAGCATTGAGTATCTTAGGCCATCAGTTCTGAGACTCTTGGGGTGTCAGACTTGAATACCTTTACTACATGTTGTCAACAAATGTTCCCTCTTCTTTAGGAGAGAATCCTGTTTCCCCAAACATTGTTGGAGTACACACTGATAATATGAACGGAATGATAAAAAAAATGCCTGAATAATAGTACTGATGGTTTTACTCGAAATTTTTTAATCACTCCTGGATGCTCCAGTCCAGGATATTTTAGGATGTTTTTCTTTCCTTTTGACAATCGTATCATTATGAGTTTCACTCTTTAATGGAGCAGAATAGGCAGAAAGATGGAAAGCTATCTCCATGGAGAGCTGCAAACAAAATAGCATTCCAAGAGCATTATTTTCATAAAGAAATTTATTCACTCAGAAGATGAATAGAGTTGATAAGCTTGGTGTCTCTAAAGACTTTCCCAAACTTGCACTTTCAAAAAATTAATAATACAAAGGAGAGTGCTTTAGGAAACAAGTGGTACAGTAACTACATTCTGTTTTATTAGAGAAAGATAGGCTTCCCTCCCAGGGTAACAAGGTTTTTCACAGCTATCCGCCCTTCAGACTGATTAGATATATTTGGACCATCATGGCCATGCAGTGTCTGTTGATTCCTGGGTGGATCTTGGGACTCTGGAGGCAAACAGCCCTCTGTGCAGGGAGAGCATTATCCAGGGCAGCTGAAGGATGCCTGACTGCTGCTGCTGCTTCTGTGTCACTTTACCATTCTGACAATGCCATGAGGGACTCGGAACTTTACGAACCTCAAGAGACTAATAATGCAAGTACTAATCGTTAGCATCTCCCAGAATTCTTGTAGTTCTCATCTCTCCAGATTCTCTGGCTGCTGTTTGTGTAATTGAAGAAAACGACACAGCCAAAGGGAGGCAATTTATCTTGTGAGCCTCCCTATAGCAAAGCAACCTAGCTGGGGTGCATAACAAAAATCCAGGCAGAGGAAATAATTGATCATCAGGGGCCTGTGGGTGTGGTCTCTCCTCTTAAAATAGATCTGAATTGAAAGAGTAAAAAAGTAGTTTTAAGAGAAATTAAAAGTCTTTAGGCTTTAAACTGATCTCTAAAAGTCATCATCCCATTGGAATGATAACCTCCGTAGAGAAACATGTAGGAGGAGCTGCATTTATTATTCAAAGCCAATAATTATCCGGGAATGAATCTTAGGATAAATAGATCCATCTTGTGCTCACTGAGTTGGAATCACCAGGTTGAAAGGATTCTGAGAGATTATTAGTCTAACATAACCAGTTAGATGTATAGTATAAAATAGGATACAGGTACCCTTTCAATAGCGATTTTTCTATTGTGTGGTCTACCAAATAAACTTATAATACTGTTAGGGGAGGTACCATATCCACCACTCCCAATGACATACAGTGGTTTGGGACTAGCTACTGGGAATGGGGGCTGGAGCTAAGCTGCCAGGTGAAGCCATATAACAGGAAAGGGAGGTAAGCTGAAGAGAGAGCTCTTGTTCCTGTGGCTGGTCTTGCACCATGGAACTTCTGGGAGTGAGACATGGATTGCAAGATGGGGTGGAGAGCCTTGCAGAGACACTTGAAAGAGACACATGGTGAGAGACACATGGGGAGGTAACGATGGTGGCTGTCATGTTGATTTGTACATTGATTTTTCCCCTTTTGCCCCAGACTTGCCAGGCCCTTTTCACTCCCTTCTTGTAGCTCCCCAGTAGAAGGTGCCCTAGACTTGTGGCAAGATTTTGGGTCTCAGCAGCCCCACTTCATGCTCACTTCATTTGGTTAGGCATTTGTCAGATGATGGGTAATTTGGGGTGATTTATTGGAAAAAAAGTCCTCTTTTCTTGCTAGTGCATGACCAAAGGGTACTCCAGGACTGCGGACTTACATGACCTAAAGAAGTCAGGCCATTAGTGCGCACAAATGCAAAGCAAATTCTTAGTATGAAAGAGAATTAGTGTGCATAGAGAGAGAAGAAAGGATAAGTTTCCAAATCAAACACCCAAAATCACCCATTCCCTAGTGGGTAAATGTCTAGCTAAACTGGGTTGGCCCTAAGGGAGCAATGCTGAGGCTTAAAATAAGTCTAAGGCACCTTCTGGTAAGGAACCATAGAAAAGGGGTTCTGAAGCTGGTCCCAGAAAGCTGGGACAAAAGGAGCAAAGTCAAAATACAAATGGAGGTCATTGTCAGCATGTGTTTTTCACTCACGTGTCTTCCAACTCTCTCTGCATGTCTCTCCTCCACGTGTTTCCTCCAAGTCCCTTAGATCCTTGGTGCAAGTCCAAAGCTGAGAAGCAAGCAGGACCTTCTCCACGTGTCTCCCCTGCCCTCTGTGTTATATACATTCACCTGGTTGCTCAGCTCTGCCCTTAGGTGTGGGCATGGAAAATGGTACTCCCTAACAATTCTATTAAACTGCATTCACACTAAAAGCCTGCTTTGCCTTTATGTAATGGATGGCAGATCTCTGATTTAGAGCATTCAAGTTTGGGGGGGGGCCCTAAAGATCCCCTCCATCACAACCTTATAATACCACACTCTAGAGAACAAAAGGCATGCAACTGCTGGACTGAAGAATGCCTACAAATTTACAAACTGGACAATCTTATAGAAACCTCTACAGGTTTATGGATGTAAGTATAGGTAGAACAGGAAGAGTTTTTGGTTTTTCAGTTTATCTAGTGACTCAGAAGGTATGAGTATATAAATAATAGCAGCAAAATAAGAGAAAGAATGGGACTCCCTGCTGGTGCAAGGGGTTAAGTCCAGCACTATGAAGCAATCCACAGCCTCTGTAGCATGAGTTCGATCCCCGGCCTGCCAGGGAGCAACCCAACCGGCACAGCAGAACAGTCTGCCTGTTCTGTTCCCCACTCCGTCTGTGGTGAATCCTCTCACCCTACTGCACCTCTGGCCTATACCCCAGTTCTTGTATGCATAAATAAATAAATATTTAAAAAAAGAACTGAAAAAAAAAAAGTAAGAAATAACCTAACAATATACTTAACAATATACTTCACAATCAGAAGATTAAAACTCACCTGAAAATTAGAGATGCTGAAATTGGGGTCTTTTCCAGACCAACTGTATCAGAACCTACATTATAATCTGACCACGCAAATTATCTGGTGATCATGCTCATAATATATTGGCTTGCCTTCTAAAAACTGCATTTCATTTCCATCAGTTACACTGATATATTTCTATGATTCAGGCATACATACTCAAATTAAAATAGAAACGTATATAATTGAAAATTGAGGATAACAAATGTCTGAAATATTGCAATAAGACATTAGAAAATCCCTTTCACCAGTTTAAAGGTTGATCCTCATATTTTTTGTTTCTTTTAACATTTTTTAATATCTCATCCCAGCTTTCTATATATCTGTCATCTGTGCCTAATGTATCAGCTCTAAGTTCTTACATTATTATTCTACTTGCCACTTTTTGTATGGAGGGGACAGGACACCTGCTTGGAGTACAATTATTTCAGCTCCACAGATGAAGTTAAACTTCACCTCAAACCACTTATTATTAGCAAAGTCTCTCTTTACCTGGCATTATTTCAAATCACCTTTCTTACTAGGACTTCCTTCCCCATTGTTTTATTAGATTTGCTGATGGAAGGACAGGATCCCCCAGGATGAGGCTACATCAATGTGATCAAGGTAATCACGCTGGACTGATTAAATGACTACAGAGGAAACTAAACAAAAGTGGGTACTTAATATGGTCCTCTGAAAAGGAAATGTTATTGAGGCCACAAACATGCTAAATATATTATCTTCATCTCCAATATACCTTGGTCAGAAAAAAAAAGATTGGAAACAGTAGGAAATTGTAAAGGCAATTTTAGCTAATTGGCATTAACGTCCTTTTGCATATACAATCTTAAATATATCAAATAAAAGCCCAAAGCTAAAGTACTGAAGAATTCTTATACTGCTTCTCAGAGTTATTGTCTCATAAATTTCCAAATAAAATAATAGGGAAAAATAATGATAGAGAAAACATATAATCATATACAAGCCCCCCTAATCCATATTTCCATGGGCTAATTGGGTAGTAAGTTGGACTTAGCTCTAAGTAAAATAAGGGAAACAAACACAGAAGCACAGGGGGAAAGAGGTAGTGTAATAAATATAAGAGCTAAAGGATGAGAGCTGTTCATGTGAAACCTGTGTATTACACCGAGAAAAAAATGTACTGGCAAAATTCACAAGAAATCAGAAACTGGTAGATTTTTTCCTATGTTTTTATTTCTTATTTCAATCTATACCTATATTCATTTATGTGTATTACTGGAACTTACTAATTGCAGAATGCTTTAATCAAAATTTGAAGTGATCAAATGCGTATTGCTATTGTATTACTCATAGAGTTTTTAAAAATTATGTTTATTAAAATAACTTTGGGTCACAACACTGGATTGACTCACATCTCTATAAATATATATGTCATCACACTGCACCTACCGCCAAGCCCCAATAATCTCCAACCATAGTTCATTTTGCAGATGAATTGCCACAATTGCTGGATAAAATAATCTGTTGATGAATTTTAAGGTGACTACACTGTGATCTCTATCTGGAGTTCTAAAACTTTAAATTGTAAGCATAAGATTAAAACAGCACACACTGCTTTACCAGAGATTCTGAAACACAAGAACCTCTTAATCATACCAAATTATCTGTTTCTTTAAGACTCTGATTTTCAATAATTTATTAACTCATTTGACAAAAAGAAAAATATCCTGTTTTTTAAAGAAGAATCCAAGTCAAGTCAGAGTTCCTTAGCCTTCTCAAATTCAATATTTCATACATAATAATCCAACCCAGGGTTTCATACTCAGAAATTTCTCTTTGATGACAAATTCCAGTTTCTTTACTCCTTACTTAGGTATTCCCATTTTCATTCTCTCTCTCTCTCTCTCTCTCTCTCTCTCTCTCTCATTTGGATCTTGGTTTTTCTTTTTCTTTTTTTTTATATTCTTACATCATTGTTCATTTTTGTACAGTAATTGATTTCACTCTTCCCAGCTTCAAGGACCTCAACTCCTTGGCATATCCTCACTTACAAATGTCTCTGGTTCTGCTGTGCTGCCTGTAGCTGCTGTCATTCCTAAATTCTTTTAGATGCTTGTCCTAGTGTCAGTCCTCAGCCATGACTAACTCCCAGCCCTTCCCTGAATGATTAAAGCAGTGAGGTCACCCAGTTGGTGCCAGGAATGTAATGAGTTATCAGTTGCTATTTTACTTTTTCTTTGTCTCTTAACTACTCACTTACTGCTATTCCAGACCTGAAAAAAAATTAGCTAGGAAGCTTATAAAAGTTGGTCTAGATTGATTCACTAAAATCCATGTTTGTCTCCTCTGCCAGATCCTCAGAATTCTTAGAAATTACTGCATTTTTCTCATGTTGATTGCTCTCCTATGTCTGATAGAAACTATCCCTATTTTGCTCGTTCTTTTACCTCTTACTTTCTTTTTCCCTGTCCTCCAGCATACTCTCTTCCATTCTGTGAAAATTGCCTCTATTACATATTAATTCTTTTCATTTCCTCCACATCCTTCCTTTAAATACCCCTCTGTGTCTTCAGGACCTTCATTACCCTCATTAGCAAATCTAATCCCTCTCTACTTATTTCTTAGATCCTATTACCTCATTTATCTCGGGACCATCTTCTTTCCATTGTTCTCATTCTTATACCTTCAGACAGTTCCTTTGCATTGATCTTAGCTCATTCTTTCTTTCTAAATATAAGCAAATCTCCTGCCACAAAAATATTAGTTGGTTATTCTTCCCCCACCTCCAAACAGCACAAGCCATTTTGTATCTCTATCTCTCATACAAGTTTCGCTCAGAAAATTCACATACACTTGCTGTGTATATGTACTTTTCGTGTGTATCATCACCTCAAAGGAATTATTTTTAATGGAATCTAAACATCTGAGTTCCTCAAATTTAGATTATATTTAGCCAACAATTACAAAAGCAATGGGACTTGTCATAACTTGAAGGAACTGCTGAAACTTGCTAACGAAGACGAAGATAGTGTCTAGCTGCTTAAAGAGGAAGAAGCTACAAGGGCCTCTGTATCCAAGAGAAGACAGATAAACCCAGTGGCTAGAAGTCAAGGGGAGCCTGTGAGTACTAGTTTCCCAATTTCTTTTTTTTTTTCTCTTTCTTTTTTTTTTAAATAATACATTTTATTTTTATATTCCCCCATACAATTGCAAACGCCCCATTCTGACCCCAATCCTTCCCCTCCCACCCCCCACCCCCCAAAAAGTGTCTCTGGTTCATAGTTTTTTGTTGATTTTGATTTTCACTTTCTTATATTCATTTTCCTGATCCCTTATTTAAGTTTTCTAGATTCCTGCTATGAGTGAGACCATCCGGTATTTTTCTTTTTCTTTTTGGCTTATTTCGCTGAGCATGATCCCTTCCAGCGCCATCCATGTTGCTGCAAATTGCACGTGTTTATCTTTTTTGAATGCTGAGTAATATTCCATGGTATATATGTACCACATCTTCTTGATCCAGTCATCTATTTTTGGGCATTTGGGTTGTTTCCAAAGCTTAGCTATTGTAAACAGTGCTGCTATAAACATAGGGGTGCAGGTGTTCTTTGGAATTGACGTAGTTTCCCAATTTCTTAATGCCTATTTTTAGGAGGATTAACTAGAACAAGGTTCAAAAAATTATAAGCAAGACTCTTCCTGAAATTTCTCCCTTATATTTGAATCAGGGAACTTCTTGTTAAATAGAAACAATATAGAGTTATATTTAAAACATGAAATCTGTAATTCTTTATTCCAGTTTCTGAAAATGGCCACTCTCTTTATCAACAGATAAAAAAATACGTAACCAATTGAATAAAAAGTCCCATTAATTTTAGTACACGTACATTTTCTCTTAACAAAGAAATTAACTAAATAAATGTGGATTGAAATAAAATTGTACTTTTTTGTTGTTTTTGTCAGCCCATGAAGCAAATTTTTGTAACTTATGCTGCTCATTAATAGAAAGATTAGATAATCAAAAACAGAAATTTTAAGTAAAAGCCATCTGTTAAAAAGCCTATTTCTGACCAATGATGACATATGTTAGGAGGCTTCCACATTGTGTGATAACAGTTTACTCTGACACCTTACAAAACAACCGATCTCTCCTATTTGACTTGAGTAAAATGTGGATAGAGAGCATACCATCAACCTTCTGTTCTTGCACCAATATGTAGAGCACTATCACAAACATTTTTTTTCCTCATTTTATTCAGCACCATCCAAATGAGCCTTTACATTTTTGCTACGTGCAATAATTCTGATTTGGAGCACACAGCTCAGATAGTTATTGCTATTTTGAATGAAAGTGATGTGGATGTTCAGGTCTTTATTCTTATTTGCAAGGACAACTACAAAATTAGCTATAACACAATCTGCAAATGTAAAAATTTCACAAAAACATGTCAGGGACCCATACATCTCTGCACATTGTCTTTTATTATCCATTTGACATCCTTCAGGGGATTGTTAAACAATCCACTTTGGCTATATATACATTACTCAAATGTTTTAAGCCCCAGGTGATCTTTGAGACAGATGCACAGATCCTTTATTTTAAAAAAATAAAAATACTTGTTTTAAATGGAATGACTGAGGACTGAGCCCAGCTAAAATGATTTCTCGTGCCCTAGGCACCTAAATACATAGGTAAAAATGAGTGTAGACTCTGAGACTGGACAGAATTAATATTCTTATTTTTAAGAAAACTTTAAAAAATGCATTCCACACGTAAAAATATTTTCCTCATTTTAACAGGCTTATAAGTTGATGAGATGCTTAAAGCAGCAACTCTAAATTCACATATGTTAAATAGCTGCCAGATGATGGCTGTTCCAGGGAAAACACAGGACACCTCCATAGTGTGTAGGAGTAGGTTAGAAAGGAAAGAGAGAGCGACAGATAGAGAGACAGAGACTGATGCAGAACTGACAGACCTGATAGGAGCAGATGGTGGTGAATACTCACAAAGCTTGTTAATACACACCATTCCTTATCCTGAGCTAGTGTATGGGGACTTCCTGTATGCCAGAGCTTTCAAAGCTAATTGTTTTTGTACATGTTGCCATTACTGTGTTTGTCCAAGGAGAAAGCTGAGGGTGAGGGGACAGAAGAGAATTTGTGGACTTTCTGGCACTCTCCTACTTCCTTATTCAGCTGTCTGTTCATTATACAATTTCACAGTTCATAGATTTTAGAAGATTCAGCCAAGAATAGATCAGATGCCTTTTGAGGTTAGAGAGTTGAAAAGAGAAGAAACAGGAGTGGGCAAAGGTTAGAAAATACTATGCTAATTTCATGAAAAAGTCATAAAATCAAGCTCAGTGTTGGAAAAAAAAAGATCTTTGTTTTAAAAAGTATCAGAGTTTATCCAAAATAAAGTTAGAAGAGATTGGGCGTTTCTCCTGAATCTGGGTAAGAGTTCTTAAAGAGATGGATTTCCAGTATGTCACCTGTGGGAGAGATTTTGTTTGCATGTGGAATATTTAAAACACTGGCAGTAAATCATTTTTACTTCTGAGAACGCATTTTTATTTACTACTGCTAAGAGCAACAAAGGATAAAAAAGATAATGCATTAGTCAGGGATCTTCAGATTCACAGAACCAATAGCATGTGTAGAAGGATAGACAAAGATTTGCTTTAAGGAACTAAATGACATGATTTTGGAGGTTGGGAAGCCCAAAATCTCTAATATGTCAACAGGGTGGAAACCCAGAGATCAGTTGAGGCAATCTGGAGGAAGAATTCCCTTTTCCAAGGGCACCTGCACGCCTATGTTTATAGCAGCACTATTTACAATAGCTAAGCTATGGCAAAAACCCAAATGCCCCAAAATAGATGACTGGATCAAGAAGATGTGGTACATATACATAATGGAATATTACTCAGCAATCAAAAAGGACAAACTCATGCAATTTGCAGCAACATGGATGGAGGTGGAAGGGATCATGCTCAGTGAAAAAAGCCAGAAAGAAAAAGAAAAATTTGGGGGCATTTGGGTTGTGTCCATAGCTTAGCTATTGTAAATAGTGCTGCTATAAACATTAGGGTGCAGATGCCCTTTTGAATTAATGTTTCTGTGTCCTCTGGGTAAATATCTAGGAGTGGAGTTGCTGGATCATATGGAAGCTCTATCTTTAGTAGGTTAAGAAATCTCTACACAGCTTTCCATAGCTGGACCAATTTGCACTCCCATCAGCAGTGCAGGAGAGTTCTTTTTTCTCCACATCCTTGCCAACATTTGTTGTTGCTATTTTTTTTTTAATATGTGCCATTCTCACTGGCGTAAGATGGTATCTCATTGTTGTTTTGATTTGCATTTCCATGATTACAAATAGAGGATTGGATCAAGAAGATGTGGAATATATACACAATGTAATATTACTCAGCAATCAAAGAAGATAAACTCATGCAATTTGCAGCAGCATGGATGGAGCTGGAAGGGATCATCCTCAGCAAAATAAGCCAGAAAGAAAAAGAAAAATACTGGATGGCCTCACTCATAGCAGGAATTTAGAAAACCTAAATAAGGGACCAGGAAAAAAACTAATTGCAATAAAGTAAAAATCAAGGTCAACAAGCAACTATAGACCAGAGACACACTACAGTGGGAGGCGAGGGGAGGAGAAGAGGGATTAGGGTCAGAAAAAGGGGGTGGGAATTTTATGGGGAATATAACCAAAATGAAAATGCATACATTATGTAAAAATAAAATATGATGTAAGAATTATATAAAATAATTTATAAAAAAAATGAATAGGGACCTCCTCTGGTGGCGCAGGCGGTTGAGCGCAGCACCATGAAGATGTCCACAGCCTCAGAGCAACCCACATGGCAAATAGACCTCTCCTGGCTTGCCTGCTGCTCCCCTCAGCAGTGTATTTTGTCAGTCTACCTGTTCTGTTCCCCGCTCTGTCTATGGTGAATCCTCTCACCCTCCCGCGCATCTGGCCTGTACCTTGGTTCTTGTATAAAATAAATAAATAAATATTTAAAAAAAAGAAAGAATAAAGTTCAGTTTTCTCTTAACTACTCAATTGAAAAAAAAAGAAAAAAAAATACCAAATGGTCTCACTCATAGCAGGAATTTAGAAAACCTAAATAAGGGACCAGGAAAATGACTAATTATAATAAAGTAAAAATCAAAATCAACAAGCAACTATAAACCAGAGACACACTATGGGGGGAGAGAGGGTAGGAGGGATTACAGTCACAATAAGGGGGATGGGAATTGTATGGGGACTATAACCGAGATGAAAATGCATACTGCCGCGGACCAGCACAGCAGTGAGCGATGAGGTCGTCTCAGGGTTGAGAGACTGCGCAGGGTGGTCAGGGATTCGGTTAAAGAAATGACAAACAGACACACTTCAAGAGTGAAAATCTGAGTGTAATTTTATTTGAGTTGGTGACCAGTATATATATGTTTTCTAAAAGCATAGGAATGGCGAACATCAGTGAAGAAATTAGCTTGCTTATAGGTTTAGCTTATCATTGACAGGGCAGTGATTTACATCTGGACCCAGGTGCATTCCTAAGTAGTTAGGCTATTAATTTTTCTTTTTGTTTTATATGATTACTTTTTGTTTTAACTACTCACTATTACTATTAATTAACATGGGTGAATTTTACTTTTCACAATGTAATATTTTTATCATTTAGATTAATACAAACTAGGCTAAGTATACAACAGAGAAATTATTAAGCTAGCAGTTCTATTAATACACAGAGTTTAGTAACGTTTCATTTGAATCAGCCTAGTTATTAGATTTCGTATGTTCTTTTTTAATCGGCAAACCAATGACCTTTTAAACAGAGAAAGAGAAAAGATTTTAGAGAGACAGTTGTATTAGAATAAAGTTTGTGGGTCTAGAGAAGGTGAGATAAGTTTCCATGCGGACAGCATTCCTGTAGTGGCTCCTGGTGGTCCTTATCTTTCAACAGGCTTCAGTCTTATCTATGTCTTCAGGCGGTTTTTGCTGTTCTCCTCCTGCGCGCTGGTTGCCCAGCCGGACCTAGGGATTCCTAGAGGTCACTGCAGGAGGAGGTGCAGCAAGTCAGGGGGTTTTGCTGTTCTCCGCCTGCGCGCTGGTTGCCCAGCCAGACCTAGGGACCGTGGTGCAAGCCATTAGCCCTAAGGGTCACTGCAGGGGGAGGTGCAGCAGCATACATTGTACAAAAATGAAAAATGATGTAAAAATATATAAAATAAAATTAAAATTAAAAAATTTAAAAAAAAAGAATTCCCTTTTCCAGAGCAGCCTTCCTTTTTTTTAATCTGTTAATATCTTCAAGTGATTGGATAACATCGCCTACATTATGGAGGGTAATTGCCTTTACTCAGTCTACTAATGGAAATGTTAACCTCATCTAAAAAAAAATACCATAAAAGCAATATCCACACCTGTGTGCTTGTCTAAATATCTGTGTATCATAGCCTAGCTAGGCTAATACATTAAATTAAACACAATAGTTTTCCAATTTTAACTTAAAATGGGATGAACTGCCATAGAAATTTGTTTTTTTTTTAATGCCCATCTCATCCATTGATAAGAAATGCCCTTGTAAATCTGTTCAGGGAACCTAAACTCTAACTCTGTTTTCAAGGTATATTCCTTAAATATTGTTTTTTTAATTAAAATTGTGAAATATCAAAGAGCTTACTGATTTTTTCTTTTGATATTCACAATTATTTTTCCCAACAAAATTCTCAGTTATAAGGAATTAACTTAAATGAAAGTAATGATTTTGCTCTTTCATAAACGTGGGCACTTTCACAGACCTTGTTACACTGAGATTTAATATTTTAATCCTGGCTATTTAAAAAGTCAACACAATTGGTGTATTATGTATGGAAAAAGTAGAAGAATGAAAGAGATAAGTATCTTTCTTGATTATTTCATTTCTTAAAACTGTAACAACCATTAGGTATAAAATGTTGACATTTTCTATCTTTGGATATTCTAAATGAGGAAGGAAAATGCCTATATCCCTTTTTTAAAAATGTGTGAATAATATAAAAATACAATTTATTGTATTAGGGGTTTTTTGGTGGGGGGGAAATATTATTTGTTTTAATAAAATGTGACATCTTATTTTTGTTTGCTGTTTTGGCCTCACCAAGCTTTCCTAAGTCATGCAAGACAACTACTCTTTGATCCATGTTTCAGAATTGGCAACTGAGGTTTAGATATTATAAAACTTGCTTTTGACAACTTAGCTAACAAGTGGAAAAAACAGGATTTAAACTCTATTTATCTCATTGCAAATTTAAGGATCTTAAGAACATGGCAGCTGTGTATTAAACTTAAGGTATGTACCTAAATTTCTTCAGCTATCAGACAGGAATGAAATAGTACTACCTTTAACTATTTTGAAGACCACATAAGACAGTGCAGGAAAAGTGGAAAATGCAGTGATTGGCATTTGGGAAATCTTCATTTCTTGCTAGTCTTTGGAAATATTAATCAACATCTATAACTTTAGGGGGGGCATGGGAAGAAGAGGTGGATAAAGCACTCTGCTCCAAGGCTACAATCAAGACTACCTTCATTGCTCAATCATAGAGTCACCAAGTATGTCAAATATAATAAATTCAATGAGGAAGAAGTCCCTGGATTTGAGAGATGTCTCTGCTTATTATGACAGTATAAAAGTAGTTGGTATTTTATGATCCTGACCAAAATGATAGCGAATATGAGAACACCTGTCCTAAAAGAAAGGAACTGGGAAGGAGATGACCAACCAGGGCTGAGCACAGTAAGGTTTCTTGTGACTAACAGCAAAAAGAGCTAGATAAAGCCCAACTTCATGAACTCCCTACCCCAGATATCCCACTGCTAAGATATCATCCATATAGTTCATTTCTATCTCTTATTAAAATTTGGGGATGAAAGTTTATATGCAAAAAAATTAAAAATAAAATTGGTGTGTGATTAAATAGACAAATCATATTAGACATTATTTTCAAACAAATTACCTCCTGAAACTTTTAATCACATATTGATATTTAAAATTGAGGATAAATAATATGCCTGCATTTGTCATATAGAGAAATTGAGATATAAAAACTTAATTAGCTATACTTAGATTTATAAGTCAATGAAAAACCCAGAATGGAATTCAAGTAATGTTGTTATTCATATTGTCTATTCAAAGAACCAATTGACATAACTTACATTACAGAAAGATTAATAAATCAACCTAAATTACCTTTACAAACACTGGATATTACAAACTCAGTATTCAAAAAATGAGAAAAGAGCACCTTAGATTAAAATATCAATATAAAGTCTTTAGAGGAATCAAATAAAATATTAAATCTAAAAGAAGTTTGCTTATACTGGCAGGTTCAGCGAAAAATATCAAGTTGTCTAAGCAATAAACTTAGAAAAATCAAGCTACTAGACAAATGCTTATGGGTAACACTGTCCTAGGAAGCAGTCATGGCAAGTAAACAATACATTTAGAGCAGGAAATGCAATGATTCACCATACTATTTTCTTGCATTACCTCTTCAAATCAGTTTTTAAATGGTGACATATAGTGAGGATTAAATCTTGAGAGAGAGAGGTCCTTTTAAATTAATTTATTTTTAAATGAAATACCTTCAATCGCTGTTAATTTTTGGGGTGGACATGATTTCTCCCCTCAGTTCTTCCACCACAAAAACACTGAAATTCCATCACCACAGTCTTCTGTGCTGTTCACCCCACCTTTTCTTCCCCCTCCTCCTTCCCTTCCTGGACGCACCAGATCTATGGACAGCTTTCAAGGTTTGTCTTTGCAAAGCGATGTCCTATTTAGAACTTACCTACTTGGTGAGGAGTTAAGAAGTCTGTTACACTTCATCACTTCCATGCAAGATCTCAAGTGCGCATACCTTTGAGAATGGTTAATGGAAGAAAAAAAATACTTTCTGGTATATAGCTTATATTTGATTCTCCCACAAGTTCAATTGTGAAATTAGAATTTATACGCAAGAAATTCATCCATTGGCAATCCTAGGAAGTGAAGAAGTGAGGCAAAGAAAGGAAGTCAGCATAATGTCTCATACACAGGGTTGTACTGTGCACAACTAGGATTCTATCTGGCTTGAACTTTTGGTAGAGGGTGAAAGTTTTACAATGAAAGAAGAAAGAGGGGCCTCCCCGGTGGCGCAGCGGTTGAGCGCGGGGTTGCGAGGCTGCCCTTGGCCTCTGCGGCGCCGGTTCGATCCCTGGCTGCTCCCAGGCCACGAGAGGAGGGTCCCACATGGCTCGCAGACCTCCCCTCTCGCCCGCTGCTCCCCTCAGCAGTGTACTTCGGTCCTTCTGCCTGCTCTGCTCCCCGCTCTGGCTCTGGTGAATTCTCTCACCCTCCCGCACTTCTGACTGTACCCAGTGCTTGTATAAACAAAACAAACAAACAAATAAATAAATAAATAAATAACATGCCTCTATTAAAAAAAAAAAAGTTTAAAAAAAAAAAAGAAAGAAAGAAGAAAGAGTTGGGTGGGGTATTTACACACCTGCTATCACTTGTTATTTGCAGGCTGCTGTTTTGTCATTTGTGAGATAGTAAACGCGCTTTCACTTCTGACCTACTCTGCCACACGCCTCATCAGTGAGAAAAATGCTTTAGAGTAAAGCCTGAATTTACTTATACTACCAAGGCAGTGAGTGCCAAAGGGATAATATAATTTAGAAATCCAGAGCATCTGTTGCCATTTCTTAGACCCAAATGTAGACTGGAGTCATAATTACAGTGTGGCCATTAGTCTTTACCACCCTATCTCCTAGCCTGTGGTACATGATCCCTCTAGTATTTACCCAGTGGTATCCTAAGGCAGGACTTTTCAATGACTACTAATATCGTATATCACACAATCAGTTGTGAGATATGCAGCACTAATGTATTACCAATTGGAGCTAAGTAACCAAAATGTGAAAATGATTAACATTTTTATGAATAAATAAACCTCAAATTATCTTTTTAATGGATCCATCAAACTTCCTTTATTAAGAGGCTTCTTGAATGAAAGAGTAAAGGATAGAGTGAAAATTTGTACTCTGAAATTTGTAACCAAGATTGCCTTTTATACAACAAAATATAGTGTTTCCTCCATAGAGTCAAACTTCATATTTTATGGAGTAAAAGTGTTGGAAGTCACTGGGAAAGGCAGCAGTCCATCTCATCTATATTTCTTCTGGGTAGTGTATTTGCAAAGGACATGGCAAATTCAAATCCTAAAAGAGTTTGAGATGTATTCTCAATATTTTTGTGGAAAAGTTTAACTTTTATGAAAGATAAGACATCTGATCAAGTGCTTTTCAAAGAGCATACAACTCCCCAGATTGCAAATAGCATTAAAAGAATTGACATGTTATCACCTGCAGATGTAGTCATGGATAAGTAAAGCACATTATAATTTTAGCCCCCCACAAGTGCAAAGAAGAGAAAATATATATACTTTGGAATATTTAATAAAATGGTCTCAAAGCAGAATTTGTTAAAATTTTTAGGATGCCCAAGAGAAACTATAAGAATAGTGAGCATGTATTTTAGTGCATTTTGTGAAATGAAATCAGAGCATAATTTCTAATAGGCCATACTTTAAAAAAGTCTTATTAATTCAACACTTTTAACATTGAGTACTATGCTAATAAAAAGAACATGCCCTTATGAACTTAATTCATGCAGAGTTAGAATATGAATATCAAAATTTAAATACTAAAAGAGGCATTAGACAACTGTATATAATTATTTTGAAATGACAGGTTGAGACAATAAGTGATAGAAGTTCATAGGAGGGCCCCATCATTAGTAATGACTTTGTACAGAAGATGAGATTTGAACTGGATGTGAAAGATTGATAAAGTTTGGATAGGGTCAAACAGCCATCAGGTTGAGGACAAAGGAAAAAAAGAGTTAGTAGAGAAACCTCACAAAAGTACTACTTAAATCCTCACATGATGATTATTGATATAATTACTGATTATATATAGAGAGATGTAACATTTATTAAATTAATAGTTTAACATTCAATAGTTCATTTTTCAATGACTCAATGTATAATTATTATTTTAAACATTTATAATAACCATCAAAATAATGAAGTCATGAGTTTGGAATCCACTGCATTTTGTTTAATCTTTATGTAAATATTTACCAAGTATCAGATCAACTAAATGATTTAATTCTAACAAATTTTGAAAATTGATTCTTAAAGGCCATTAAGAAAAAAAAATTGTTAGACAACTGTAAGTTATCTTTTTTTTATATTATTATAGATTTAATTTTCAAGTCTATCCAAATATGGATTTCTAGTGAAGAAATGACCTACACAACAAGAACCTTGCCTTTTCTATTATCATTTTTAACCATTCAATAAGAAGCAATGCAGGAAAAATTATATTTAAGGGCACTATGAGATCACAAAGACAAGACAATTTAGGAGAAATTATTCCAAAAGGACTAATCACAAATGGTCATTCATAACTGCAGAAATGCCACTGAGATCCTGTAATCTTCCTGGAAAGTATGAATTTCAATTCAGAGACTATAAATAGGGCTAAAATTAAATATGCTTTTAAAATTATATACCAGTTGTATTTTTAAAAGTTTTTAATTTTATGTGTGTCTATATTTCATTTATGTATGTGTGTGTGTGTGTGTATATGCTCCCACTTATTCCTTAAAATAACACCATAAGTTAGGGAAAATTATTATCCCTATTTTACAGATGAAGAAAACTAAACTATTAAATGGTTAAGAAATTTGCCCATGTTTTTAAAAATAGTAAGATTTAAACTCATGATACTTGAGGAATACGTTTGAATTAACATTATTAACTGTTTTCATTGAAACTATTTTTTCTGCCTTTGTCCTATCATTCTATTTTTTCCAGCATCAATATAAATCTCCCCCCCCCCAAATTTACGCAGTTATCATGAGGTATTCAAAATTTTCCTTTTTTTTTCTTCTGATCTCCTTTACCTATGTTGGCAGCTCAGGTCTCTGGTACCCGAGAAGGCAAAAAAAAAAAAAACAAAAAAACGAGAAACTGGACACAACCATTGCTGATACTGTTTACCACGAGAATTGGCATTAAATGAAGCTTCTTTATCTAAATTTGTCACCATACAACAAACAAATAGAAGTAGTGACTCATTTATGCGTCCAATACCATGGACTGTGCATAGCACTACATTCAGTACGTGATACCAAACCAGCTACTAATATGTACTACTCTAGAAGGCGCTAGTGACGTTATTTACTGCACTAAAGTCAAGTATATACTATACTATGACTAAGTGCAGAGAATTTCTGTTGTTGCTGTCATTGCTTAGACTGGCTCCAAAGCAATGAATTTTCTGTCTTTAAGTGTCTCATACATATTTTTTATAAAATAGCACCCTTAATATGGGCTTTGATCAGATTCCATGTGTACTGAACTAGAAGTCAAATTTGTTTAATTGGTACAGTGTTGAATTAAAATTGTCTCCTCTTTTTCAGAGACTTGACTTGAGCACGAACTTTTATTTATTTATTTATTTTTGTGGACCCTCGCCGGTGGCCGGGGAACGAACTGGCGCTGCAGAGGCTGCGAACAGCCTCGCAGCCCAGCGCTCAACCGCTGCGCCAGCAGGGGAGCCCCAGCACAAACATTTTCTTAAGCATGAATTCTTTCTAAGAAGCTCTTTGTGTTCCCAGGTAAATATATTTGTGACAGACCAATCTATCAGGACATCCGAAATTCCTATATTGAGTGCTATATTGATGCTAAAAGGCACTGAAAAACATAGGAACTGGTAAATTACAATGGGAAAAAAATGTACAGTTCTCCTCTATGCCACTTCATATTGAAAGATATTTTCTCTAGAAACAGAATTATAAATTGACATTTTTTCTTGCATTAAAAATATTGCTTCACTGCCTTAAGACTTGCATTGTTTTTAAAGACAGGTATGCTATCTCGTTTATCTTTGTTCCTCCATACATGTGTCTTTTGGTCTCTGGCTGTTTTAAGATTTCTATTTCATATCACTACTTTCAAATTTAATTGATCTGCCTATATGTATTTTGCTTCAGGCATAATGAATTTCTTAGATCTCAGTGTTTAGACTTTTCTATAAATTTGGGAAATGTTAGCTATTATTTCTTCAATTTTTTTTTCTGCCTCACCTACTGTGGGACTCTAATTGCATGCACAGTAGGATCTTGAAATTGCCCCAGAGTGCACTGATATTTTAATGTTTAAGTCATTTTTCTTTTTGCATTTTGTTTTGAATAGATTCTATTTAAAGATTCAAATTCATTCTATTCAAATGCTATATCTTCAAGTTTACTAATCTTTTCTTTTGCAGTATCTAACACAGTTGATGTCATGAAAGTAATTTTTCTCTCAGACACAGATTGTTTTCATCTCCAGAAGTTTGATTTGGGTATTTGTGTCTATATATTCTATGTCTTTCCTTAACATACTCAGGATTTCTCCTATCTTCATAGTTGTGTCAATATCCTTGCTCAATATTACTATAATATTAGTATCATTTCTGGACTTCTAATTTTTCTCTTTCTAATTTTTCTCTTCTCTTCTAATTTTTCTCTTCATTATAGATCATATTTTTTCTGCTTTTTTGTAAGGCTGATAATTTTATGTTGGATATTACACTGTGATTTTTGCTGTGATAGAGAGCTTTATACTTCTTTCATGCATGAGTCTCATTCGAGCATTCAGTCACAATTCTTAGAAAGAGTGAGTCCCTTGAGGCTTACTTTTAAGCTTCAGTAGACAGGAACAATTTAGCAATAACTTTAGAACTAATTTTGTCCCACTGCGGGTACAATGTCTGGTAACCTAGTTTCTGTAGTATGAAAATGCTTCCACATTGACTGGTGAATATGAAATAGCTCTGCTCCTGTGTGAGAACTAGCAACTCTTATGTGTATTGTTTCTCTGAGTGGTTCCTTCCCCTACCTAGGATAGTTTCTCATATATATTCACCAATCAATATTCATTTAAGACTTTAGAGGTACCCTCTACATATTTCAGAACTTAATCTCTATGCACCTCTTTCCTCCCACTATTCTGCCTTGCATATTCCAGTAATTTAGATTTCCTGAGTTTTTAGTTTTGTAGCCTCAACTCAGTAAGACCACTAGGATCTGTTAGAGTTTTACTTTCCTCTGCCACTACTAGGAAATGCTTCAAAACAAAAAATAAATTGGAGAAATTCGGGGGTTCACTTTTCACAGGGATCATTGTTCTTTGCAACTGATCAGTTATTAAAGTTTAATAACTATTGTTTCTTGTATTCTTTGTCTAAAGTTATTTAAAGAGGATAGATACAGCCCTTATTGTTTCATTTTAACCAAAAGTAAATAGAAGGAAAAAAAAAATCTAAAGATCTAGTCCTAAGCATTACTCTCTAGTGATAAGCATCAAAGTTAACTGGAACATGGAAAGTGAAAAAATTAAGTGATAGAGTTCATAATTATTGCCATACTTCAAACAAGTCAGGTTATTAGTGGGAAACAGATGGTACACTCAAATTGGATAATTTTAGGAAGAATTACCAGGGAGAGAATTTAGCAAGGTATGAACATTGTTTTGCAAAAGCAACCTTATTTAGTATTCCAAGATTAGTTAACAGTAAGGGAGCTGTTGCCACCCTAGGACTGAAAGCTGAAGAAGGATTACTTCGAGCCCACAGAGAAAGAATTATCCTTGAGAGAAGCTGTAGCCTTCAATAGATAAATATATCCAACCTAAACTTTTATAGTAAAAAAGAATTATGTCAATATAGAGCCTGACCTCACAATAAGCCTGCCTTCAAGATCTCCTGCCTATTCCTCCTATCGATCCCAATCAGAAGCTGGGAAAAAAGTATCTTGGATTAAAAATGTTTCAAACTTGCTTTTTCTATTAAAGGGTCCATCCATGGCAAACTGATAAAGCATATAACAATTCCACTATCAAATATAACTATTCTAATTTATTTGGTATAGATTAGAAGCTTGATGTGCACAAAGGTGCTTCAAATCAATGCAGCCATCAAATATTGTTGTGATGTAATTAATATAATCAATTAAGAAGGAAATGATTAACTTTCCTCTAGTAGAACCAACTTCTGACTTTTTCTGCTTTATATCTTTTCCAGGGTTTAAGGACATCTATCATCTCTACTCTAGATTTTTTATTAATAAGTTGGTAAGCGGCTTTCCAAGGCACTGTGAGTTCTTTGAATTAATCTACCTAGAGCTATTAAATTGTCATTGTACTTTATTTACACACAACACATGCAAACCTATAGGATTTTTTAAAATCTCACAAATATAAACATCAGGTGCTTTCTACAAAGTGAAGAACAATTTTAGAAATGTTAAGCTAGTATGAATTTAGAAATTCTAACTTAATCTGTTGTAATGTGGAATTTGTGTGATATTAATCTTTCCAGTTTCCTCAAAGACACAATGAAACTCAAGATTCAGTTTTAAATGGCTTACAACTTGACCTTAAATGTTCACTTAAGAAAGGATACAGCAATTTGTAAAATCTGCATTTCTTTTCTGTAGAATTAGAAAAACTATGAGCATTCTACATTGAACCAAATAATTTTGATTTTCAAGTATACAACATGTATGTAATTTTCTTATATACATAAAAAGTGTCATTATAGAATGAGGAAAAAAAATCTTGTTCCCTAGCCTAAGTTGATTTGTTAATATTTCACTGTATCCCCCAAGTAAATGTAGAATGGATAAAACCTTTCCCTATACATACCATCACATGAAATGTTAACCTAAAGTAAAAACCAAAGGAGGAATAAAGAAAACAACCTACCATAATTCTTTAAAAAATTTACTAAAATTCTTTAAAAAATATTTACTACAACCTGCAATAACTGAGACATTGCAACAAAGAAATTATTTTAAATGAAACTAGTGAGTCTTAGTTTTTAATGGAATTATATAAAATTTGCTATCTTTTCCCTCAAAAGATACCAATTAGTCATAGGATATGACACAAAGGGCTCAAATATTTTCTCCATATATTTTAATTTTTCCTCTTTATCCCTTTAAGTTAATCAAAAATAGCTTCTATGATGACAATCCCAAATTTTGCTTCCACCTTTTTGTCCTTATAAAAAAAATGTATTAGAAAGCAGCAATAAATACGTAAAATTATAAGGTAACAAACATACTTAACTTTTTTTCAATTACTGCAACCTTCTTAAAAGGGTAATTAATAAAAAATGAGATCACATGAATATTCTTAAAAGAATTTCGAAAAGTATTCACTTTATTTCATTTTGTATAAAACATTAAATTTCACCAGTACCTGAAAGCCTTATGTTCCATAAGATTAAAAACAAGTGGTAAGTATTCTGTCACTATGAATGTTCTCTTTAAGAGGGAAAAAGATGATTTAAAAAAAATACCAGGCAATGAGTATGAATAATGGATTCTTAGAAAAGTGAAAATCAGACTCTATTTGAAACTATAAATTGAGATGCTGCATTATTCACTTTCTACGTAACCACACATAAATTTAAGATGTTATTTGTAAGCTGATGGTTCCATAGTGAGACTATATAATGTGCAAAGATATTTAAGCAGATTATCAGTGATATTAGAAGATTATTTAATATGCTACAAAATGGTAAAAATCGCACATAGCAATACTCTCATAAATTGGAGTTAGAATAATAATCTGTGTACTAATAGGACAATGACTTTCTAAGAAAAGGAAAGTACTTATGAGAAATACCACTGGCCAGAAAATCTCATCATATACATAAAAAGTTAATATCCATTGCATTTAAAATTATGTGCATATACAAACCCACTCAAATAGACAGAAGACTTGAATGTAGGAACCTTCAACCATAAAATATATAGAAGGAAAGTTTTGTAAAACAAAACCTCAGAAACATCTTTGAGGACTCATCTCCAAAAGCAAGGAAAATAAAGTAAAAGATAAGCAGCTGGGACTATCTTAAACTAAAAAGCTTCTGTACAGCAAAAGAGACAGTAACCAAAAACAAAGAGACATCCTACTGAAAGGGAGAAAATGTTTGTACACCATACAGCTGATAAGGGACTGATATCAAAGATCTACAAAGAGATCTTTGTAGATAGTTACACAACACACAAAGCAAACGACCCAGTCAAAACAGGGGCAGAAGAGCTAAAAAGACATTTCTCCAAAGAAGAAATGCAAATAGCCAACAGGCATATGGAAAAAGTGTTAAAAATCAATTATTGTCAGAAAAATGTAAATCAAAACTACAATCAAATATCACAGCACATGGATAAGAATGGCCCATATTAAAAAAATAAAATAAAACTGGCAACAACAAATGCTGGCGAGAATGTAGAAGAAAAGGAAACCTCGTAACTGCTAGTGGAAATACAAACTGATCCAACCATTATGGAAAGCTGTGTGGAGATTCCTCAAAACACTAAAAATGGCCTGTTGTACCATATGATCCAGCAATTCAAATCCTAGGAATCCTCCCAAAGAACACAAAAACACTAATTCAAAAAGAAACTTGCACACCTATGTTTATTGCAGCATTATTTACAATAGCTAAGCTATGGAAACAACCTAAATATCCCCCAAAAGATGAATGTATCAAGATGATGTGGTATATATATTCATAATGGAATACTAACTACCTGGTGGTCAAAAAAGATAAATGCATGCCATTTGCAGCAACAAGGATAGAGATGGAAGGGATTATGCTGAGCAAAATAAGTCAGAAGGAAAATGAAAAATATCAGATGATTTCACTTTTAGGTGGAAAATAGGAAAACTGAACAAAGGGGCAGGAAAAAGACAGAATTTGCAAAATCCTTACCAAAGCTCTGAGGCATCCAGGAAGGGAAAGGGAGGGTGAGGATTCAAAACAGGAGAGGGAAGAACACAAGGGACTGTGATGATGGATCATGGGTGCTGTGGTGGTGGGAGAACTAAGACGACTACACCTGAGGGGAAAAATCAAATATTGTGCAAAAATGAATAATATAAGAAAACAACTACAAAAAAATAAAATTATGTGCCTCATCTTGAAACAATATTAAGGAAAGAAAACCAGCAAATGTGACACAAAAGTCTGAACCTGTATTATAAAAATACAAACATATTTCATTTGTCAAAATCTGGATATGGGGTATTTAGATATTTCCTAATGGTGAGCCTAGCAAGCAGGAGTCAATCAAATTACTCCTCTTTCCTTTAAAAAGATCTTCTAAACTATTCTTTTCATCGTTTTTTTATTACCCCACCCTAGTTTGCTTAAAAATTCTCTGCTAAACAAGGTATAAGGGTTATATGATATAAGGATATATGGGTGATCATTTTCACAGTGACATCTCCTCCAGAGAATCACTAAATCCAGAGAAAGGTGTGCTGAGAATGTATAAAATGCCACAGCACAAGTCACTGAAGAATAGGCACTTGGAGCAAATTTTATGCAGATAAGCTTCTCAGCTGCATGTTTTCTCCCACATAATCCACATTTGTCTGAAAAGGCAGTAGATGAGGAAGGCAGCTTTCAATTTAACTTAATTTTTTCTCTTAGAAAAGAAAAGAAGATGCAGTTTAAGGCTATCGAGTAACACTATTACTTGTATAAGGCCTTCCCCAAAATGCCCTCAGCGGATGTAGATTATAATATCTACACATGACTAGAATATGTGCTACTGTATCTATCATCTCTCTAACACATAGGATATGAGCAAAATCAATTTAATAACTAATATTGGATGATCTTCCTATTTTTTCATGTATTGCAAATTGTTTGGGAAAAACTTTTAGACACTGTAAGTCTTTGGAACAAGAGTTCAGAGAACAATGATCTATATTATCATACTTTGGCAAGTCACTTAAAATGCATAAAGTTAGTGACATTTTCATTGAGAAAATGTTACTTGACCTAACTATGACTCAGAATTTCAAATAACTGGGGAATCTGTTACCAAGGAACAGTTAGATTCGAGAGTCCATTTTTGCTTTGATGGCCAAACTCAAATGTGCCATGTTTTGTAGGCAAAGACTAGGAGCCAAACTTCTTTTAAATCAGACTGAAAGTAAAATCTGGCCGAATTAAACAGGTCTTAATGCTCTCCATTCACAACAAATTGAAAGAGATAAATACCCTTGTAGTGAATCTTCTTTCCCTGACTTTATGCTTCAGTTTGGAGAAACATCTTTTAGCATAACTCTCATCACCTCTCCACCCCATAATTCACCCCTTACAATGAGAGAAGTACATTTATCTTTGGTAATTTGGGAATGGGTCCTGGGAATATAAAACTTAACCAGTCTTTTTAGTTTCTGCCAGCTCATGGATAGTAATTATTATGCTGTGCTCCAAGCTATAGGAAATATTGAACAAAAAAGGCTTTTTTCCTGCCACAGGGGTATGTACCTTTTCCAGCTCTGCCTTGGGTTAATCTGTCTAGTGATGTGATTGAGCAATATGAAGCTTCTGGTCACACGTGTAAACCATTTTCTTCAATATTTCTAAAACAGTAAGACTAACTTACCTACCCCCAACTCCTCCTTTCTATCTCTTTTGTCTTTCTATCAGTTTGTTAAGAACTAATGTAAGGAATAAGGGGATTTTTTTTTTTATTAAACTTCTCACATGACAGTAAATAGTACGCTATCTTAAAACTAATTTAAATGAGATACAAACATAGGCTAAGGGGGAAAAATTGTTAACAGCTTATTCAAGATAATGTTTAAACAGCACACATAAAATCTTAAAGGAAATCATAGAACATTAAAAAATAATAAAAGCTACTTATGAAGTGGAGACAATAACCCAAGCTAGAATAATCTGAAAGATGATTCTTCTAGTTCTGCTTCTTGCTTACTATAATGTTTTAGATTTTTTATTCTAAAAATAATTCTTCTTCTTTTAATAAGACTTTCTTATAAGTGTAAGTCATATGTTTACTGTTGAATGGACATGCAAGAAATGAGAATACATGACACTGAGCCTCTGGTTAGGAAACCCATTTGCTACTGTCCTATTCCTTATGATGAGTTCTCATGGCTACTCTAACACTACCAGCCAATAAGTTTCAAGTTGGATCTAGACTCATCACATTAAATCAGATATGGAAACAAAACTGTTTTGTTTAACAAAAGTTTGAAAATAAAAGGACATGGAGATCAATTGTAGATTTGCTGATGTGAGCAAATTCAACATATATCTAATAGATATAAGCCTATTTTAAAGCAATATTGAAGGAAAATAAAATATAAATATGAAAAGGGGTATTAGTTGAGGTGCTATACCTTGAAATTTTCTTGAAACTCAGAAATACATATTTAATATTTTCAAAGTGATCAAAGCACATTATATCGCAAAGAAATTTTGTCACAAACACAAACATTCATAAGAAGACTAGTAATAGTAATAAAGGGACAGCAGTTTTAGTACCATGCAAAAGGCTATTTTACCAGACAAAATTTATTACTTTGATTTTTGCCTTTTTTGGGTCTGTGTCTAGACTTAACAATATATACGTGGTAAATCATCAAATATTTTGAAAAGATCCTATACTTTTGCTATTATGTATGTGCTGTTTGTAAATGGCTAAAATAGTATTAAAATTTTATTAAATATTTATAAAATATTAATCCAAAGTAAATAGCCTTCATAGTGATGTATAACTGGGTTTTTGTGGGAAATTATATATATACATATTTTTAATATATAACATGGAGAATTTTATCAAACACAGGAGAAACTATTCAGTTTCTCCTGAAACTGAGTAATTATGACATGGGAAAAAATATTCACAGGAAATTACATTTAAACTATAGCATAAAAGATAAATTACCCTAGTTGAGGGTTTTATATGGTAAAGTGAGAGGTAAAAAGTGACAAAAGAGTCATCTCAGATATAATGTCATGGTCAAAGACATGAGTACATGAAATTTCAACGACTTTTAGTGAAGTAGCAAATAAACTTGAAAGTGAGATATACGGGAGGCCATGACATTAGACTGTAAATGTAGGATGGCAGGAATCTGGGACTTAGCATAGAGGAAACATAAGTTATCAGTTTTCTCACATGGGCTTGACCAAATCTATAAATATGAATGCACAGCAATAATAGTGTGTGGGAATTTTGAAAAATAATAAGCATCACCTTTACAGCAGGAACTAAAAGTCTGTCTAGAGGGTCTAAATTTGACAAATAAATAGAATGGATAAGAGATTTTTTTTTCAATAATCATCCATGCAAAAGATAATAAAAGCCTAGTCATTGTAGTAGTGAAGAAGGCAAAAGGCTAAGGAGATATGGTAACAGGGTGTTTCCTAGGAAAAGGGGAGGTTCTAGGTTCTCTGCCACATCCAAGGAAGAGTAGAGCTGAGCAAGTAGAGCTGAGCAGGGAGGAAGGAAAAGCTGGAGAGGGGTCAGAAGGAAGGAAGGATGATGGAGAACCAGAAGACCTGATGGAGGCACATGGAGAAGAGAAACATGTGAAGAAACTGTGCTTATTTCTTGGTCCTGGACTGGTTAAAACAGATGTGGGTAAGAAACCTGTGGGGACGTTAACAATGGCAGCTTTTATCTTGATTTTTCTCCTTTTGTCCCAGACATGCTGGGCCTCTTCTGCCCTTTTCCTATGGGTCCCCACCAGAAGGTGCCTTAGATTTGTGGCAGGCTTTCAGTCCTCAATGGCTCTGCTTTGGGCCAACTCTGTTTGGCTGGGCATTTACCCATGAGGGGATGGATAACTTTCGGTGCTTCATATGCAAACTATTTAGACTATATTCTTTACTTCTATCGCACACTATTTGTGCTCACATTCATTTCCATTGAAGGTCTTACACACTAGAGTATGTTTTGTCTTGATGCAGCAGATGGCAAAACCTATTTAAAGCAGGCAGGTTTGGAGGTTGCCCAAACCCTGCCCTGTAACATTTTAAGGAAGAATCAGAACATTTGTATAGAGGGAAAAATCAAATATAACATGACTATAAATTACTTGATTCAGGATATAAATAATAGGTATAATACAATAGGTAAAATTTTTGTAGCATAAAATACTCTAGTGATTTTAAATGGTCTTGGAAGGATTTATTGAAAATTTTATGTTTCTTACTAGTTACATTCCATCACCAATGACCACGTTCCAACTTCTCCAACATACCTATATTTAAAAAAAGGTGAGTTTGTTTCCTTAGGTTATGAAAGAAAATTAAGCAAAAATTTGCATTTATAATATACGACAAACCATGAAAATAATAATTACAACAATTATACTAGCTATTACTTGTATGATATTCATATGTAGGGCAAAGTTCTACAGGATTCTCAAAATAAAACATTTTAAAGACAGATGAAGAAAGTGAGACATAAACTGATTAAGTAATCGGGCTCCAGTGCCTGTTTTCTTAATCAGTACAATATACTAGGTTTCCATTTGTATTTCACTTAGATACCCTCCATAGTGTTCCATTCAGCATAATTCAAAACATACTATATAAAAACTGATACTGTCCTGAATATAAATAATAACAGATAGAAAATATAATAGAAAAAAATACTACCTGTGCAATAATAAGCTTGAAAGATATGTAAGAAACCTAACAAGAAAAACTTGAACAAAGTAGAAAATAATAAAATGCTAAAAATTATAAAAGATGAATAGGATAAGTAGAAATAGGATATTTAGAGATAAACTAAAAAATTCAATGTTTAAAAATGCCAATTTCCCCAAAATAAATTTACAAATTCCATTCAATGTCTATGAAACTATTCAAATACTTTACAGAATGAAAGACCGAAACCAAAATTCATATATTTGAGTAATGATAGCAAGAATTATCAAAACAATTCTAGAAAATAAAAACAAGATAGGGGAAATTGCCCTACCTGTTACCTGAACATGCTATAGACAAAAATACATTCCCAAGGGAGTAGACTTAAAAGCAAAACTATTACAACATAAGATACACACACACACACACACACACACACGTATGATGTTGCATTCAGTGGGTATTTCCTTTTAAAATTACAAAAAAATGATAACCTTAGAAATAAACTGTTATTAATTTTGACTTAGTCTATTGTTTTTAACTTACACAAGTGATTTAGCAAGTGAAGGAGCTATAAATAATGTTGGATATTTGAACAGATTTGTTGAAGAAATTAACTATATAAGCAACAAAGAGTATCCAGAAAATTTAAAAATGTACAAATCAAAATTATAGAACTCTATGGATATTATTGCTTGGAATTAAAGTCAGTCAATTCACAAAACAAAAAAGCAATGAAAATAGCATTGAAAATATATTTATAGGTAAATTTAGCATCCAGAACTCATCCTCTTATAAACCTCTTTTTATATCTCTCTAGATTAAAGCTGTCATTGTTACTTTGCCAAGTTCATAGCAGTATTCTCCAAACTCATCTACCAGCTTCTAATCTTTCCCCCTTTGGTCTACTTTCAACACAAAAATAAGAGTTCTTATTTTAATCTTAAATTAAGTTAGTTGTTTTCAATTCATCACAGTACTTTCATATTACTCTTTCTACTTCTCTGCATTTTTATTTAAAATTTGATATTTAAATATGATATGTATCAACTACTATCCTCATTATAAATTGAATAACAGAGAACTATGATTTTCTCATTCACTAGTTAATCATTTATAAAGTCTACCATAAAATACAAATTGATTTGAAGAACACATTTATTAAGCCAATATGGCCTTTTGGATATTGCACTTAATGAAACATATTGAAGGCAAAATAATGAAATAGAAGCAAACAAATGATGTCCCAGGATATTATTCCTTCCATCAAATAATTTAAAAATTACCTTTTATTTCAAATTACTTTAACAATCATTACTATGTTACATCCCAGAATGTTTTTCCCACAGTAGCCTCCCTTATTTGCTCTCCACTTTTTTCTTGTCTCTCTAATCCTTACTCAATAAGTTCCCTGCTTCATTTCCTGGAAAATAAAAGGAAACACTATTTTGCTGAAGTCATTTAACTGCCTTCTAACCTATACAAAAATGTACCACTTGATACACCAATCTCACAGAACCAATAGCATCTTGTTTGTATAAAATATTTTAGGAACTTTAAATCTTTATATGATCATTATTGTTGTTCTTTAGAAAAGAAAATTGAAAATTTAGTGGTTTTTTTTTTTTAAGGAAAAAAGACGTGGGAAAAAAATTAAAGAAAAATGGTGTTAAGAGAAAGAGCCTTTCCATCAACCTAGACTAGTGATAAGAAAGGCTAACAGGGAGTTCTCTAAATTGCAGCTGAAGCTCCATTCCATACTTATACAAAACTTCTCTGTTCTTCAATTTCTTTGTCAGTAATGTTTTATGTGATTCAGAGAGAATAATAAATTTTAAATGATTGTTTTTAACAATAATAATAGGGTGCCAAAGGTTATATAGATGTGAACTTTACTTTAGGAACAAACAATGAACTCAGAGCCACAATTGGATATCATGGCATTGCCAATAAAAATAATTTCAGCAAACCCAGAAAAGGCAAGTAATTGTTTGGGAATTTTATCTTTCTGATACTGTAGAATCTATAAAAATCAATTGAGCATCTCAAAAGAAATGAAAACTTTAAAGAAAATTGTTTTTCGAGTATACTCCCAGAAATAATGGCAGATACCAAAATTACATAGAAACATGCACATTATAATCAGAAACATTTCAATTGAAGGCTACATTTTCAACAAATTACATTCTATGAAGAAAGGTGAAAATTATCTCTAGACATGGTGATAATATCATTCTATCCAAAAGATAAAGTGGAATCTTCTCTGTGAGTGATTATCTTTTCTTTTCTTTTTATTGATTTAGTTTCTCTCCAGAACAAAAAAAAAATAGTTTATATAGAATGAGGCATTATATGAAGCACAATAGATAACACACTAGCACAGAACTGATTTCATATGCATGAAAAGAGTAGCCTATATATTATTTTGTATTTCATTTATAATCAGTTCATAGAATTCCTACCATGTACAAAACATATAATCAAGAACAAAAGGATTTCTTGTCTTAAATGGAAAGCTATAGTATGATCAAAACCTTCCAAAATTAGAATCTATACTATCATTATAAAATAATTAAGTAATAGTTATTCCAAAACTATTTCTATGAATTGGTCCAGCAGAAGCCTTAAAGATGTCTAGTTGTGCTTCCACTAATACACAGCTTATGTCTTCAGTGTATGGAATGATTCAGTTTTCTGATACCATCAGTAAAGAATATTTATTCTGTCTTGTTTCTATCACCTCATAGATACAAGACATCCATCAAAATTGGCCTGGAAACCATAGGTTTGTCAGTATGTGATTAAATCCAAGTTTCCTACCACAGTGTCAGTTAACAAAGGATACAAAAAGATATCGATGAAAGAATGGACAAAGTAAATTCCAACTATATATTGGGATCTCTAGACATCCATAAAAACTGCTTAAAATAGTTTCCAAACTAATTTAGAGATTTAATCTAATTCTAGTCAACATTCCAAAGGGATTGTTTTATAATTTGGCAAAGTATTCTAAACATCACATGATGTTTAAAAACTGATTGAGATATTCTCTTGTCTATTAAGAAGGAAGCCAACTTCAGAATTTTCGTAAAAGTTATAATAGATATTAGATGAAATTCATAGAACAGGTAATCAAATATATGTGGAATTTTATATATAAAAAAGTAGCATCCTTAACAAGAGCAAAAAAAAATTTTACACTATGTCAGATTAGAACAATTAATTAACCAGTTAAAAAAATTAAATACCTTCTTCATAACTTGCCCCAAAATAAAACCCAAGTAGCCAAAACAATACACTAAATGTAAATATTAAAGCCTGCAGTATTTGTTGAATACTCAGGCAAGACTTATTATAGATTAAATCATATAGGACTAAGTCAATTGATTAATCTATGCAAAATTTTAACACATCTATATTTAAAATTTAATACAATTAAAATCAAATGCCAAACATGAGCGATAACTATAGGATATGTGAAACAATACAGAAATATTTTTAATAAATGCTGAGATACACCAATTAAAGAAATGGTTTAGCCAAACCCAGTAAAATGATCATGATCAAATCATTCTAAAATCTGATCTAAGATACAACGTCAACCATGAAAAATATCCAGTATCATCAATGAAGAAAGGAATGAAATAACTGGATATTATCTTTCTAATTATCAAGTTTATGCAATTATTGGCAAAATTATAATCCATTTTGTAAAAAATCAATCCTCCAAGTATTCTTATATCAGGCTAGCAAAAGGAACATTTGCAGCAAAGCAATTTTAGCAGTTAATAAGGGGACAGTAATATTTCCTTAAAGATTTATAAAACTTATGAAATTTTATTCCAGTTTAACAGTCACAGCCAAAAGAGTGTTAAGTCTGCAAGTAAGAAATAGTTCTAAATCAAAACAATTTATTCAATTATTATAATAACCTTATTATGTGTTACTGTAAGAGGGTGGTCCTCAGGAAAAGGGGAGGTTCCAGGTTCCTTGTTCCACCCAAGGGAGGGTGGAGCTGAGGAAGTAGAAGCAGCAGCTGGAGAGGGGACTGGGGAAGGAAAGGATAGAGAGCCAGAAGGAGACCTGGAGGAGGCATATGGAGTAGAGATTCAGGTGAACAAGCTGTGCTTGCTATGGTCTTGGACTGGCTGAAACAGATGAGGGTGAGAGTTGGTTAACAATGAGGATGTTAACAATGGCAGCATTTATCTTGATTTTGATTTTGCCCTTTTCCTTCCAGACTTGCCTGGCTGTTTCTTACCCTTTTTTATGGATACTAACCTGAAGGTGCTTTAGACTTGTGGCAAGCTCTTGGGCCTCTGTAGCCCTGTTTTGAGTCAATACTGTATGGCTGGGCATTTACTCACAAGGAGTTGAGTAACTTTGGGTGCTTGATTTGGAAACTTTATTCTTCCCCTTTCCTTTGTTGCACACTAATTGTATTAAAATTCCTTTATATTAAAGTTCTAATGCACAGAGTATGTTTTGTCTTGATGCAGTGGGTAGCAGAACCTATTTAGAAAAGGCAGATCTGGAGGTGTAGGGTGCTTTTCTCCCTGTTCTGTAACTTTAGCTTAGATCATATTAATAGATCTTAAAAGTCACCTTCCTTTTTCCATCTATTCCTAAATTTTATGGAGTTTCCCTCTTTAAAACTTTATTAAATTGGGCCTCCCCTGTGGCGCAGTGGCTGAGCACTGGGTTGCGAAGCTGCCCGGAGCCTTTGCTGGGTTGCGAAGCTGCCTGCAGCCTTTGCAGCACCAGTTCAATCCCCAGCCGCCAGGCAAGGGTCCCACATGGCGTGCAGACCTCTCCTGCTGCATCCGCTGCTCCCCTCAGCAGTGTACATTGTCAGTCTGCCTGCTCTGCTCTCCCCTCTGGCTCTGGTGGATTCTCTCACCCTCCCCCACACTTCTGACTGTACCCGGTGCTTGCATAAATAAATAAATAAATCTTTAAAAAAAAAAAACTTTATTAAAACATTCCCTCCAAAGGACTAGTTCAGGTTTGCAACTTGCCTCTACCTTTTCTCCGTGGCTCCTCAATTCAGCACCAACAAAATAAAATAAAAAAAAAATGATTGCAGCAAACAAGGACTTTATGAGGAGGGGAGCTAGTAAAAATTAATTAGCTAATTTTTCATTTTTGCACAATGTATGCATTTTCATCTTGGTTATAGTCCCCATACCATTCCCACGCCCCTTGTTTTGATCCTACTCCCTCCACCCCCACCCCAAAGTGTGTCTCTGGTTTATAGTCGCTTGTTGATTTTGACTTTTACTTTTTAAAATAAAAAAAAAAATCAATTAGTCAATCATGGGAGTACAGAACTTCTCATGAACAGGGTAAATGAAAGACTTAGAAACTTATATTAATATTTTGTTTTTCCACACAATCAACATACTGTCAACGATTGTTGCTCAAAGAAAGATTCAATTCCATGTTCATCAATAGGTTAGAGATTAGGTTATCAATCATTGATATAGAAAATAATATGCAGTGATGCATATTAAAGAGTATGCATTTAAAGAGTAATAAGAGAGGAAAATTCTAAATGGGAAAAAAGTACAGTAGAAAATACATTGCTAATATGATAATGTTACATGGTGAAAACTAAAGTGGCATCCAAAATGTTGCCATTGATATCTTAGGCTTTTTCTTCCGGTTCCTTGCATTTTTATGGTTTTCTTTGTCTTCCTATGTTGTATGTTCTTGCAGTAATCATGCCTTCTATGCTTTTCTTTTTTACATTTTTTAAGGCAAAGAGAAATGATGGAAAACTGACCTGGCAGAATATCTAGTTTTATTTTACAGTCTGTGTTTATGCTGATATGAGAGGTGGCTAATTGCCACTCAATCCCAGTTACTAAGAAGTTAAAGCAGTAAATTTCCTTCCATTAGTTACAGCTAAGGCTAAATATTAACATTCCTGTTGTCTTTCTCTCGACTATTATTACAGAAATTAAAGGAAATGGCATAATCATGAATCTAAACTCAGGAAGGTGACTGACAGTGTGTTGGTAAAAGAAACTCATTTTACCAAGCACAAGTCTAAGGAGAGTTCACAGAACTAATTTATCTTCTGATATTGTACCAATTCTAAATGAGAGGAGAAATGGCAATGCATTAGTCTATGTCTCTAATGTCACAGTTCTAATTTAACACATTACTGAGAAGATAAATCTTTGAATATGTCCTGCATAAATAACACATTGTTATTACTATGTTAATAAAGCATGAACAATTAGCCTAGGGATTTCTTGCACTTTTTTTTATCAGTTTATTCTTAGTAAATATTAAGCATATACAAATATTTATATATTTAAGGTATAGAAACAATGTGTGCAAATCAACCAAACTATCTCTGCTATTAAAAAGACCATGCTGGGGCCTCTCCTGTGGCGCAGCGGTTGAGCTCTGGGTTGCGAAGCTGCCCGCAGCCTCTGCAGCGCCGGTTCGATCCCCGGCTGCTCCCCAGCCAACGGAGGAGGGTCCCACATGGCGAGCAGACCTCTCCTGCTGCCCGCTGCTCCCCTCAGCAGTGTCCTTCGGTCCTTCTGCCTGCTCTGCTCCCCGCTCTGGCTCTGGTGAATTCTCTCACCTTCCCGCGCTTCTGACTGTACCCAGTGCTTGTATAAATAAATAAATAAATCTTAAAAAAAAAAAAAAAGACCATGCTGGGGATCCCTGGAGGCACAAGGGGTTATATGTCAGCACTATGAAATTATTGGCAGCCACTGCAGCTTGAGTTTGATCCCCAGCCAGGGATCTAACCCACATATGGCTCAGCAGACCTCTCCTGTCCCACCCGCTGCACCTCTCAGCAGTGTATTTCAGTCAATCCGCCTGTTCTGCTCCCCACTCCTTCTCTTGGGAATACTCTCACCGCCTGTCCCTCCCCCACCTCTTGCATGCATAAATAAAATAAATCTTTAAAAAAAAAAGTCTCTTGTATCCTCTCCTTAGTCTAAATAATCTTATGAATTTTCACTTGCTATATGACTGCTCTTCTTTTTTTATATTTATTAGATATTGTATCTAAAGTTATACTACTTTGTACACCATGCTTTCAAACTTAATATAGTGACATTATACTTTACCCTTCCACTATAAATATTTGAATCAACATTATGTTCCTTATGTATTTATATGCTGATAAAATTAAAGAAATTATTTCTATCCATTACATTTTATTCCATTATAAAACAATCCCACAAATAATGTAACTTTTTTAGTTCTGATAAATTTGATACTGAGTTTGGAAGATTTACTTTATATTTTCATTTTTTTGTTATCACAAAGAATGCTGTTTTGATATATTTTACATGTTTCACCCATGTAGAATTGTTTTAGAAAGCAAATTTAAGAATGGAATTGCTGAGCCATAAATTAACTGGATTCAAAATTATCTATGATGCCAAATTAATTCTAAAAGATATTTTCTAGAGGATTTGTTTTTCTAAAGAATTATTTGTTCATTTGTACATTGCTGAATTTCATTTGCTAAAACTACTTTGAATTTCTAATTGTAAGTACATGTCTGAGATTTTGCACTTTATTTGCCTTTAATGCTTTTTTGGTAAGTTGTATTGCAAAGGTTGTGATAATACTGCAAAAATTAGCTGGAAATATCCCTTCTTTTTCTTATTTTCTGAAAAAAAAAAAAAGCATGCAAGATTATAGTTATTTGTCCTTGAATGTTTCCTTGATTTTTCTGGTGAAACTAAATGGTCCTAGAAAGATTTTTGTTTTAAAATTTTAAATTAATGGTTTATACATTAATTGCTATAATAGCAATATATAACTCAGGTATAATAATTACAGGATTAAAATGATTATTTAACTATAGAATTATGACTTGTGATATTATTATAACTTTTTTCCTTGATCTTCTGACAGTAATTCTTTTTTTTAATCAGATACTATTGATTTACAATTGATATTTGATTCAGCTTCTCTATGTACTTTCCCCCCTTTTTTTGGAATATATTTCTTCTTTCATTTTTATTTATCATTTTATTTAATGTAATAGAATATTTTTTTAAACTGCAATGAATAATTTCAACATGCTAATATGGACAAAATCAAAGCTCTAAGAGCAGAGAATTACACTATACTTGATCTTAGCCAAAAGCAATGAGAGCATAAAATTTTAAAAAACAAAATAGTGAACATGTATAACACTAAATAAACAAAAGTCATAATATGCCAAGTTTTAAAATATACATGTAGAACTAAAATATACGAAAACAAAGGAACATAAGGGAAAAAAGGGTTCTAAGGAATTAGGTGTTCTAGTAGGTCACCTATGTTGAGTTATATATTATTTAACTATAAATTTATAACTGTAATTTGCAAATCAAGACATTTCTAGGTAGTCACTTACCTGGACTTAAATTAAATTCCAGATTAACGTGGCTAAGCCTCTGACCTCACTTCAAGGACCAACCAAAGCTTGGAGGTTTCAACAACCACACTCACTTCTGAGTACCAATATGGAGTTTTGAAAGTCATTCTTCAGGCTTAATAGGTCACTAAAAATCTCACAGAACTCATAAAAGCATTCTGATTACGATTGCAGCAAAACTGATCAAATCAGAACTAGTCAAAGAGGCACATAGTCAAGTCTGGAAAGCTTCCAAATGTCTTTTGGGAGATGCCATCTTCATAGTATTGAAATATAATATCAGAGTGTTGCCAACCAGAGAAGGTAAACTAAGCGTAGGCATTCAGAGTTTTTAATTGGGGTTTTGTACTTAGACTTGACAACCTTCAAAACAAAACTACATTCAAAGCCTAGGATAAATAATGATGTATAAAACAAAAGAAAGGAGAATACCTAAAAAAATTAGACTTTTCTTATTTTAGAGCTAAATAATCCAACAAAACAATACCTACTCTTCGGGAAAATGAGAACTTTCAAATTAATTTTGTACACATGATTGAAATGTGCTTTCAAATATCAGTAGATATTTTGCTTATTTGTACATGAAAAAGCAAAGTCATGGCAAATTTTAATAAAATGGACATTCTACATTTTAAAATCTTATCTGAAAATGAAAATGGGGTATGAGATATATAAAAATACTAGCATACTGTACATATTTTTCCATATTTTTATACATTTCAAAACACAAATGTGAGAATCCATCTACCTATTTTGAAATATCTGTGAAAAATTATGTGACAGGAAATTCAAAGCAAAACATAACACATACTTTTTCTAATTTTAATAACATTTACAACAGATCTCTATTTTATGCTATATATATAAATATATATTTTATTATATAAAGTGAATGTATAAATTAACTACACTCAAAATGTTTTAGTGCTTGCAATTATTTTTATATAATAATTCATATAATTATGTAACAATAATAATTTTCAAATACTGTCTTACAAATTTATGAGAGGGTTAATAAATAAAATTCTGGTTCACTAAATGTCCTTTGTATGTTATTCTGAATGCTAGATTTAACAAGCAAATGTCTTTCTAAAAGTGTAATTTAAAAAAGAATTAAAATCAAGCCTGTGGAAGCAGGAGTGATGCAATCAGATGGATTATTCATGCTTCATCAAATAATTGTGAACATTCATTATAGAAAGGCCATACAGAATCAGACAACTTGAGGTGTCTTATGAAAATGTCCATTTCACAGTACTGATCATGGATCAGACATAAATGGACCAGATTAGCTTATATATGGTTGATTCTCATGATTTGTGCACCTCATTTTTGTGAATTTAGCAACTTGCTAAAATTATTACAGCAAAAAAGAAATCAATACTCAAGCAACTTCAGATTATTCCTGAGTGTGCCAGAACTGCAAAATTTGAGCATGTAATGCACACGTCCATAGCTAAAGTCCAACAGGCCCCCCTCTGCCTTATTTCAACTATCACACAGAGTTAAGCAGAGGAGAGAGGGGGTAGGGGCTCATGCAGTGAAGTATAAAATGCCTCAACTGTAGGGTTGTTTGGCAAATTTGAAACCCCATTCTGGGGCCTCCCCGGTGGCGCAGCGGTTGAGCGCTGGGTTGCGAAGCTGCCCGCAGCCTCTGTGGCGCCGGTTCTATCCCTGGCTGCTCCCCGGCCACCGGAGGAGGGTCCCACATGGTGCGCAGACCTCTCCTGCCGCCCGCTGCTCCCCTCAGCAGTGTACTTCGGTCCTTCTGCCTGCTCTGCTTCCCGCTCTGGCTCTGGTGAATTCTCTCACCCTCCCGCGCTTCTGACTGTACCCAGTGCATGTATAAACAAAACAAACAAACAAACAAACAAACAAAGAAAAAAAAATGCCTCTATAAAAAAAAAAAAAAAAAAAAGAAACCCCATTCTGGCACTTGTTAGTAAGGTAATTTTCTCTTTTTTATTTTTATTTATTTTATGCATACAAGAACTAGGGTGTAAGCCAGAGATGGGGGGAGGGGGAGTGAGGTAGGGGAAGTGAGAGGACACCAGAGAGAGTGGGCAACAGAACAGGCAGATCTACTGAAATACACTGCTAAGGGGAGCAGCGGGTGAGCCAGGAGAGGTCTGCTGAGCCATTTGGGTTAGCTCCCTGGTCTGCCTGGGATCTAACTCTGCTGTAGTGGCTGGTAGTCACTTGATAGCACTGTTTTTAACCCCTGAGCCACCAGGGAGGCCCAAATTTTCTCTTTTGCAAAATAAAGATAATAAAATCTGTTGATACAAGGGTGAGCTGTTTCACACATTAAGATCATATAGATATTCATCATTACACACATGAACAACCACAAAGGCACACACACATAAACACATCCATTTTTCCTAGGAGCAATGGTTTAATATTTGCTAATTTAGTGTTTACAATAACTTTCTATAACATATTACTGCAAATAATGAGTGAATTGATTTCATATATACACATAAATGCATATATTTGTATTTAAAGAATGTGACACTGAATTCTACAAAAAAAATACAAAATATCCTTAAAGGGCAGTTCTATCTGCAATCATCATAAAGAAAAAAACATTACATGAACAAACCAAGAAATGATTATATTATTTAATGTTTAAAGAGAATAAAAATTATGAAGTAATGATGTAAATCACAGACTATGATTAATAAGTCTGATGAAATAAAAATGCAAAAAACAGGGCCTCCCAATGGCGCAACGGTTGAGCGCTGGGTTGCGAATCTGCCCGCAGCCTCTGCAGCACTGGTTCGATTCCTGGCTGCTCCCCGACCACCAGGGGAGGGTGCCACATGGCGCGCAGACCTCTCAGCAGTGTACTTCACCCACAGCTCCCCTCAGCAGTGTACTTCGGTCCTTCTGCCTGTTCTGCTCCCCGCTCTGGCTCTGGTAAATTCTCTCACCTCCCATGCTTCTGACTGTACCCAGTGCTTGTATAAATAAATGAAAATAAATCTTTAAAAATAAAAATGCAAAAAACAAAAACAGCAAAACAAAGTATCTCCTAAAATATAGAAAGAATACTATCACAATGATGGCTTTAAACAAGTTGATGAGTAATTATCATTTTAAAAACTAAAATTTTATAAGACAAAAGAAAAGATTAATCTCCAATTAATTGTTTCTAATTTCATAAAAATTATAGTCCTCAATTTTTATCCCCCTGTAGCCAGAGAAATGATCTTTTGTCCTATATTTATAAATGCAGTTATTTTTTTTCACTGTCATAATAGACATTATTGGTAACAGATATGATGGATAATGGAACAGGCTTACTAGGGGCATGACATAAATCAATCTATGTTTTATGTGCTACCCCCATTGGTAATATATATCACCTATGGTCTATTACTGGTTTAAAAAAAGAAAAGAAAAACTCTTCAATATATTTTAGCATATACCTACGTAAAAAGGATAATGACCAAAAATAGGACATAGAATTTCTAAAACTGATTTAAAAAATCTATTACTGAAAATTGTTGCCAATGTCTGCTCAGATGCTTTAATCTTAAAATTACTTTTGAAATGAACATTTTTTGTTGTTGTTCTGCAAATCTATAGTATGTCTTATAGTTATGTGAATATCGACCAAGAACCCAGCTATTGTTCCTGAAAAACATCTGAATGCAGTTATTTGAACAAGAAAAGTTGAAAACTGGTTTTTGTATTACTGTTAAATACTTGAAATATTTTAGAGAATGTACTGGGTATCCATTCATTGGAGATCTGGGCACTTTTTAGTCCTCTGGATATTCCCTGATTCTTAAACACTATACAACTTTGATTGAAATGTTGTTGATTGGACTATAATTCTACCCACAACAATGCAAATGATACCTATTCTTAGCAATGCAAATAAATTGAATCTTGTAGTGAATGTAAATATCCATACTAAAGCTTTAACTTGAACAGATGTTAAATATATTACTGGCTTTTCCATCAATTAATAATTTCAATAAAATCTTTCAAATATGTTAATTTTGTATTTTATAAGTTTTATATAATAGTAATTTTATAAACTATAATTTTGAGTCAAGATTTTATATTTCTGAAAATTATAACTTAAATCTATAGTGTTTTTATACAGGCTTTTGCAACAATAATTTTACTGAGTTTTTCTGAATAGAAGTAAACTACTCTTTCCTTACTATATATTGTTACTTATATAGTTTTATGTCCAGGGTATCTGGAAATGTAACACAGAGGAGAACAATAAGAATATAAAGATATGTTCCTTTTCTTCAACAAATTCTCAAGAAAAATCTGAAAGCAAAAAATATTTGACCAAGGCTATCCCACTAGCCAATGGCTATTTTAGGTTGCAATTTATTAATTTTATAAATGGTGACAAGAATGATTACTAGATAGTAAAATAGAGAAAAGGCATTGAGGCAGAAAAAAATGGGCGATTAGTTTGAAAACAGATGGACAAGGTTTAAAGCTGGTTAGTATTATGGGCTAGGTTTGACTAAATAATAATACACAGTCATCAAGTATGAGAAGTATTGGAGTTAAAGAGTGGAATTGCTATCAAACTAATTTCTGAGTTCTAATCTCAATTTGATTCTTTTTTTTTTTTTAAGATTTTTATTTATTTATTTATACAAGCACTGGGTACAGTCATAAACGCTGGAGGGTGAGAGAATTCACCAGAGCCAGAGCGGGGAGCAGAGCAGGCAGAAGGACAGAAGTCCACTGCTGAGGGGAGCAGCGGGCGGCAGGAGAGGTCTGCGCGCCATGTGGGTCCCTCCTCCGGTGGCCGGGGAGCAGCCGGGGATTGAAACGGTGCTGCACCACCGGGGAGGCCCTCAATTTGATTCTTTATCTGCTGTGTTAAAATGAATGTCAACTAATATTTCTGAGCCTGGAAGGCCCTTCATTTCCACCTCTTGGGATTATTGTGAGGATTAAATGAGACAGAGTATAATAAAGATTGAATATGCACCATACAAAATATCATAAAAACAGAAGAAAATAAAAAGAACTATTCTTTTTTTTTTAAGATTTATTTTATGTGTACAAGAGCTGGGGTACAGGCCAGAGGCGCGGGAGGATGAGAGGATTCACCAGAGACAGAGCGGGGAACAGAACAGGCAGACTGATGAAATACACTGCTGAGGGGAGCAGCGGGTGAGACAGGAGAGGTCTGTTCACCATGTGGGTTGCTCCGAGGCTGGCGGGAATCAAAACAGCACTGCAGAGGCTGCAGACAGCCTCACAGCACTGTGCTCAACCGCCTGTGCCACCAGGGAGGCCCCCGAAAAAAAAAAAACTATTCTTTTTGATGGTAGATTTTTGAGATGCCTCTTTGTCTCTTTAGTCATATATACACTAAACTTAATGTATTTGTGTATTTTCACTCTGCATAAAGTTCCTCAAACTTTATTCAATATTATTAAACTTTACTGTTACCTTTCAGAAGAGCATATTCTGAGAGCACTTTTCAATCACATAATATCCAGCTAATAATATTAGCTCTATGAAACCGAACACTCTATAGCTACACTATACCTATTAAATTCACTGATTGTTTTACTACTTTACTAAATCATTCTGATTTTGAGAATGAACTAGAATGATTATTTTTACATATTGATTTTCATATTCAGAAGAAAAACATTGGAACATGAAATACATTGATGTATATAAAGAGATAACTCATTTTTTTCTTAGGGGGCTAATACCACTAATGCCAGTTTTCAAGATATTTTGTCAACACAGTAAAATGTGTTAGAAAATTTGACAGATGTCTGTTCCTGGGCAAAACCTCCAGTTCTAGCACCTCCTTCTAAAAAGTCTCTACAACTGAACTAAGTGGCAACTGTTTAGGTCATAGTTTTTTGGGGGACCATAAATGATTTTGATATGATTTTCTGTTTTTGTCCTTAACGAATTGCAATCCTTAAATATTTTCAAAGAAATAATTTTCTTAGAATATCTACCATATGATTACATTTTCTCAGTAAAAAGTTAACTTGAATATTTTAATTCTACCAAAACAACATTGCATTTATGTGATTTGTTATTTCTTTATCCACAGGCTGTCATTTACAACACATGATGGTCATGTAGTCTGCTGTTCTTTCTGTTCTCCTTCCTTTAAACATATTTTCGAAGAGTAATGCAACAGACTACTTTCATAACCAATTTAATCTTCCTTGATTTTATTTGGCAGCAATTTTATTATTCTTCTTAATACATTAACTATTCATTTAAAACTATTCATCTGTGTCTGGTTTTCTACTGAATTTCTAATCTCATTTTAACTCTCTGTAGTCATTGGTAATTAATGCATTATTATATTTTTGTTCAAAAATTCCACCCTAATTCTAACTATTTAATTTATATACTGCACAGTAGCATTTCCCAGATGCTACTCATTCCTCTCTCGTGAGAAGTGCTGTCTGTAGACAGTCAATGAAAAGAAGATTGTCAGGGAATATACAAAAAACTACTACATTAAGCAATAAAAGCCTATGCTGTAGACTTCTTAACTGTTGATGCTGTGCTTTCCAGATGCATAATTTTAATCTTAGCATATGTGGGAAAGACTGATAAAATTGCACCTTGATTTTGAGAAAGTTACATGATTTTCCTATATTTCTTACATTAGAAAATAAGGAGTGTGACAATGTCTGCATTGTGGAGTTGTTAGGAAAAGTTAATGAAATGATACATATAGTTTAGTATTTCACGAAAAGGTGTTTATTCTTTTATGTCACTTGCAATCAAAATATCCTCACATTCATTTTGGGTAACATGGCATCAGACAAAAGGATAAAGACTGAATAAGTTAATTATTCCTATATTTCCTAATATATTGACACTAGATTAGTAAGATGTTTTCATTAAAATGAAATAGGTAGAAGTTCTAAATTGACATTCACACATGGCCTATGAGCACATGAAAAAAATGCTTATCATCAATGATCAGGCAAATGCAAATCAAAACCACAATGAGATACCACTTCACACCTATAGAATGATCCATATCAAAAAGATAAGAAACAAGTTTTGATGTAAGCATGGAGAAAAAGGACCCTCTTACACTAAGTCTGTACAGCAGCAATGGGAAAGATACGGAGTTATCTCAAAATATTAGAAATAGATAATCATACAAGCCAGAAATTCCACTCCTAGGTATCTACTGAAAGAATGCAAGAACACTAATTTAAGGGATCTATGCCCACCTTTGTTTACTTTAGAAGCATTTACAAAAACCATGTTGTGGAAACAACCTGAGTGCCCAAAGACAGAGTAGATTAAGAAGATGTGATAGATATACACAATACAACACTGTTCAACCATAAAAGGAATGTAGAGGACCCAAATAAGGGATCAGGGGAAAAACTAATTATAATAAAGTAAAAACTAAAATCAACAAGCAACTACAAACCAGAGACATTCGGCAGAGGGCGGCAGAAGGGAGTAGGATCAAAATAAAGGTGGGAAGAGCACAAGGGACCATGATCAGGCAAATGACCACGGCTGAATGGGTGGTGGAATTTGCAGGGACTATAATAACCAAGATGAAAATACATACATTTGGACAAAAATGAAAAATGATATATATATATATATATATATGAAAAAAAGAAAGAAATCTTGCCATTTGTATGACATGGATGAAAAAGGAGTGGATTATAGTATGCAAAATAAGTCGGAAAGAAATACTGATGTCTCTCATATGGAATATAAAGAAACAAAACTAAACAAGAAAATAGACACAACTTAACCAAAGCCTGGGAATCTGACATACAACTGAAGCTACCAGAGGGGAAGCGAAAGGGTACTGGGAGCAAACTGAGGAAGAGGCACAATAGTCTGTGGTGGAGGATATTTTATATGCTTTGATGGTGGGTGTGGTGTAATACCAGGCATCTGAAGAGATGTCAGCCTATTCTCCTAAAGAATATACAGTGTTGTAAACCATTCCATAAAAAGTAATACAATTTAGTTGAAAAACAACTTGCAGATTAATGTTATAAAAGTTTCATTCAAAATTGCTAAAACTCACAATGAAATACGGCAAGGGACTATGGGTGCTTTGGGGGTGGGAGAGTGTGACCACATCTGAGGGGAGAAATCCTGTCGCATTAACATACTAACAAGGATGTTAAACAATGGTATTTCATTAAAAAAGAAAAAAAATAAGCTAAAACTTGGAAGCAACTAAGATGTAATTCAGTATATGAATGAATAAACAAGCTGTGGTATATCCACAGAAAAATGTGTAACACATGCATACAGGGTAAAATATACTCAGTACCATGCCTTTATTGAGAGGATTTCTGTTAAAGCTGCTAAGAGTTAGAGTATGTGATTTTATTGAAGTATGTACCAGAGCCTTTAAATTTCTCTAATACCCTTGTTTTTGTCTCCTTTCTTCACTCTGGAACATGCCTTGTCTTGTTCCTTAGAGAGAACCCATGTCTTGCAACTCTTTCAGTTATAATCCACTGTTACAATACTAAAGGCTCTCTTACAGGGTAAGGTGAAGCAGGGGAAAGGCATTTCATAATCCTCTGATTAAGTCTCAGCCTTATAGTGGAACTGTTTCTGGGTGATGTTTCCCACTTCACACTTGTTTCTGTTCCTTGTCCAGGACTACTTTCACTTGCTGCTGGTTTTGTTGTTGTTTTTTCATTTCTTGCCATTTATTCCTTTCCTTTGATAGTATTCCCAGTATTTTATTGAAGCCCTGCTTTCAGATGACATTGTTTACATATTTCTTCCTTGGTTACCCACACATTAGATGTGACAGGAATACTGGAGGAACTTAGGTAGGAAAATGTTTCAGCACTGATTTGTGGGAAGCCTCCCTCTATGCAGAGTAGGCATTTTTTTTTTAAACAGGAAGGATTATTTTATTTTTTTAAATAAATTTTATTTTTATATTCCCCATACAATTGCAACCCCCTTATTTTGACCCCAATCCCTCCCCTCCCCCCCCAACTCCCATAGAGTGTCTCTGGTTCATAGTTGTTTGTTGATTTTGATTTTCACTTTCTTATAGTTATTCATTTTTCTGGTCCCTTATTTAAGTTTTCTAGAGTAGGCATTTTTTTAAAGATTTATTTATTTTTATACAAGAACTGGGGTACAGGCCAGAGACGTGGGAGGGTGAGAGAATTCACCAGAGACAGAGCGGGGAGCAGAACAGGCAGAGGGACTGAAAACACTGCTGAGGGGAGCAGCGGGCAAGACAGGAGAGGTCTGCTGCGCCATGTGGGTATCTCCCTGGTCGGCCGGGAATCAAACCTGAGCTGCAGAGGCTGCAGACAGCTTCACAGTGCTGCGCTCAACTCGCTGTGCCACCAGGGAGGCCCAGAGTAGGCAGTTTTTAATGGAAAAGAATCTGAGAGGATTGTACCTTGGTTACAGTTCTTCTCACCCTGCCAGGACATGAAGGTATTTTTCTTGGATTCTCATTGTGAGAACCTATTGGGATTCCTGCAGAGAAAGTCCATAAAAACTCAGAAGACTGTCGTGTCAGCCCCCAGCAGTTTCTCACGCTTGCTATTGTTCCTGCTCAGCTTTAGCTGCAATTTACTCAAAATACTGGTGAGGATGTCCTGCCTCTTTGGCTTCCAGTGGCTTCTGCTCCATCCAAGCAGTTTTCAGGTAATGTGTCTCTCTGAATGTGCCTGTCTTTTTAAGTTTTTGTTATGGCAATATTCTCCATGACCTCACTCCTTTGGATTTTCAATTTGTCCAGCTTTTATTTGTTAAAATCCCGCTCTATTCATACCACCTGATTCCCTATAATACATGATTTCATGTTTAATGATATTATGAAGTAAATTTCCTTTCATTGCTACAGTTATCAGTTGCAATTAACGTTTTCAGGAACTGTGCAGTTTTATTTTGCAGCAAACAAATCAACTATAGGTCACTGAACAAAGAACAATTCTTGATTCATTTTCTTTAGCTATCCTACCTTTCTTTCCTCACCTCATTCAATATTTTAAAAAAAGGCATGCCAGTCAATTCCTGTTACCCCTGGATCTTTCAGTTACTAAAATTGAAGTGATGTATTCTATTATTTTTATTGAGATGAGTGATGAATGTAAAATTGGTTTTGAAGCTGATGTCTGGCCAACACAATCATTGGAAATGCAAAGGTATTAATGTGATACATGGCTGGTGCTACCAGTTCATCTCAATAGTATATTTCAAAAGATGGGTTAGAGAAGAAGGCAAACCATTCAATGTGGACTCTTATCATAATTCATCATGTTGTCCTGGACAATTAAAGGACACTTCTATTTTTCGTTGCTTCTTGCATTAAAATCCAAGTCAACTAGTCTATTTCCCTGGAGTGCTTTCTGATAAATCTTCCCCAACAGTTTCAATTTACTTCTCTCCACTAAGCCAGGCAAATATATTTAATCCAGAAAACTAGAGAAGTTGAAAAGATGGTGGATAAAATGTTCTATAGGTGAGACTTCTGAATGCAAGACTTATAGGAATGAATTCTGCTTTTTGTGGTTTAGTAGTAATTGCAGCTGAGGTACGTGATGAGTTGGGAATAATTGGCAGGGAATTAAAATGGTAAGTGATTAACCTCACCTCTATCTCAGCAGGAGATTTAAGTTGACTAAAATATCACTCAATGATTTCTAAGTGTCTTTTAGAAATATTCCCCTAGAACTTTAAACAAATTTCAGAATGTCTCCAGCTTTCTAGTTCGGTAGTTGAAAATCATATATTCTTTTTTTGGTTTTTGTTAGGTATATGGAACATACTATATTTGTATTGCTCTCTGGCTTTTAGTGGTTTTTGTCATTTAAGCCAATGTCCTTTACTTTCAAAAAAGTCAAAAGATAATAGAATCATGTTATTTTAGACACACAGAAGGTTGCAAATATATATGTGAAGAATAATATTCTTGCTTTATGATATTCAGTTTATTCAGAGAAAATTCCCACCTGATATACCTACCTGACACCTGATACCCCTTTCCTACCATAGTTAGGGAAATCTGGCAATTATTTAATGAAGTTAATTTAAGGGAACAGAACATTTAAATAGATCTGGTATTAAATCCAATCATTTTTAGATTATCAAATTTAAGTGCAAATTAACATATTTAATTTCAAAATTAAGATTCTTGTGTTATACAAATAGCTATATCATCTTATGAGATTACATTCTTCATTTCTGTTCACCACCTCTAATACTATCCCATTCTAAAGCAATTGCCTTGACTCTGCTGTCCAAAGTCACTCCAAACTTCTTTGCCTGGAGTGTGTGAATGAAAGTCACAGTCATGTCCTACATAGTCATACCCACAGGCTGTCTGTGAAAATAAATTTGATTTAGCTTAATTGGATGACTTTTGTGGTAGGCGGTTAACATACTTCATCTACATTTTACCACCCATTAGCTTGTTGAATAATGTGAGAAATAGAAATGACGGGCAACTTGAATCAGGCTCACACCTAGTGAGCAACGTATCTTAAAACTTGAGTTGTTCTGCCATATCATAAAACCCTTTGCAACCTTTTTGAGGTATCCTGTTTCATGGATGAATACCTGGGATATGGAAAGTCACAAACCAAGAAGGAAATAAGTAGATGTTTAATATTCAGCAACCAAGAATCTATGTATTTTCTTACTCCACATAGAAAGCTATAGAAATTCAATTTGGAAGAAGTGTACTACTAGACCTGTATGGTGAGAACAAAAATTTGGTTTTGTGTTGGTACCAAATTGCATGTTCATTTAAAAATATAAAAATAAACCTAAAATGTCTATATTCTAATTGAATGGAGCTGCCATGACAACTCTATAATCCTTGCAATGCTTTTCTAGAAGCCTCCTTAAATTACTTATCACGGCAAAAATGACCTAAGCAAATAAATTATTTCTCTTATCCCAAAATTGATATCAAGGACTCATTTTCACTTTGAAATTTTAAAGCATATAGATGGCATTAAGATATGAATAAACAGGAGTGATAGATTGAGTTGTCTTACAGCCAGCCTCAAGCAGAAAAATCAACTGACTTGAACAAAGGATCTCAGCAGAGGGAGATTTATGTTATTCAGCTGAATTACATTCCTTTATAGACTGCTGCGGATGGGTTGCAGGAAAAGCAGCCATCTATCCGATTTAAATAGACTGCGTGCTAGTACTATAGATATACCATTAATTCATTGTTGGGAGTTGCTGTAGGCATGGAACTGGCTTTGTTCTCTGACAGTCTCTCCCAGTTTAAATAGAAATGCCATTTACCAGAGTGTCGAATAAGTAGGGCCCATATAACACTATAATCAAGTTGCAGTGACATTACATATTTTAGCCTCAATATGGAAAATGGTTAAGTCAGCAGAGACTTACAATCTACAGAACTCTGCTGACCCTAGAGAGCCACTTGCAATTTATCAGGTAGTTGTATTCTATATGTCAATAACAATACTGGTATCTTTAATTTGTGCTGCATATTGCAGTTACAATGCTGATACTCATTTTAGACTAATTTGTTATGAGTTTGTGAAATATATATTATTATCTTGAATTTAGGAATAAAATTGCACACAAGAGGTTGAATGAGTCTCTCGAGTTTATACCACTAGGAAGTGATAAGCCTAGAATTCAAATACAAATATCCTGTCTTTAATGTCAATATTCTTTTCACAGCACTCCAGGTATTCTGCAATGGGATTAGTATAAAAGAAGTATATTATGCAGTATGTTATGTTCTAAGTTGTGAGTAAAGTAAGCATGCAAACAACTAAAATAGGAAAAATGACCATAGGCATTAAATATCATTCCTTTCTTAAAACACACCAGTGTTTCTGTTATTCATCAAGTCATAACAGAAAGATATATAGTGAAGCTTAAAATAATCAGTGAGCCATTTCCCTCAATCGCTTGAAATAATTAGAAACACGACCTTAATTTTGAATATTAATAGTGACTGTTGTATTGAAATCCATGATATAAAATACAGACTACTTTGCTTACAGATGGGCCACAAAATATACGTGATAGCATTTTAGACTTCTTTTACACATACAGAGTCTGAGAGAAGTGGAACATATTTAGCTAATGTGTTCAGGTATTTAATTATTAGTTCGGAATGCTTCTGATTTTAAGACCAAAAGCAACAACAACAAATAACAAAAATTAAATAATTTTTATATTACAGTTTTCTGAGATGTTTCCAGAGAGTGGGTATAAGTCTGATATCTTTAAAAGCATGTACTTCTTAAAATTAGACAAGTCAGAAGCTTTACCTTTTAAACCATTAGTGATCAGTATCTGCATTTCCAATTCAACTGGCAGCACATTGTCTTCACTCCACTGTCCCATTACAGGGAGACTATCTGTCAACATTTAACGCCACATACAGATACCAAGCCACCTGCAATTTCAGTCTCAGATGACTCCATATTAATGAGGAAATAGCAACACTTGAATGCAAATCCTCATTTAGGATGCACAGTGACCAGAATGTTGAAACAATTCTTTTTATAGCTAATCAGTGGATTAAATAGAAAAAATACTTGTTTTGCTCCATTAAGCCAGAATCTCAAGGTAACCAGATGCTTAGTATATCGATAAACATTCTAGTGACTAATAAAAACATATAGCCGGTTTAGAATTTCATGTAAATAACAATGCAAAAAGAAGCAACTGGAACTTTTTTTCAAATAGGTTCATTAGAGGGCAAAATCAATTCAGCTGTTTTTATCCATAGCATTCTTATATATAGATCATTACATAATACCCAAATTGTATATGTTTTTGTATGGACAAAACATAATTACATACAGTATTTTAAAAAGCATTAATATATCTAAAATAAATATCTTCAAAAATTTGAAAGAAAATTGCAGCATTATGATCATTAGGAATAAGTCAAATATACATATCCTGGTTGCTTTTTTTTTTTTCATTTTAACTGACATTTGTAATATTTTTAACTCTTGACTTATGCCTATAATCAGACCCAATTTGTCTGTGTTCTCTAATTTTAAATTAAATAAGCATTTATCAAACATATTTATATGTCTCACACTGTGTAGATAATTGAGAAATTTTAAAAAATAGAACTTCTACACCCTAAAGAAGTTCACAATGTTGTTATGACATACACCTATTACAGAATACAAGGAAAAATTTGTTCTATTTCAAATCTGTAATGTGAAGAGTAAGTACAATGAAAATTACTCAGGAGGAAGATGAGATGGAGAACACTGAAATCCAATTTTAATCCTAAATGATTTCTTTTTACCATTACCAATCTACACTTTCTTGCTTTGCTACCCATATCATATATACATTCAAAAAAATAAAGGATTTAAAGTATTTCTCTAAGCTAGTAAAGGTTTGTGATACAAGTATACACAAACACACTCAAGCACATCATACACTAGTGACAATCATATATGTATGATTGGGTGACCATTCCTCTTATATATCAAATTAACACAAAACAAAGTCTCTATTTACCAAAGATGATCACAAAGATGAAAATATCTGAAAAAGGTAATAACTTTAAATCATAATGAAACATAAGCGGAAATTACTTTTTTCATGGTATGTCTGAATATACATGTACACAAAAATGTAACACACTAGTGTATACATATATACAAGCATAAATTTAATTTATATATAGACAAAAAGGGATGTATACTCATTTCTGTATATATATTTGTATGAGTGTGTTGCCTTATTCTGAGAGACTAATTCTTTACTACCTTAAAGATGAAAATATTATGTAAAGTCTTTATGAAACTTAAAAGCATAACAAAATAGCAATTAAAAATGGACAAAAGTCATAGGAAATCTTTCATGACAATTAGTTTTACAATTACCTCAACAATTATAGCTCTCAGTACTATCTTTCATATTATCTTCACTGAAATGAACATCACAAATAATAGGAAGATTTCCTTTTTGTTCTCTGGTGTAAGCAACTCTTTGGAAGTGAATTAAGTAAACATGAGCCTTGTGCATTTGATAAATATGTATGTCTTATTTCTCCTTTCACACTGCTTTTCATCCAGCTGCAGCTGGGAACCAAGCAATAAATACTATTTATTTATTTTAATAGTATGCTTAGTGGAAGTATTACCAATATTTCCTAAGCTTAAAAACATCCCAAATGCATTTTACTGTTAGGCTCAGCATTTTCATAGTAATTTACAACTTAAAAAGGGTAAACTCTATTACTCTATGTCAAACCAACAACTGGGTAAGTGCAGAATGTTAGCCTATAAAGTATGACCAAATTTATTGCTGCAGTCATTAGTACATATTGATTCTGTTTATAATAATCCAAAGGGAATAGTAAACCTATTATGCTAGTGCTTGGTCTTTCTCTTTCTCTGAGAGGATCCAGGCTTGGCACTGCCAAGTTTCAAGTAATGTCCAATAAGTCCAGCAGTCAATAATGCTTCTTTCCTTTTGGTTATTATTAACACAACTAATCGGTGACACAAACTTCAAGATCATGTCTCTTACAGTCAAATCCAAGCAAGATTATTACCTTTCTGCAAAGCCAGCTTCATTCAACAGCCTTTTGTAGTCAGACTATTCTATGTGAAACTATTTGTTTATTAATATTTTTCTTCTATAAGAAATGACATTCAAATTTATGGTACTGCCATGCACTAGGTAGTTTCTCCTAGGTTTTCTTAAGTCTACATCCTAGTCATTAACATTTTACATTCATGTTAACTTGGATGAGCTCCTACTACAGTCTATCTCACTTATTAGTAGTCAATTTCCAATTACTAATAGTAGAATCTAAATTTTCTTAATAATAGGAAACCATTGTACATCATAAATATATATAATTTGGGTCCTCCCTGGTGCCACAAGGGATTAAGGACCGCACTATGAAGCAATCTGCAGCCTCTGCAGCACGAGTTCAATACCCGGCCAGCCAGGGAGCAACCCACATGGCACAGCAGACCTCTCCTTTCTCTCCTGCTGCTCCCTTCAGCAGTGTATTTCAGTTAGTCTGCCTGTTCTGTTCCCCACTCTGTCTCTGGCAAATCCTCCACCCCCCCCCCGCATCTCTGGCCTGTACCCTAGTTCTTGTGTGCATAAATAAATAAATCTTTAAATATATATGTTTATCTAATATGTATTTATATATTATATTAATGTATATATAATTATATATATAATTTATTCACCTACTATACCTGGATAATATCTAAAAAAGCCCCAAACAAACAAAAGGGAACATAGGGCTGGAACTTCAGATCTCTGTTATTAGATGCCAATTTATCCTAATATAAGTGTTATGGGCTGATTTGTGTCCCCTCAAAATTCATGTCCCATTCTGAATTCTTCAGAATAAATTCATATTTGGAGACTAGTCTTTAAAGAGGTGATTAAGTCATAAAGCGGCCATAAAGGCAGACCTCTAATCCAATGTGACTGGTATGACCCAAGGGGCACATATGGCTGCACAGAGGAGTACAAAGACAGGAGCCATCCACAGGGCTAGGAAAGGGAAACCAAACCCTGCTGGCACCTTGATCTTAAAATTCAGCCTCCAGAAGAAATTGCTACCAAGCTCATACCATAAAGGCTTTCTTCTACCAGTCTCTGGTTTGTTCATCACCAAAGGCAGAATGCTTCTCTGATTGGTAAGATTAAAGGAAACTGGTCCAACTTTACAAGTGGCAAGCTCATAGTTTATTTAGTTGTACCAACACATGAACTTTTTTACTGTAATTTATCATATGGTGAGTAGAAGATAAAAGATGTTAGCTTTCCGTTTGGACTTCAGGAAATGCTGTCATTCATCCCTCTTTGACCTGTGACATGTGCATCAACTACAGTGTCACAGCATTCTACACCAGAGAAATTCAGTACACTCCTGCTTCCTAATTGATATTATTTCTCATCTAGAATGAACCCACCGATATACATAACAAATGAGTCGGTAGATCCAGGCAGAATTTAATCATTTTGGAATCCTCAGTCATAAAATACATTATATATCATATAATTATAATTTAACCTATAAAGACCCCAAGAAAACAAAACCAAAATCCCACAATTGGGAGAATAAATTGAATGTAAGTAATATTTGCTACATAATATTACCAATTAGAATAATCAGATTTGGCAAATTATGGTCTGTAGGACAAATTCTGCCTGTCCCCTGTTTTCATAAAGTTTTATTTGACTATAACCAGGATCATTATTTTCTGTAGTCTGACTGCTTTTGCTTTACAAAGACATACTTTATTAATTAAGACAGAGGCCACATATCCCACTAAGCTAAAAAAAAAATATAATCTGGCTCTTAACAGTAAGTTTTCTGAACTTACTTTCAAATTTTATATAATGGAAGATATAAGATATATTAAATGGAATATACTTTATATAATGGTATATATTAAAGTTCCTAAGACAGCTCCTAATACATAGTAAGCTTCTCTCGAGTTTACAGGACAGAATTATGAATCTAATATAAATTTTTCATGTGTATTTTACAGACTGGTGGGAAAATCCTGCCTTAGAGATAGACCTAAATTCATGTTTCCTATCTCTTTTTGCCCTCTCTCTCTCTGCTTCCTTTCTTCCTTCCTTTCCTTCATTTTTTTTTTTTTTTTACTTTCCTAAGTGAAAATAAAAGCTCTTCCCTGAAACTTAAAGACATGGACACCATCGCAGGCAGAGAGGCAGAGATCTCCCACAAGTAAATCAGCAAACCAATCTTACTAGGAATTCCTCATGAAATAATCTCCAAAGGATCACCCACATACCCTATACATTACCCAGTACATGCTCCCACATACATTTTTTTTTCATCATTCCAGCCACTCTGCCATTTGAAAAGATTATTCAAGTAGCAGTCACTATCACTGTCATTTTCATGGATTCATTAGATGGTTTATTTGAGAACTTAAATGTTGCATAGGTGATAACACCAAATTACAACTTTGGTTCACACTTGATTTATCATTTCATGATCCACAGCCTTAATATTTTTTATATGAAAAGCAATAAAAGATAAAGAGAACTAGGAGGAAATAAAGAGATAAAAAGTGGAAGATTCTGACTAATAAGAATGCCATAGTTTTATTTTTTTTTAAAAGCTGTCCAAAATCTAGAAGAAGTAATTACTTCTTCCCAAGATGCTGCATCAATTTTTTTTCAAAATAAATTAAGCCATAAGCAATTTGTCTTTTCTCTGCTGCATCATTTGGATGTTTATTTCCCTACATGGTTATATTTTCTTGAATCATTTAATTTTTAATAAATCCATTATGCCAGTTTTCATTACATTGGTGTATATGCATAACAAATTCAACTAAAAGTTAAACTAAAAAATCAAGAGACAAATACAGACATGATACCAAATAGTAGCCCTGACAGAGCTGATTGCAAGTTTGGTCATAAATATTACCAGTGTGAAAGAACAAGAAAAGGGTTACCCACAAGCTCCACAAATTCATACTCAAAACTGATATATTTAACCTTAGTCTTTCCCTAATTACTGTCTTTGATTTTTTTACAAAATTGAAAAAAAAATGTCAATATTGTCTATAGAATACCTTTATTAAATACCTCTGTAGGTGGTTGTAATTGGTTTAATAACTTCTAAACAACAGAAAAATAATTCTTACATTTTTGAAGTCATGTGAGATGTGTTTAAATGTTACCTTTAACAGTTCTTTGAATTTGAAACAAGAATATTCTAATTTAAAGCATTTGCGACTGTATAATCCCCAAATGCCTCTGTAACCACTACTATCATTTAAATCACAAAAGTTATGTGCCTTTTACATTGCTCTGAATTTAGTTATGGATTTCAAAGGGACTTTGGAGGAGGGGAGAAAAGGAATTATTAATTGGCTGAATATCTTTCACTAATATGGACAATACTGGAATTAAGAGTCAATTTATTGCCACTCTGTATACAGATACTATAATACTTTTTAAAATATACTAACCCACATAGCACAGCAGACCTCTTCTGTCTCCCCTTAGCAGTATATTTCAGTAAATCTACCTATTCTGCTACCCACTCTATCTCTGGTAAGTCCTCTGACCCTCCACACCTCTGGCCTATACCCCAGTTCTTCCATGCAAAAATAAAAAAATTAAATATATATATACATATTTTCTGAAATTTTTCCCAATATTTTCTCTATTTAACCTCTAGTACCTAATATGTATGGGGAAAAAGAAGTAAAGTGATTTTGTTAATAACATATTGCTCATGACACTTATTTTTAAAGGAAATATGAATTTACGAATAAAGTGTTAGTGTAAAAATTCTGAAATGTTCACAAATGTAATTTTCCAGAAGTTATTTCTTTTAGCTTCTTAAATACATCTCACCCATCTGTTGGTACAATATGGTATCCTTTAGGATGCTGGATAACATGTACATCATTTTAATTTTATCTCTATGTTGATGGTGCCCCTTAAAAGGTACAGTGTTAACTGGTACCACATCAAGAATCCAGACAGCTTTCCTATCATCCCATTCCAGATGTGCCAGTTCTCCATCAGCATTTTTAACTTAACAGCACTTTTAAAATTGACAAGCTACGCTGAGCTAGAAGACTATACCATCATGGCCCATTTATCTTCTCTTTTTTTGAAACAGATTTATGCTAACCCTACATGTATAAACAGATGTATAGATGGCATATAGAAGCTCTTTACTGAAAGTGAACAAAGTTATCTCACTTTCTTCTCAGTTGTCCAATGCCAAAACAGATGATTTTCTTCTGAATCACTAAATATATCCCTGCTCAATTCTGCAAGTAATTTTAATGAATAATTATCCCTAAAAATATTGTTAATTATGTCGTTTACTTTCATCTCTCAAGAATAACTGATATGTGTCAGATGCAATGTAAATGGTGACCTGGATGTAAATTCTTCAGATATTAGTTAATGTGTTTGCTAGACCGCATTATTAATTCAATTTAGTAAAGCACAGAATAGTGAGCAATGAGGTGTTTATTGGTTCACAAATAGAACCTGAAACTATCTCAGGAAGCCCAAGTTGGTTGAGGAACACCAGCAAATGAAAAAAAAAAAAAAAACTTAAATATTACATAGCCAAAATATTTCTGAAATGCATGAGAGAAGTCACAACAGGAATTTTTTAGATTCTGTTTGTAACTTCTAAATCAACTTATTATGGTTCCCACAAACCATTTCAGGATAGCTTTCATTGACCACACAACCTAATCTACAGAGAATACAAAGTCTGTATCAGAATCATTGTAGTCTTTTCCAATATTTTTATAATAATTCTCACATAAAGGGGGCCTCCCCTGGCGGCACAAGGGGTTAAGCACCGCACTATGAGGCAATCTGCAGCCTCTGCGCACAAGTTCAATCCCCGACTGGCCAGGGAGCAACCCACATGGTGCAGCAGACCTCTCCTGTCTCACCCACTGCTCCCCTCAGCAGTGTATTTCAGTCAGTCTGCCTGTTCTGTTCCCCACTCTGTCTCTGGTGAATCCTCTTACCCCCCTCATCTCTGGTCTGTACCCAGCTCTTGTATGCATAAATAAATCTTTAAAAAAAAATTCTCACATAAACAAGTATTGGACAGATGAAATACACCTAATGCTACAAGAGGATAAGCTTAAGTCCAAGAAGGCAGTGCAAATGAAAAATGCATTTATATTCTCATTTTATCTTTAAAAGTTCTTGATATTTTTTTTTTCATTTTGAACAGTTGTGTTCAAATTTGAATATATTTTAATCACTGACTATTGAGAAAAAATAATGGTTTGGGGAGTATTATCAAAAACTACTGAAATTTAAAATAAATCCATTTACTCTACTACATATCCTTAAGAACAAAAACATCCAATTTAAAAATCACAAATATATAGCATCCTGTATGTGATTTAAGAGAAATATATAAACTTACATCTATATGGAAGTGTCTTTCACCAGCTATTACAGACTGGAATGTTTGTGTTCCTTAAAGTTCATATGTTAGAACCAATCCCTAATATGCTGGTTTTTGGAGTCAGGGCCCTTGAGGGCTAATTAGGTCATGAGGGTAGAATCCTCATTAATGGGATGAGTGCCCTTATGAGAAGCCCTCAAGAAAGCCTTTATCCCTTATGTCATGTGAGGTTAGAGCAATCTATGAAGTAGAAAGCAGGACCTGACCAGACACCAATCTGCAGGTACCTTGAACTTGGACTTCCTAGCTTCCAGAACTGTGAAAAAGAAATGTCTGTCAGTAATAAGCCACTCAGTAATGTAATATTGTGTTACAGTAGCTGAAATTACCAAGATGCCCACACTTACGGATTGCTACCTTACTTCCAAAACCTCTATTTTTATTTTTTTTTTTTGGCTTGGATTCCTATCCCTCAGAAAATCTATGACTTCTGATTACCAGGATCTTAAATGACTTAGTTATTTCATTTGTTTGTTCTTCCTATCACACAGAAAATTGTTTTGGAGGATCTACTGCATTCCAGGCAATGATATGGATACTGGGAGCAGAAATAAAATCAGTCTAGAGAAGGAAATATGTATCCATCATCATTATCATTATCACCACCACAATGCAGAGAATCAGAAACATATGCAAAGAACAATGGCAGTGCCATGAATGGAGAGAGAGATGAAATGTGTTAATTGCTTTTTTGTTCTGTTCCTTTTAATGTCAGTGTCTCAAATTCATCTCTAGTAAAAGAACCCTGCCTGCCGGCACCACTAAGTAGTAAAAGCTGAGGGCCATTACAACTTATTTCCTTAAATTTGCAAACTTACTGTATTTGCATAAGACAAATGCACAGTAAATATTTTTCATTGACAATCATTTAAATTACTTATTTAAGCACTGTTGTTAAATCATAAGCATAAAAAATAAGCAATATTTGATAGAATTGTTCAGGCTTCTCTACCTTCTATATTCAATCACTGCCTCTCTGACCCATAACAAGTAGCAGATTCTTCCTGCTAAGCTAGACTTTCCCAGACCCGCCTTCATTTGGCCAAATAGCTCTGATGGTATGTTTCAGTTCCTCTTCAATTTCTGACCAAATTACTGGCATCCTTAAAATCCTAATTTGAAGTTATGTGTGTCTTGAAATTGAAAGATAAAACTTCTGGAGGATATTTAAGTAAATTCAATTTATGCCCTGCCTTTTGAAACTCCAAACAACTCTAAATTAACATCTTATTTGGCAAGGCTGTAATTACAGAGAAAGTCAGCTTTCAAAGGCATTGCTGTTCAAAATATACACCCAACCACTTAAGTAATGACTTGCCTTGATAAAGTACGAAGTGCTGAGCTGTCCTTGAACCACGCTGACAATTTCTCTCAGCAATGACCTGAAGACAACAATGTGCACTTGGAAAGGGAATTGCCACAATTTTTTAATCTGCCTGGCTTTCTGATCAGGCAAAATATAAATCATTTAATCAGCTCCCAACTGAGCATCAGGTACAACTAGTATAAATTTTCCTTCATCAAAGTTTCATCAAAGCTGGGGATGACTGCACTGCCTTATCTTTTGCTAGAGAAATTACAGCCTCTGAAGATTGGCTAGTAGTCATATGTGATTGATAGGCTTGGGGTGGATGGCCTTCATGCAGAGAGGAGTTCAAGTCTAAATGGCCTTTGTAGTTACTTGCATCTTCCCCTTAAAATAATGCTTTGCTTCATTTACTGCAAAGGAAAATCCAACAGTTTTTTTTCTAAACGTTCTCACTTCCGTAAATTTGGAGGTAGAAAAAAGAATTGGCAGACACAATCTCCAATATGGTTGGAGATTTGTTTTTTATAAACCAACACATCAATATGAACAGCTAAAGGACTAAAGAGAATCATAATGACGTATATAGCTTTATGATTGATATTTATAAGATGAATTAGTTTACATATGTTGTTAGTGACTATTTTATATTTCTTATATAATATCTGTGAATTGGAAAGTACCCACAAATAACTGAAGAAAATATGGATTAAAAAGCTTCCTTAGGGCCTCCCTGGTGGCACAGTGGTTGAGCGCTGGGATGCGAAGCTGTCCGCAGCCTCTGCGGCGCCGGTTCGATCCCCGGCTGCTCCCTGGCCAACGGAGGAGGGTCCCACATGGCGCGCAGACCTCTCCTGCTGCTCGCTGCTCCCTTCAGCAGTGTACTTCGGTCCTTCTGCCTGCTCTGCTCCCCGCTCTGGCTCTGGTGAATTCTCTCCCCCTCCCGCGCTTCTAACTGTACCTAGTGCTTGTATAAATAAATAAATAAATCTTAAAAAAAAAAAAAGCTTCCTTACTCAGATGACCAACTCACTTGCCTCCTTTGCTTTTGTAATATTAAACACTGATACTATAAAAAGTTTCATTTTTATAGAAATAATCTAAAGTATCATAAATATTATTCAGAATAAGAGGAAATAATGAGAAGCTTCAGATGGAATCACTGAAGACTTAATTATTAAATATTTGACAAGTGATATTATGCCTCTCAAGATCTGATCACATTAAATCTGACAGAAATGAGTGCTAACAAGTAAACAAGTAAGTTAATTTTAAGGAGTCTTGTTAGCAGTAGACTTACTTCATTCATAATATATCTCAATTTAAAAGTCCCTTATTTTCAATACTTTCAAATCAATAAGCATTTTATACCCAGTCCCATATACTTCAATTTAATGTGTTTATGCTGAATTGTGGGACAAATAGACACAGAAATTTAATTCAAATATTAAAAATTCAATTGAGATAGCAAGGTATAATGTAAATGTTAAAAACTGTATGTCCCAAGAAACGATATTTATATATTCTGCAAACTATCAACATGTAATCCATTAATGTTCCTTAACACTATCACAGAGGAACTGTCTTAGAACAATCATTCTAGCTGATAATAGGGTAAGGTTTCTCCTCAAGTGAAAAAGTAAAATATGAGGTTGTTACACATGTGACAAAAGGAGAAAAGGTATCTATGAATATGATGTTAAAAGGCGAGCCCACATCCAAGTAAAATTTCTCTTAAAACCATTAACAAGGCAAATTCTAATGCAAAAATACTCAAAGTCAATCATAAGCTACTTCCCAATCATGAAATCTAGCTGCTGCTCTCACAAACCATGCACTCTAACTTTACCCTTGAAAATGCCATTAAGTCATAAAGAAAGTAGAATTCTAGAAATTTCCAAAGGCAATGTCATCCCTAGATCACAAGTGTGATTCGCCACCTCAATGAGGACTCCATAATCCACAAACCAAGGCTGTAACATTTCTCCAGATTATTTCACCGTTTTCTCCTGACTACTTACATAGGGGAACTGCCTGGGGGTTTATTCAAATGCTTTCCAGATTTGAAGCTCTTCAGAGAGATTTCAATCAGTTGACCTGGCTCAGGGCCCCACTTTCTCTATTGTCACACAACACTTCAAGGAAGGGGTACAGAGATTTGCTGATGCTGTTGTTAAATCTGTGTAACAGTACACTGGAAAATAAATAAAGGATCCTCAAGTAACATATTCCATTTTTGGATGCTCACCCTTGTTGTCTAGGTGCATGAGGTAGAAAAACTGGTTTGAAGGAAAAAGAAAATTTACCACCTCTGACCTCTAGTGTGCTTGGTCATAGTGACTAAGAAAAAAAAGTGAATCCAGAACTATAAATAACAATGGATGTCAAGCCAGTTTGAATTTAATTCATACTTTTATTTCAGAAGGATATAACAGTACTTTTCATTGAGAGTGATGTTACTGGACTGTTCTCTCATTTAGCCTGAAGTTTACTGTAGGGGTAAGGTAAAAAGTATCAGGCTTTTCTGCCCTCCCACCATTAGGATAGATGAGGGAACCCTGTGGTCCTGAATGCATGTCTGATGGCGGGCACCTGGAGTGGGTACACGGGCTGAGAGACTGAGTTTACAAGGGCGGCATCACGGGGACGCCAGGAGAAGCCGAGAGAAAAAGATAAGCAAAGAGAACGCCAGAGAGCCCAGATAGAGAGGATTTGCTGGGGGCTGGGAGGACTGCCAGCCTCCCGGCCCCCCAGCACCCCTGCCTGCCATATGCCTGGTAAATTTAAATAAAAGAGCTGCAAAAGCCACTGAGGACTCTGACTACTCCTTTATTCCATCTGCTGGATCAGAAAACCTACACTGTGTCCTTCCTGTCCTGACCCTACATTTACCATCCACCATCTTCATTCTTTACTGTAGAGCTATAGGTGCATATGTGATAGTTGCAAGGAACTGAAGTTTTCTGGGAAGTTCAGGGTCTTTACTGGCCAGTACTTTCTCCTTCCACTCAAATGAAATGTTTCACCATTCATCCAGTTGCAAATTCCAGAAATCTTTAAGTGCAATTAATTTCTTAAATTCTTAAATGTTTCCTAAATGCATTAATTAATGAAAGGAAGTCTCTTCATAGTCCTATCATCCTTCTCCATAGCTGTTCCATTAACAAGCTATATTGATTTTTTCCCCTAAATGCTTCTCCATCTCTTGAAAACTGTAAGCCCCCTAGATACCATCTCACAGCCGAGCTCACTTACGTACACACAAATCAAGTCACGGTACCAAAAAAGACCCTTTGGTGACCCTTGTCCCCATTTAAACTGGGTTGGGGGCTTCATATTACTTTTAGAATTAAACTCTCTAACAAGCATATACCCACCTCCCTCTTCACCTGAATCTGATCCTGATACCATCCACCTTAATACATTGCCCTCATTTGTGTCAGATCAATCTTTGACACTTTTCATGCTCCCACCTTCTTTAGAACCTTTGCATATTCAATTTCTTCTTCAGTTCAAAAGTAATTTCCAGGGCCTCCCCGGTGACCTAGAGGGTAAGTCTCAGAGTTATCACCTCTACAGCCTGAGTTCTATCCCCTGCCAGGAAGCTGACCCACATATGGTGCAGTAGACCTCTCCTTTCTTACCTGCTGCTCCCCTCAGCAGTGTATTTCAGTAGACCCACCTGTTCTGCTTCCCACTCTGTCTCTGGTGAATCCTCTCACCTCTATACCTCTAGTCTATACCCTAGTTCTTCTATGCAAAAATAAATTAATTAATATTAAAAAAAAGAAACCTTAAAAATACAAAGTAATTTCCCAGGGGAAGGTATCCTGTTCATCCCCATAAGGACAAATCAAAATGTAATGGGGGAAGACTCATAAAACAATCTTTGTTGTTTTCCACCAGGGAATTTTATATTTTTTTCATGATTACTTGATTAAAATATATTCCTGTAGGGTAAGGAAAAATGTCAGGCTTTTTTGCCCTCCCACCATCAGGATAGATAATGGATCCTTGCAGTCCTGAATGCATGCCTGATGGCAGGCACCTGGAATAGGGTGTGGGCATAGGTAGATGGGATTTACCTGGGCTAAGACTGTGCTTTTAAGGGTGGTGTCACGGGGATGCCAGCAGCAGCAGAAGCTGAAAGAGAAGCCAAGAGAGAAGCAAGAGAAGCAGAAGCTGAGAGAATGCTGGAGAACCCAGATAGAGTGAAGACTTGCTGGGGGCTGGGAGGCCTGCCAGCCTCCTGGCCCCCCATCACCCCTGCCTGCTGTGTACCTGGTAATCCCAATAAAAAATCTGCCGAAAACCACTGAGGACTCTGACTCCTCCTTTACCCGGTCTGCTGGATCCTAGAAAACCTGCACTGTGTCCAGTCCTGGACCCTACAATTCCCTAAATACAAAAATTAATTTGTCTTATTTTAGTAGTCCTAACTTTCAACATAATAACTGGAATATAATTTTTCTGGAATGTATGAATCAATAAGAGGAAGTCTATTCATGTCAGGAAATATAAAATATGACCCCAAAGATAGAAATTAAAATAAACTCGAGCCAGTCATTAAAATGGTGTGGGATAAAAACACTACACCAATATAATTCTCAAACTTTTCAGTCTCAGAACCCTTTTACACCATAAATACAAATAAACGTCCTTAAAAGTTTGTTTATATGGGTTATGTTTATTAATATCTACCATGTTAGACATTAAAATTGAGAATGAAAATTCATATTTATTTTAAAATTAATTCAAGAGGGCCTCCCTGGTGGTACAAGGGGTTAAGCATCGGCACCATGAAGCAAGCCACAGCTACTGCAGCATGAGTTCGATCCCTGGCCAGGGAGGTGACCCACATGGCATAGCAGACCTCTCCTGTCTCACCTGCTCTCCCCTCAGCAGTGTATTTCAGTCAGTATATTTGTTCTGTTCCCCACTCTGTCTCTGGTAAATCCTCTCACCCACCCACCCCCCACCTCTGGCCTACACCCACTCTACTCTTGTATACAAAAATAAATAAATCTTTTAAATTAAAATTTATTCAAGAAATGCAAGAAAATGAACCTGATTCTTTTTAATATAATGTACTTTAATAAAAAATATATATTCCCAAACAAAACTAGTAAGAAAAATGATGTTTTATGTTAATATAATTTCCTTAATAGTCAACTAGATAAAAAACAGCTGGATTCTAAGATATGTCTCTGAGTTCAATCTGCTACAACATTATGCATCATGCAGCCTCTGGAAAACTTATAAGAAAATGAGAAAGAAAAAGAAAGAGAATTTTGTAGTGTATTATGAAAATAATTTTGAACTTGCTTACCCTATGAAAGCATCCTAGGTACTAAGCCTCCAGAGATCCCCAGACCACACTTTGAGAACTATTGATATAATGTATCCTTCAAATTGGCACATTTTTGAAAATAAAAAAGTACAATAAAGAATTATCCTAGGATATTGAGCATAGAGATTATCATTAATATGAGTTAATGTTTATAGAGATATGAAAATTAAAATATAATTCAGAAGAATTATAGGCTATATGGCAATTTTTTACTGACTACAATGTCTTTCAAGTTGGATATGTTTTTGTATATCCACAACAGTTAAACTAACCCTTATATAAAAAAAAAATTAAAGGAATGTTTAATGAGGAATTAATACACTGTTACCAAAAGGAACAACTACAGAATAATTTGTATGTTTCCCTTAGTTTTATAGATTGTATTAAAATGAACATGAGAGATTAGATTTATTTTGTTGTAGTATTCTAAGTTAATATTTTACTTTTCTTAGTCACTCAAATTTTTAGGTTATTATAAGTGTGTAAATATAGACTCTATGAAATGAATACAAAGTCTGCCATATGGTATTAATAGAGAGTCACAGAACCTTTCATCTTGAAAAATTGTTCATAGCTCTAGCAAAACTTGAAATATATTGACTATAGTTGTCTATAGTCTATATTGTCCATGCCAAGTATTAAATGGAAACATCCCATCCCTTATTTAAAAATGATGTATCCTCTCAACCTTACATTCAAAGGCTTAATATTTTCCTAGAAGTCATACACACACACACACACACACCATATATCACTTAGAAAAAAGATAGCTGATCCTTTATTAATCAATATAGACAATTTTCTGAGTATGAGATGGTCTTAGATATTTTCTCTTCTGCAGAGATAGCCTTAAACAGAATTCATAGATTCAGAATAATAAGGAATGTTGAAGACAGAGGTAGGTGATTTAGTAATTTGATAACAACTAACTCACCAAATATATAGAACCTCTTTACTGAGAAGATTAATGATCAGATTTAAAATTAAAGATGGAATTTTTAACTTTTCATGATTTTTTCATGTAAATGTAAATGTTTTTCACTTAAAAAACACTATTGTAATCCTTTCACCATTAAAGGAACTAGAAAAAGATTTAAGCATTTACTGGGTAACTATGAGATAAAGGGAGTATAGGAGCTAAATTCTCTTGAAGATAAAATGAACCAGGAAAAAAAAAATTTGAAGCAGAACCTGAATACAAAGTCAGTGAAAAGTTAGGTTTGTCTAGAATGATAGAGAATTGAAGTTAATTTTCAGTTCTATTGCTAGGACATAGAGGTAGAAACATGACTAATCTAACAAAAGCTGCAGTCAAATGGTAAAATTAAAGTAAAAACAAAAATTTTATAAAGTGGTGGTCAGGATAATTGAGTGATGGGAAAAGATAAGCAGATAAGCAGCTTGTCAGCTTTCAGATTCATTTGTGAATATAATGTGTGGGTGGTAACATTAGATTCAATAGGTAGCCAGAATTTCAGCTAATAATAAAATGCAAAAATGTAGTAGAGGAAAATATATATCTTGTTCATGTTTATATCTCTGGGACCTATAATAATTTCAGGAACTTAGCACATGCTTGAGAAATTGTTACTGATCAAAGATTGGATATACAGTGTAAAATCCTTGATTCTTGCTGGATAGGAATGTATGGATTACATATGATAAACATGGAGATAAACATGGCCTTGACTGTTAAGACTGATTACAGTTTATTAGATTGCAATACAGTAATCATAAAACATTTTTGAAAAATGAGTAAAATTTTAAAGAAATACTTTAGATTTATTTATTTAAAAGCCAGTTGCATTTAAGAAAGACTGGAGCAAAGGTTTTCCAAGTCATAGGTATCATTTCTATGAAGGAAAGCCACTGATTTGGGGGAAAAAAACAAAAGAAAAGACTAGAGAATTGAAACTTACTAATTTTTTTTTAACATCAGGCACTACATTATACATTGGAAACACTTTCTTCTCTATCAAAAATATTTTCATTTCCATTTTTATATGAGAAATCTGAGGTTAAGAACTGTCAAACAGAGCCTCCCTGGTGGCGCAATTGGTTAAGATGCAGCCTGTGAAGCTGTCCGCAGCCTCTGCAGCACGAGTTCAATCCCCAGCTGGCCAGGGAGCAACCCACATGGCACAGCAGACCTCTGCTGACTCATGCGCTGTTCCCCTCAGCAGTGTACTTCAGTTGATCTGCCTGTTCTGTTTCCTGCTCTGTCTCTGGCGAATACTCTCACAGCCCCCCACACACACACCTCTGGCCTGTACCCCAGCTCTTGTATGCATAAATAAAATAAATCTTTAAAAAAACAAACAAAAAAGAACTGTTAAATAATGGAAATTACATAAAGATTAAGAAGACAAGATTTAACCCCAACTTTACGCTAAATCACTTGCTATTTCTACTAATAACAAAAGTACATTTCTGGGAAGCAACTCCCTCAAGGAAACTAATTAGAAGATTTTATGTAGGAGCAGGTTTTGAACATCAGCATTGTAGTTACGATAACCATGAAATCTTGGCTATGCTTCTCACTGAGATACAAAGTCTTCTTTTCCCTCCCCTGATCTATGCTGGGCCTGTAAATTCTTTTAACCAATGGGATGTAACCAGTCACACTGCAGATCCTCCAGGAGCTTCTGTCAGGTCTGCTGGTACACTCACTATTGGGGAAACCAGTGACTATGCAAACTATCTGACTCTCTTGAGAACACCATATTTCAAGAACCCCAAATCATGTGAAAAAACTTGCAGATAGAGATATGCCGTGCCATGTAGAGAGAGAGGTCCTAATATAGCAAGGCTCCAGAATTGTGAGTGCAGAAACATTCCTGAAACTGTCTAGTTCCAGCCATTCTAGCCAATGCCATGAGGATCAAGCACAATCATCCTAACTTATCCCTTTCCCAGTTACTGACCCCCAAAATTATAATAAAAATAAAATGATTGTTTTGAGTTACTATGTTTTAGGGTAAATTATAGGACAGTAATAGGTAGTTAAGACAGCAGGGAACAGCAAATGTCATTATTTTACTATTGACTATTTTTTAAAAAAAATATCAAATGGTGCTAAAGATATTTGTAAACACTGAGCCTTGTATGGATGAGTTAATGATTGATGATATGTTAAATCACTTTATTTTAATAAATAAACATACACACATTCACAGAGACATAAATACATCAAACGGCTAAAAAAAAAAAAAAGGCACGTGAAAATGAAATGTGAGGAGAGAGGAAAATTCTAGTAGTCAGCACTGAACTGATCTGTCAAATAAGACGCATTCTGATATAAGCAGTGTTTTGTCTCAAAGGGTCATTTAAAAAAATCCCCCTCACCTCTACGGGAATCCTTTAGGTCTAGTGACCCAACTTCAGTGCCCTACCCCACAGCTTGGTCAGTTAAAATCAATTCTCCGTTAAAAATCAACAAACAAGGAAAGACTTAAGGGAAAGGAGAAAAAGAGTTGACAAGGATTTTATTGGAACCTCTCTGCACTTACACATTTGGGGCCCAGAAATGTAATAAGCATTTGCTAGTCATCCTGCAAAAAGCTATTTTCTCTTCTCTCAGCTAGACCAAAAGAATGAGGCCAAAATGCTTTGTCTAAAAAAATCTCCTTTTTCAAAGAAACTAATATTAGACTGTAAACTAAGAAAGGTGCTGTGCTTTCAGAATGCATTCCACCAAACTCATTGATTGTTTCCTGCCCATAGATAATCCTGAGTAAGTATGCTCATTGATTTATGTCAGTTCTAAAAGCCCCAATTCTCCTGAATTATTCTAGTACATTTCAAGCCAACCAATTCTAATTCATTTCTTTAATCTATGGCCTGCATAAGAAATTTTTCAGTCATTTCAACAGGAATTTTCAAATTTATAAAACACATTTTTAATGCTCATATCCTCTCTAAATATTTCATATTTCAAAACAGTCTGCTTATGGGTGCCATGCTACTTTAAGTGGAGTTAAATATATGTGTGTTTAGCTCATGTACCATGATCTGTCAAAAACCGTTAGTGTCTCTGACAGCACTTAACTATTTGATCTGGGCATTTATTTCTACGTTGTCTTCAATGGTGCACTCAATCAACATAAGATTTGAGTAGCCATTTGACTTTAGATAATAGCAAGTATAAATCATTATTGCTACACAGGCTGGGAAATGTGGTGCTCTTCTTTAAATTGGCAAGATTTTCCTTATTTTCATTTCTTAAAATTTGTCACATATACCAGCAATTGACAGATTTTTCTATAGCAAATATTGACATTTGATGACTCATAAAACATCCTGAAACTTATATATAGCATAGTAATTCAAATACAACACCTTTCACAATTCTTCACCTCTGCCTACCTCTGTATATTATATGTTAATGAATTTATCATTAAAAGATTTCAAATCTGTAACTTCAGTCTGCTTGGAAAAGAAATGGTTTCTTTAATTATGTCAAACCAAGGAGGTTAACCAAGATAAGACAAGATCTGCTAATGTTTTTACCATATATCCTCCACATTTAAATAGTATTTGACAATGGGTAAAGGGGGATTGATTGAGAGATCCAAATTTTTAGTTATAAGATAAATAATTACTGGGGATACAATGTACAGCATAAAGTTCAATGGCAACCTATAGTACTGTAACTTTGCAAATTTACTAAGATTAGTAGGAAACAGAATTATTGTGATTTTTCTGCATTATATGCAAATGTCAATCCATACCATAGTTATATTTATGCATGAAATAATATTAAATGTCAGTTATACTTCAATTTAAAAAACTATCTAGAACTCGAAGGGATTATGCTAAGTGAAATATGTCAGAGAAAGACAAAATGGAAGTTAAAAGAAAATAAATATACAAACAACAAAAATAAACCCTTAGATTCTGACAACAGAATGATGGTTATCAGACAGGAAGAAGGATGGGAAGTAAGTAAAATAGGCAAAAGAGGTCAATTGTTTGATGATGAATGGAAACTAGATTTTTGGTAGTGATTATATAATAAACATACACAATTAAAATATAAATATACCTGAAATTTATACTATGTTATAAATCAATAATATCTCAATTTAAACAAAGAAAATAATAGCATCTGGTACAATAATGGGAGTCCATAAAAAGTTGATGAATTAGTTAAGAATTAAGTAGATATTTAATTTTCACAAGTGAGTACTAGACAACAGATTTAAGTATCACCTGCTTGTCATCCTTGGAATGGATGAAATGGCTCTGTTTCATCACAGAGAAGACTTTTTAATTGACAACTATGCATGCATTAAGACAATATATATTATAACCCTAGCACTACAAAGTTAGAAAAAGCTTAATGCTCATCTAGCGCCTTTATTTTAAAGATAGGGAAAAGGCTCCAAAAGTTTAAGACACATATGTAAATAAAAGGCTGAGTTGAAAAAATTTGTCTCAGCTTCCCCATTCAGACCCCTTAACTCTGTTCTTCCATATCTGGATTCCCCTCTACTTCCTCTATCAAGATACTTTTTATATGCTCAGAGGAGTTGGAAGTAAGGGTAAGGAAAGGACTGGTTTTCATTTCTTCCTGTGGAAATCATTTTTGTACTATGTTTTTGCATGATATTGGTGGGTTTTTGGAAGAAGCTAGAAAGCTTCCTCCAAAAGCCTAAAGCCATACTTTTCTAAATGAAAGGAATTTTGATATAAACAACACATCAAAAATTATTTTTTTAAGCTTTACCTTTTTCAAATGAGGTAGCATTGGTTTGTAACCTAAGTTTCAGGTGAAAATGATTTTTTTTTTAATTTGTCTTTTCACTTGTTACAGCATTCAGAGTTTGTGCAATTAGATTCCCTGTATATTAAAGGATACTCCATAGTTATATCTGGCAGTATTTAACATGAGTGATCTACTCATAAAAACAGTAAATGTAGCTGATTTTTTTTTTTGTTAATATTCTCCCTCTGCCTATGCTCTCATCCTCATAACTCTTTATTTGTTCTACTCTCAGCAAGGCATCTTTGGTTTAAAATGAAAGCTAACTTTATCTATAGTGATATGGTAAAAACTTAAGTCTCCCAGAAATATCCCCGTTTTCATGTTATATCTTAGCTCAATAGCTACTTTCAATTAAATAAAAGCCTACTCTTAGCAAATCTGTAGAAATTACAATACCCCTTCTCAATAAAACCTTCTTTTTTATTTTCCTGATTTGTTCCTTTTCTTCTTTAAGAAATAATAATTTGTTGAGGTAACATTAATTTGCAATATTGTATATGATTTGGAAGTATAGGATCACCCTCTTTGAGTATTTTTTCCCCACAACACCCATCACCCTGATACCTACAGTCCTCCACCATAGTCCATTGAGCTCCTTTTCCACCCTGTGTTTAGTCTTCTTGATATTTTGCTACCTTAATCATTATATAGTGTTCATTCCTGCATGCATTACCTATGTTTGGGTAGATATCTATTTTATCTGATGCAAGCATGACTGTCCCTGCCATCCTTTGGATCCTATTTGCTTATAGACTTGTCTTCCAACCCTTTACACTGAATATCTTTATCTTTGGATCTCAGGTGCATTTCCTGGAGGAAACAGACAGGATTCTGTTTTTTGATCCAGCCAGCCACCCTGCCATTTGACTGGTGAATTCAGTCCATTCACATTTAGGGTGATATTTGATATATAAATTTCTGCTACTGCTATTTTGTCCGTAGTTTCCTGGTCTATTTCCCTGTTCAGTCTTTCTGGATGTTCTTCTCTTTGAATTACACAAGAGAGCTCCTTTAAATATTTCTTGAGTGTTATTCAGTCTCTCTATATTAGATATTTTTCCTGCTTTTCTGTGTATGGTTGACTCCTAGTTTGATATAATTATAATAAGAGAAGATACTTGGCATGATTTCAGCCTTCATAAATTTGTTAATACTTGTTTTGTGACCCAATGTGTGGTCAATTCTGGAGAATGTCCCATGTAAACTTCAGAGGAATGTGTAATCAACTTTTTGGAAGTGCAATGCTCTACAAATTTCTATATTGCACATATGTTATAATTTTTGTTTAAAGCTATTCTGTCCTTGTTTATTTTATATCTGGTTGATCTGTCCACTGGTGAAAGTTGAAGTCCCCAGTCACGAACATGTTGCTTTCAATATCTATTATAAAAATTATATAATTGCCTTATATATAATTGCCTCTATAATAATTGCCTTATATAGTTTCATGCTTCTTCATTGTTGAATAAATACTGATGAGTATTATGTCTTTCTGATGCATTGTTTCCCTAATTTTTATATAATATCCATCTCTGTCTTTTATTACATTTTTAGGTAGAAATCTATTATATATCTAATGCAATTATAGCTATGCCTAAATGCTTTTCTTTTGATTTTTTTGAAAGGAAGATCTAGTGTTTGCAGACTCCTTCAGCTTCTGTTTGTCTGAGAAGGTCTTTATTTGTCCTGTATATCTGAAGGAGATATATAGCACCTCCTTCAATACAAAATACAAGATAGAGTATTCTTGAATGTCAGTCTTTAAGTATTTTGAATATATCATTCTATTATCTCCTTTTCTATAATGTTTACAAAGAAGTCAGATATAAACGTAATCCAACAACTCTTGTCTGTATAAAAAGGAAATGTATATTAGATATATAGAGGGAAGGATACTATATAAGAACAGAGGCAGAAATTGATATAATGGTGCTATAAATCAAAAAACATCAAGAATTGCCAGCAATCATTAGGAGCTAGAAAGTATCATGGAACCAAATTTCTGACACCTTCATAATTTTGGAGCTCGAACCCTCAGATAGCAACTTTCTATTCTTCCTAGCTACCTGATTCATTATATTTTGTTTTACAACCCTAGAAAACTAAGGACAGTATAAAGCTAACAATCCAAAAATCACTGAAGAGTCGTACTCAGCTGTGCCCTTGGCCATTACTAAGTCTTACAGGCTCTCAGGGCATCACAGTCTGATGGACACATAGTGACTGTTAAGCTCTGGAAGCAATGACGTGGAAATGTTTGCAGTACCTTATTCCCTTTGAATCAGAAGCCTAGGAAAATGCATACCAAGAAGGATACTCATGGTACATCACAAAGGAGCATGTTAAGATATTCAACTTGAAGTTTTATCAGAAATTGATATCTTCATTATTTTTTTATAGAATCCAAGCAGAAACTAAACAGATACTATACAATATACATGAGTCACTACATACTATACAGCATGTACCATATACTGTTTGCTAAGTACTTTGTGCAATGTATATATAGCATATAATACATAAAATATAGTATTTCTTAGAATATTTCATTGATATTTTACCTGGGCTCAGAATTGGAATGCCTTGTCTCCATAAATGGGTGCATTGATTTCCAGATGAACAGGAGAAACCTTCCAGATTTGCAATTGTATAGTCCCTGCTTCCTTGTCACTTTCTACTGTACATGTTGATTTATACTATTTTCTTTTGAAATGAGGAGCTTTCCTATATCTGAAAAAGAAAAGGACATGGGGAAAAAGTGAAAAGATAGGAAAATGCATATGTTTATAAATATTTTATTGTCTTATATTTACATTTTTCTGAGGTTACTTTCCAGTTTGTAGCTGGTGGGAGGCAGGAGGGAGAATAAGCAGGATTATGATTATGTATTATATTTGAATGTGTGTACCTTTATTCACCTATGAAAAGGAACCATTCACTCCTATAAGCTTAACTTTTCCTTTCTATTTTTGGTGGGTTAAAAATTGTTCTGTGCATCTACTGACAAAAAGGCAGTGAAAAAAAAATACAACTTCACAGATTTTGCAGATTCTGAAAAAGCAACATAATAATGGCAGTCAAGTTGTGATTATTATCATCAGTACTATACTGTACATAATTCATAAATTTCTCCATCAGGACGCAACTTCAGATAACAAGGTACTGAAAATCTTGTACAAAGTATTTAAGAACACTGATATATTAGGGCCTCCCAGGTGGCACAGTGGTTGAGCACTAGGCGAGGGTCCCACATGGTGCACAGACCTCTCCTGCCACCCACTGCTCCCCTCAGCAGTGTACTTCGTCAGTCTGCCTGTTCTGCTCTGGTGAATTCTCTCACCATCCCACTCTGGCTCTGGTGAATTCTCTCACCATCCCACACTTCTGACTGTACCCAGTGCTTGTATGTATGTATGTATGTATGTATGTATGTATAAATAAATAAATAAATAAATAAATCTTAAAAAAAAAGAACACTGATATCTTAGTAGTTATTCTGTGACAGTTCTCTACATATATGCATGCCCTCTTAGTCAACTTTAAGTAGATACTTGTATGTATTACACGTTTCCTTTGCAATACAAAAGTAAAGTATTTCTATGAAGCCTTTTACAAGTTAAAATGGGTATAAAGTGAATAAGCAGGGCCTCCCCTGGTGGCGCAGCGGTTGAGCGCTGGGTTGGGGGGCTGCCTGCAGCCTCTGCAGCGCCAGTTCGATCCCGGCCACCAGCGAGGGTCCCACAAAAAAATAAAAAATAAAAAATAAAGTGAATAAGCAATTATCATTAATTTAAATGGGGAAAAATTAGCATACCCAGGCCCCAAAAATAGCCTACAAAAATAACACATGGAACCTAACAAAACTAATATATAGTGAAAAGCAGGAGGGGCCTCTCAGGTGGTGCAAGGGGGTAAGACGCAACCTATGGCGTTATCTACAGCCACTGCAGTACAAATTCGATCCTCCACCACGGAGGTGACCCACATGGTGCAGCATGTGGGTCATGCTCTCCTGACTTGCCTGCTGCTCCCCTCAGCAGTATATTTCAGTCAATCTGTCTGTTCTGTTCCCCTCTCTGTCTCTGGTGAGTCCTCTTGCAAGCACACACCCCACACCTCTGGCCTGTATCCTAGTTCTTATATGCATAAAAAAATAAACCTTAAAAAAAAAAAAAAGCAGGAATGACATGATAAGCATGCAGCCTGTATTAAGTAGTTCCAGGAAAGGAGTTTGGTGGAGCCACTCTGGTTGCTCAGGTCTGTGTTCCCTGCTGCAAAACAGATGCTGAACACTAGTTTTGCAATTTTTTTTTTTATGTAATAGCAAAAATTTCCTTTGGATTATTTCTTGTTTGAAAACAGGTACTGATGTGAATACTTTGTAAAAGCAAAGTGGAATACTGAACTTTTGGAAAGTGGAGGATACCTCTACTTAGTTATAAAACTAAATTATATCTTGGTTAACCACAACATTGGATTAATAAGTAAAAAGTATCTCAAAAATAATCTTTTGTTTTCAGACTTTAAGAAAGTCACTAAAACAGGATAACTTCACATTGTACGAAAGTACAGCACAACATTTTTAAGGAAGAATTTATATCTGGGTTTAAAATTCTTGCAGATTCCTCTAAATGATAATGTGATTGAGCAGAAAAGAATTTCTGACATCTCTAACATATAGCAAGGAAGGTGATAAAGAGATGTAGAGATAGACAGAAAATAGATGACAAATATATATATGTACACAAATAATGTGTGTGATCTGTGTAATATATGACAGTTATCATTGTCTTCACATCAGAACTAGAAACTTAACTAATAATTGTAAGACCTGTTATATTTGATGAAATGTTAAATACAGAGAGATTCTGAGAGTTGGGATTTTATTAACTTTAAAATTCATAGCACTTCCCAACACTTTCTCAGACTATAATAAATAGACAGCTCTTTTTTACATTTTTAAAGATTTGGTCTTTTCCTCCCACTTATGAAAAGTTACCCCTTGAAATAACAAAAACATAATTAAACATAATGATCAATGTTTGGTTAGATTTATTTATCTATTTTTGATAGTCAGAGATAGATGAGATCTAAGCCACAAGGAAATTCTCATAGCCTCTCTGGTTAATTATAATTCAAAATAATTAGCCTAATGATCTTTGCAAATAGGAACAATATAACTTTTATTCAATCCACATTCCTGTGTTTATCTGAAAATAATATATTTTCATATTGATGTATTTTTAAAATCACTTACTACATCAAAATGGGGTAAAAATCATTTGTTGCTACTGAACTGAAGATTCTCCTTTTAAAAAATATTGACTATTCTAAAATAATCAATTTACATTTTTTACAATTTTATTTACAATAATTCAAATCAGCAGCAATATACTTCAGAGACAGGCCAAAAGGCATGTGGTGGCAATGATAGAGTCCATGTTTAATTCAAACTCACAGGTAAATATATTACATTTAGGTGAATATAATATTGTGACAGCCTAGGAAAGACCAAGGATGCAATATCATTGTTACAATTCTTTCTTTAACTTAGATATTTTCTTAGGAAACAAGAGAAATAAATAATGTTGAGTTACATATAGATATTTTGAACTACAAATAAAAATGGATTGCATTAGAGATTTAAGGGATTCAATTCATAAGTGTTAGTGAAATGTTGTATTTTTCTTTATTTTGACAAGTGTTCCTAAGGGAGAAAACATGAATGTTACTATGTTAAATATGTGATTAAATTTTTTTTTTTAAAGGGCCTCCCCTGGTGGCACAGCGGTTGAGCGCTGGGCTGCGAAGCTGCCTGCAGCCTCTGCAGCGCCAGTTCGATCCCTGGCCGCTGGTGAGGGTCCCACATGGCGCGACAGACCTCTCCTGCGCGCCTGCTGCTCCTCACAGCACTGTATTTCAGTCAGTCTGACTGTTCTGTTCCCTGCTCTGGCTCTGGTGAATTCTCTCACCCTCCCACGCTTCAGACTGTACTCAGTGCTTGTATAAGTAAATAAATAAATCTTAAAAAAAAAATTTAAAATCTATGCTAAAAATGTTCATTTCAATGAATGAGTTAGACAAAAATAACAATTACAAAGAAGGCAAAAATATATAAAATATATTTGGATTCTGGTCCCAACTTTCCCACTGACCAGTTGTGGGATCTTGGACAAGTCACTTCAAGCATCGTACTTGCTCCATCTAAAGAGGCAGCAGAACACTAAGCCTTTTCAAGCTCTAAAATACTATGAATTGGGCCTTCCTGGAACACAAGGGCTTAAGTCTCTGCACCGTGAAGTAATCCGCAGTCACTGCAGCACGAGTTTGATCCTCAGCCAGGGAGGTGACCCACATGGCACAGCAGACCTCTGCTGTCTTGCCCACTGCTCCCCTCAGCAGTGGATCTCAGTAGATCTGCCTATTCTGCTCCCCACTGTCTCTGGTGAATCCTCTCACCCTCCTGCATCTCTGCACCTACACCCCAGCTCTTGTATGTATAAATATATAAATCTTTTAAAAAACCCTATTAATTTATATTTTGAAAAGCAGCATGTATGAAGCTCAGTTTCTCTAAATTTGTCCTACTCACCTACACACAAATATATCAAGAACAAGAAAAGTAAAGGCACTTTGAAATGTGATTTGTCAGGTTGTCTTTCACATACAAACAGCCTTAATCTCACCCACAGATCCATATATGTCTAGTTTTTATACAAGCATTGATCATTTTTGCTTATTTACCTACCTCTTCTCTTAGTTCTGTCAATTTTAAGGAGAAATTCAGGTAGTCAGTAGAGGACAGGAAGTTATCTAGTTTGCAAGAACAACCTCTATTGAGAGTTTGCTGTTAAATAAGTTTCCCTTGACACTTTGCTCATGATAAAGGGGAAGCATATCTGTGTCCAAACCTTGTCAGTTGCTTTAAGTGACAGTAGGTTTGTGCTTGTGAACAGTGGTTAAGTATGTTTGTGAAAAGACTGGAGAAAAAGATTCCAGAATTCCTTAATTAGCAACACAATAGTAACTGATAAAAACATTTTCCAGTTTTCTAATGCTAAAATATATATATTTAAATTGATAAAAACAGCTGACTAAACTTTCAATCTGGCTTCCATTAAAGTAAGGTTTTGGGAATGTTATGCTAAAATGTCCTGAAGAAAACACAATAAACCTCTCAGAATCCATCTAGTTAATCTTAACAGGGGCATAATTTTTATAACTTTTGAAAACAGAAAAAAGAAAAAAATCACTGATATGAAGTTATAGAATGAAGGAACTGTCACAACCTTCATTTTCTTATTCCAGATCAATTAATAACATCTACTCTACCAAAACTTTCTGCAAATACCCAAACTCAGAAAAATAATACTGAGTTTATACACTCCTGATTTCATACTAAGAACAGTTTTATATTTGTGTCTCATTATTTTATCAATATTTGCCAAATGAAGCATATCATGCTGTGCAGCTGATCAGGAATGCAGTACACTCTACCACTGAATTACATTCACCTTACAGTGACTTATCCCAGAGATTATATACCAAAACTGTCACTATACAAGATTGTATCTGCTGCCCTTGATTCCATTAACTCAAATTGTTGTTATTGTCTTTTGAAATAACCAGCAGCAATAAAAAAAGTATATAATTCTTCATTGGGATGAAGTATCATAGCATTTAATTGCATCTGTGATATAGAAAGTAAGAGAACCAGGGCCTCCCCGGTGGCGCAGCGGTTGAGCGCTGGGTTGCGAAGCCTCCTGCGGCCTCTGAAGTGCCAGCTCGATCCCCAGCTGCTCCCCGGCCACCTGAGGAGGGTCCCACATGGCGCTCAGACCTCTCCTGCCGCCCGCTGCTCCCCTCAGCAGTGTACTTCGGTCCTTCTGCCTGCTCTGCTTCCTGCTCTGGCTCTGGTGGGTTCTCTCACCCTCCCGTGCTTCTGATTGTACCCAGTGCTTGTATAAATAAATAAATAAATTTAAAAAAAAAAAGAAAGTAAGAGAACCAGATCATAGTTCAACATGAATAATCACTTCTCATAATTAAACAATGTCTTGAAATTAAACAAGTTATAAAATAGTGTGATTTGGCTGCTCCAAAATTACTCAAACATTTACAAATAAGTCAATTTATAGTACATATATTTTCTAAAGATTTATTTATTTATTCATACAAGAGCTGAGGCACAGGCCAGAGATGAGGGGGGGGTGGTGAGAGGATCCACCAGAGACAGACTGGGGAACAGAACAGGCAGACCAAGCGAAGTACTCTGCTGGGGGGAGCACCGGGCGAGACAGAGAGGCCTGCTTTATTCACATGGGTTGCTCCCTGGCCAGCTGGGGATCGAACTCATGCTGCAGAGGCTGCAGACTGCTCCACAGTGCAGTGCTCAACCCCCTGAGCCACCAAGGAGACCCCTATATTATGTTTTAAAATCAGTTCTCAAATGAAGACTTCTAAAGACTTTCATATTGCATTGTGCAAAGTTAAAAAACAAGGATTTTTTTTTCTTTTTATAGAAAAACTTTAATTAAATTATAAAACAATCACTCTGTGAATATATGTTTGTGTTATATTGCTCAACAGAGTGAGGATGCATGTACAATGCCTCAGTCACAAAGCGTCTATCAATTACGTCCAAAACAAATCCTCCCATTTGATGGGTGACTCTATTCAAAATGTTAATTCTGGAACTAGGCTCATTCTATGATATATGTTGACATACTCAACACCTATAGTGTTTGATCTCAACACTTATAGTGTTTGATCACCATGATTTTCTGCATGGAGCCATTAGAAGAGGAAAGATAAAGATGGAATGGAGAAAGGATATACACTTTTAAATCATTTCATCTCATGCCACTATTGGGGGTTGGAGAGCATGATGGGCAGCGCCCCCTGGAGGCTGAGTGACAGTGGTGGTTTCCCACCCTGCCTGAGCAGATGTACCTAGTACTTGGCTCTGAAAGTGGCAGCAGCTGTGGGAGTTTCCCTGTCACCTGCCTTAGCATGCTGCCTGAGGGCTGAACCTTTCCCTGAGAAAGTCAGTTTTGAGTGCTGAGCCACTGAGGCTACAATGGCAGCAGTGGGAGTTTCCTTGCCTCACCCACACCTCTCTCCCCCGTCCACACACACCAAAAGCTGCTCCTGGGCATCACCCAGGCCACCTGTAGCAGGAGGCTGCAGAAACAGCTACAGGGAGGCCACCTCAGTGGCCAGGCTTGACAGCAGCCAGTACTAGCAGAGCACCAAAGCATCCCCCACTTGGGGCTCTGGGCTCTGGCCCCAGAGGTGCTGCTTACAAGCACTTGTTAAGGGAAACTCCCACCGCTGGTGCTGCTTTCGGAGCATTGCACACCAACTACCACCTGCGCTGGGGCAGCAGGGCAGGAAACCACCACAGCCACTCAAACTCCAGGTGCCGCTGACCAGATGGTGGCCTCGGCAAAGTCAGTGGTACCTGCTGCTTTCCCTGTGGGCCTCCAGTTTCAATGCAACCCCTCATGGATGCAGAGTACTAGGAAGTCCTCATTATTCATGATTGAACAGTGCTTTCTCAGCTATGGCTTTGTTTTATTTAAAAAGAGGTAAAATGTCTCATTTAAAAAGCAACTGTAATTTTTTTATGCTGTTGCTAGATAGTCTATGTCCAACCCAGTGAAACAAAAAGCTGCTTTTCTTCTTCATTTCATCAGAAAGATGTCCTGATAGACTACCAGATAAAAAAGTTTTCTCTAGCAAGTTTTTAGGGTATAAAAATTTTCATCTGTGAAATTTTTCACAATTTCTTTTCCCAGGTTATTAAAGTCATGAATCTTTCCCTCTTTTCACCATTCCAAAGAATCTCTAAAATATAGAATAAGCATATAGATACATGAAGTTATTTATCAGAAACATACCACACAGAGCACACAGGGCTAATGTTAAAGGATCACACAGTTTAAAAACACTGAATTTCTGGATAGTATCAATCTGGACAATCTATTTCCATAATCACTGACAGTTATTGCTTATCCCAAGGGTCTATAAGAGATCAGAAGGAATGAAATTGATTTGGTGTACTTTCAAATAACTTCTTTTTTTTTAAAGATTTATTTATGCATACCAGAGCTGGGGGACAGGCCAGAGATGTGGGAGGGTGGGGGGTGAGAGGATTCACCAGAGACAGAGCAGGGAACAGAACAGGCAGATCTACTGAGATACACTGCTGAGGGGAGCAGTGGGCAAGATAGGAGAGGTCTGCTGCGCCATGTGGGTTGCTCCCTGGCGGGCCAGGGATTGAACTCATGTTGCAAAGGCTTCGGATTGCTTCATAGTGAGGTGCTTAACACCCTGCACCACTAAGGAGGCCCTCAAATAAATTTTCTGTTTGTGCTGTGTGTGGGAAATTCATTGGATTAAAGAGAACCTCCCCTTCCTCAATTTACACCTACCTGGTATAAACCTTAAAATATGATCTTATTTGGAATGAGGGCTTCACATATATGATTAGTTAATTTAAGGAGGGATCACAAAGGAAGGGGGGAATCTTAAATCCAGTGACTTATACTTAATAAAAAGTGAGGTCATATAGTAGCCTCACACAGAGAAGTTATATAAGACATACAGAGGGAGAAAGGCCAGGGGATGATGAAGGTAGAGGTTGGAGTGGTGAAGTGACAAAGCAAAGCATGCTAAGGATTTCCACATCAGAAGGTGGGAGAGGACTAGAAGAGTCTCTTCCTCAGAGGTTCCAGAAGGAATCAACTCTGCTGACACCTTAATTTCAGACTCTGAATTCCAGGCTCTACTAGAGAATAAATTTCTAATGTGTGTGATAAACTAATAGCAAACTAACACAAGGAATAAGCCAAACTATATCTCAGGATATCAGTTGAAAGATTATGACCATTTTATGGGTGTTGGATTCCCTTCCCATTTACTGGCCTGTACTTTCATCTCATACATTCAGAAGGTGATAGACTCTAAGTACCTATTACTGCAGCATAAAATCAATTAAAGTCTCCCTTTTGACAAAAAGAAACATGAAAATAATTACTTTTATCAATATTTACCCTCTCAACTTCTCTCTCTCTCTCTCTCTCTCTCTCTCTCTCTCTCTCTCTCTCTCATTTCACTCTGACAAGAGAATGACTTTCTCTTTCCCTTGGATAATACAAATGTCTTTTTCATTCCCCTCAATTGTCCAACCTCGTTTGTTTTTATAACACATTTTTGAGGAGATATTCCCTATGTATTATATATATCAACTGATATTATATATATATCAACTGATATATTATATATATCAACTGATATCCTGAGATATAGTTTGGCTTATTCCTTGTGTTAGTTTGCTATTAGTTTATCACACACATTAGAAATTTATTCTCTAGTAGAGCCTGGAATTCAGAGTCTGAAATTAAGGTGTCAGCAGAGTTGATTCCTTCTGGAACCTCTGAGGAAGAGACTCTTCTAGTCCTCTCCCACCTTCTGATGTGGAAATCCTTAGCATGCTTTGCTTTGTCACTTCACCACTCCAACCTCTACCTTCATCATCCCCTGGCCTTTCTCCCTCTGTATGTCTTATATAACTTCTCTGTGTGAGGCTACTATATGACCTCACTTTTTATTAAGTATAAGTCACTGGATTTAAGATTCCCCCCTTCCTTTGTGATCCCTCCTTAAATTAACTAATCATATATGTGAATGTATCTTAGAATCCTCCATGTGGGTTTAACATCAATTCCTTCAATGTTTCTTACATTTTTAGCATTTTACCTTTATGACAGTCAACCAAAAATTCTAGTTATATCAGATTCATGCTGTTTACTTGTGGATTAGAGTAACTTGTGGGGAACACCACTTCTTTCAACAAATAAAATTTCTCACTAAATAACCATTTGGTGAATAACCCTTTAAGTAGTATCCGAAATAGATATATTTTTTTATTTATAGATAGCATGGATTTACTTGACAATGCAACAGAGTAATACAGTTTTTAGAATTGCCCTTTCAGAATAATACTGTAACAATGGTATAAGGTGTTCAAGTCATTTTAGAATTAGAATGTACTAGAACCAAAGAAATTTACAGGTAAATTTTACTTTATAGATCATTTTTAATTAATGTATTCTTTTCACAACTAATCTTTTGTTTCTTTTTTCATTAAATTAACATGACATTCTAAGAATAAGATAGATATTGAAATTCTTTATATTAAAAAAGGGCAAGCAAGATATAAATTATAGCAATTCATCTTACTTTTTCTATGAAAATGTATTTGTTGTTCTACTTGAAGTTTCTTATTCCTTGGTTGGCCAATCATAAACATTATTACTACAATGAAACCTACCTATGGATCTCATATTACTATCATCACTGTCCCAAATCTTTGGACATTTAAAAAATCACCTTAATGAATATAACCCTAAAAGAATAAGAATCCCATTCATCAATCCAGAAATCTATGTATATGTTTTTAATCATTCAATGCATGCTACAAAATGCTAGTTTGGAAAAGTCTTCCAATTCATTAATCCATGACTTGGTGATTGTATCAATCCATTAATATGTTGGGGGATCTCTTTTCTATAAAATAGTTTTTATTTATCACCAACTATAGAAGGCACATACTTTATTGAATAATCACAAGAGCTTAGTCCTTTGATGTTAAATTTTTAAATATCCAGAGGGCCTTCCCTGGTGGTGCAAAGGGTTAAGACACAATCTATGAAGCTATCCGCAGGCACTGCAGCACGAGTTTGATCCCCCGCCAGGGAGTTACCAACATGGCACAGCAGACCTCTCCTGACTAGCCCGCTGCTCCCCTCAGCAGTGTATATTAGTTGATCTGCCTGTTCTGTTCCCCAATCTGTCTCTGGTGAATCCTCTCAGGCCCTGCACCTCTGGCCTGTACCCCAGTTCTTGTATGCATAAATAAATACCCAGAGTATAATGTAAAAACCCTATTTAGACCTCTAATTACTATATACTGCTGGAGGAATACTATATACTGCTGGAGGAATGAGGCCTTATAAGGAAATGAAGGTTTTATATACACAATTAATCATAATTAATTTTACAGGAACCTAAAAAGAATGTAATTATTCAAATGCACTCTTAGGAGTTGACCACACTTCAGTTTACTAGCAGAAAGTGATTTATCTCTTATTTATAATAGAGAAAAATGGAAAAATATCATATGTAATTAACAGTTTTTCTCAGCAAGAAAAAGAGAACTAAGAATTATAAATTATATTGGTTTCTATGATTCTATATGCAAGAAATGACTATGTCTAGATTTCTAAAAATATCCAAGAAGAGGCTAATGCCAAATGTCTACAAACTAGTCACACAACTCAACAAAAAGAAAACATATCACCCAATCAAACAATGGGCAGAAGATCTGGATAGGGGCCTCACTGGTAGGGTAAGGGGTTAAGACGCAACCTATGAAGCTACCGCAGCCACTGCAGCATGAGTTCGATCCCCGGCTGGCCAGGGAACAACCCACATGGCACAGCAGACTTGTCTTGACTTGCTCATTGCTCCCCTCAACAGTGTTCTCCTGTGTTCATTACATCCTTGTGATGCTGTTCAATCAGCTGCAGAGCAACCAAGGCAAATATAACAGGAATAACCAAATTTAATCAGCAGAAAATAGATATAATACTATATCTATATTTTGTGCTAACACAAAACATACAATATGATGATTTCAGTGCCATAATAAATAAAACTTTTGAATTAAGACACTAACAACATGCAACCCAGTAACATCAAAACATATGATATAGACTTTTCTGGAATCTTATATCTATTCTGAAGTTTCTTTTAATTTTTGCACAAAATGCATAAAGATCATGTGATTTATTACAATTAGTGTTTATTGAATAGTTGCAGGTTATATGACAATAAAGTAGGTGGTTAGAACACAGAACATTACACAGTGGTGGTGATCTCAGTTACAGGATGTTTTGCTTGGGAATAGAGGATATGAAAGCAAGCATTTGAAGCTGGCTTTTGCTTGTGTTCCTAGGTGAACTGCATAATACCAGTTGACATCTTCCTCCTACTTCAAGAACTACCTTTGAAATGCTGAGATTCTAAGCAACATGTTTTAGGGAAAAAAAAAAATCTTTCAGAAGTCTTTGATCTACATGGTCAAAAGACATGCATGGAAAAATTTAGATTTCTTTATTCTTTCTATGAAGTATAGCAGTTTTAGTAAAAAAAAAAATTAGAAATTATTACTACTGCCTCATATTATGAAGTGTTATAGGATTGCAATTTAAAAAAAATAGGAAAATGTGGTAACCAACTCAGAAATATCAGAAAATAATATTCACTTAGTTATACAAAGTATCATACCATACTCACTTTTGTTACAAAACTTTTTGCAAGTTTTTATCTAGGAATATTTATAGCTATTTCTAATGAGATTATATCTTTAGGTCACTCTATTTTTAACTGTTTAACATGATAAGAAAGAATTCTCCAGAAAAATAATGAAATTTGAAGACAGTTTGTAAGTGGTAGCATGTGTAGCTTTCAAATTTTGTTTTTAAAAACTAATAAAACTTTTGGCAACCTGTGAAATCTTAGATAAAAATTTAAATTACCCATCATACTTGAATAAACTGATTTAAGATTATTTTTACTAACTTAGCCACAGGCTGGTATGCCTTTTGAAAGTGTTTAATCAACTGCAGAGGAAACTTAAAGAAAACATTAAGGATCAGGCCAGTCTACTATGACATGACAGCTGAGAATCATTTATTCATTCTGAACTCCTGATTACAAAATCTTTTTCCAACACCCTTTCACAACTTACAATTCAACCTGTGTACCTTTTAAGGTCATACTTGAGGAATAAAACTTTCCATAGTTTGGCATCTTTCATTATTAATTTCTCAACGTTGTTTAATATGTGATGCTCTAAATAGCGTATCATTATCATTATATTTATTTTCTTTCATGAAATATCCTGGTGTTATATTTCATTTCAGAAATCTCTATTATTTTTAGGGCTATTTGTCTTCTGTGTTATAGGAGTAACATATTAAAATGAAAGACTTATGGGAACCCCCTTTCAATCATCATTTTCTCTTTTAGGATGCAGATAAATATTAACAGAAAAAGTCTGATCTAAATAGATCTATTTGAATTCTATCTTATTGCTACATCTGCATTTTTGTGAGGTAGAGAGGTTGTGATAGACATTGCAGAAACCCTAGAGTCTGACAGACATGAAATCAAACCCTGTCTCTACTATGTCTTTGCTGGGTAAGCATGGAAAAGTCACTAAAAATCTTAGTGCCCATTTCTGTACCTTAACCTAGATTTCAATGAATAAGAAGTTTCTCTCTCAAATCTGCCCTCTCTTCATATTGTCCCTCTCTCTGAAAAACTTACACCCTCAACTCAACTCTATCTTTCTTTTTCTTGAGAACAAAATGCCTACAGGGAGAACAATAGTTGCATTTTCTCCCTCATCTGTTCTGTGACACAACAATCCTGTGTTCAATTCAATAAACATAGTTGGGTAACAGAACTGGCCTTCAGAGAGAAATTTCTGTGTGATTCCAAAGCCCAATATCTTGAGTTATAAATGAGATTGAATTATGTTTATTGCCAAATTGTTCAATTTATTATTACCAACACAAAAAAATCATATTTTAGAAATATTTTTAATCTTTACTAAGTGTAATGACTTTTTATGTTAATTAGAATATTTAATCATAATTTTATTATGATTAAAGCATCATTGCTTATATGCTTATATTATTCTACAAAAGATTAACACAATTTAACTATAGATTCTGATCATTTCAAATCATTCCCCTCACTGCCTGTTTAAGCCAAGACATAAAATTTGAATGTCATTCAAGGTATCCTTTTTTCTGATTCTCACAGTGGTCATAAAATTGTTAAAATTTTCCTTTCTTTGTCTCTATAATGTATTCAAGAATCAAATAGCGATCTAACAGTGATTCTTGCTGGAGTAAAAAAAATAATAATTTTTGATATTGAGTTCCCTAGACTTATTCCTAATTTCTTTCTTCAAAATTCATGCCCACTTAAAAAAAAAATAAGGTGGGGGGGGATCAACATGGTGGCAAGGAAACACTGTGAGTAAGATCTCCCATTAAAAAAAAGTTAATAGGGAGGAAAAGCGGCAGGTCCCAGCGAGAACTGGGACATGGAAGATAAACGGACGACTCCAGCAAACTACCCAAAGAAGAAAGTTGCCATAAAAGAGGACTAGAAGGGAGGAAAGCTCAGAACCCTGCAACCCTCCCCCACCCACAAAGTCAGCACTCTCCAACCAACAGAAAGGAGGAAAAAAACAAAAACAAAAAACAGCTAAAAAAAAAAAAAAACTAAAACAACCAACAAGAACAAACTATGCATCAAGCAGGACTGTGAGTGGAAAGGAACTATTTCAGCCACACCACCCTGGAACTGGAGCTGTGGAGAACCCTACAGTATTCACCGCGGAGGTGAGCGAACAGTGCCAGGCGCCATTAGAGAAAAACAAAGACTCCCAGAGACCTACAAACAGCCCCAGGCCAGCCGGTAAGCTTGTGCGGAAATGCGGTGCACTTGAAAAGCAAACGCAGATCCCGGCTGCCCAGGTCCCCAAGCCTGCGACCTAGGCTTGCGGGGAGATGCACAGGGGCCCTCACTGAGATGAATGTCCCTCACTGAGTAATCAGAAACCAGGCGCCCGGACAAGGGAGCAGGGTGCAAAAGGCGCCATTTCTGCAGACACTGAACTGGGCTATAGCCCACATCCTGGACCAGAGGGCTTTGGAACTGAGATGGGGGCATGAAATTTGGGGTGTGGGTTCCCTATGACGGTGGGGCACAAGGCAGACACAGCACCCCAAAGCAGTTGAGGCGTTGCCCACCACTCCCATTCTGTTCCCAGTCCCACAGGGTGAAAAAAAAACAGCTCCCCAAGAACACTAAGAGAGATCTCTGGCGCCACCTAGTGACCAGAAAAAAAAATCACCAACACCCCATATAACAGGGACCTTTCTTCAGTAAAGACTGCTTGAAACCAGCAGATGGCTCCCGGAGGAGCAAGTGGTGAGCTGGGAAGTTCGCCCACGCCAGGCCCCTTCTGACCAGCAGTCCGAGCCCAGAGTGGGAGCGGGCACCCATGGCCAGGGCAGACTGGGCACGCAGAAGAGTGTGCCTGAGACTGGGCATGCAGGGAGTGCGTCCCGCATCGCCATTTTAGAAGAGGGACATTTCTTCAGTAAAGACTGCCTGAAACCAGCAGAAGGCTCCCAGAGGAGCCAGAGGTGAGCTGGGAAGTTCACCCATGCCAGGCCCCTTCTGGCCTGCAGTCTCACCCCAGAGGGGGAGCGGGAACCTATGGCCGGGGCAGACCGGGTGCACAGGGAGTGCGTCCCGCATCGCCATTTTAGAACAGGGAAATTTCTTCAGTAAAGACTGCCTGAAACCAGCAGAAGGCTCCCTGAGGAGCCAGAGGTGAGCTGGGAAGTTCGCTCACGTCAGGCCCCTTCTGGCCTGCAGTCCGAGCCCAGAGGGGGAGCGGGAACCCACTGCTGGGGCAGACCAGGCACGCAGGGAATGTGTCCTGCATTGCCAATTTAGAACAGGGACATTTCTTCAGTAAAGACTGCCTGAAACCAGCAGAAGGCTCCCGGAGGAGCCAGAGGTGAGCTGGAAGTTGGCCCACGCCAGGCACCCTTCTGGCCTGCAGTCCGAGCCCAGAGAGGGAGCGGGAACCCACCACCAGGGCAGACCAGGCACACAGGGGAGTGTGTCCCTGCATCGGCATTTTAGAACAGGGACATTTCTTCAGTAAAGACTGCTTGAAACCGACAGATGGCTCCCGGAGAAGTTAACCCAAGATGCTGGCCAGTTCCAGCAACACAGTATCCCGATGCATACGGCAAAATAGAAAACAGACAGTAGGGAGTAGAAGAACCACACGCAATCTAGCAACTCCTCAGGAAAAAAGCACACCACAAAAAGAAAACCACCCCCCAGATTGCAATGACAGTAACTTGGAAGAACTTCTGAGCCTTCCAGAAAGAGAATTTAAAATTGCCATGATTAAAAAAATGACAGAAGTCATAAAGGAAAACAATGATAAGGGAAAAATAATCAGCGATCAGAAGAATGAAATTGAGTCCCTAAAGAGGGAAGTAAAAGAAATGCAAGAGATCAAAGAATTAATGGAGGCACTAAAGAACTCTGGGAAAAGCAATGAAAGCAGAATAGATGAAATGGAAGAACGAATAAGTACTCTTGAAGACACAGAAATAAAAATAAGCAAAACAGAAAAGGAAAGAGAAGTAAGAAGGAAAAAGACCAAAGAAAGACTTCGGGAACTATCTGACTCCATGAGGAAAGGAAATATAAGAGTTATATGAATACCAGAAGGAGAGGAGATAGATGTAGGAACAGAGAAAATATTCAAGGAGATAATTGAAGAGAACTTCCCAAATGTGAAGAAGGAGCTGAAAATTGATATACAAGAAGCAAGAAAAACACAAAACTTCCACGACGAAAGGAAAAATACAGCAAGACACATAATAGTAAGGCTCCCAAGAATCCAGGACAAGGAAAAAATAATGAAGCTGGCAAGAGGGAAGAAACAGATAACATTCAAAGGAAAACCAATCAGGCTGACATCAGACTTCTCCGAAGAAACACTACGGGCAAAGAGAGTGTGAAGGGACATAGTCAACAGACTCCAAGAAAACAGATGCCAACCAAGAATACTCTATCCCGCAAAGCTCTCCTTCCTCTATCTATGAAGAAAGAATAAGGACCTTCCCAGACAAACAGAAACTGTGGAATTTCATTACAACTAAACCCCCACTCCAAAAAATACTACAAGGAGTCCTAAAGCCAGAACCTCAGAGGGACGAATAACAATGAAAGAAGGCCAAAAAAAAAAAATTATTAAAAGAGTAAATAAATAAAATCAAAGGAAAGACAAACACAATGGCAAATACAGATGCTAACATATCAATATTAACTCTAAATGTAAATGGACTAAACTCTTCAATAAAAAGACACAGAGCCGCAGGCTGGATTAAGAAACAAAACCCAACCTTTTGCTGTCTCCAGGAAACACATTTAGCTACAAAAGATAAAAATAGACTCAAAGTTAAAGGATGGAAAACAATCCTACAAGCAAATGGACCAAAAAAGAAAGCAGGAACAGCTATACTTATATCAGATAAAACAGATTTCAAACTCAAAAAAATAAAAAGAGACCCCAATGGTCACTACATTATGATCAAGGGGACAACACTTCAAGAAGAAATAACACTCATTAACATATACTCACCAAACGAAGGAGCACCAAAATATATCAGACAACTGTTGTCATCTCTGAAAACAGACATCAGAGAAAACACATACGTTGTGGGACACTTCAACACACCACTATCAACAATGGATAGATCAACGAGACAAAAAGTAAGTAAAGACACTAAAGCTCTAAATAAGGACCTAGAGCACTTGGGCTTAACAGACATCTATAGAACACTAAACCCAAAATAAATGGAGTACACATTTTACTCAAGCGCACACGGATCATTCTCCAGGATCGATCACATACTGGAACACAAAACAAATATCAAAAGATACACCAAGACTGAAATCATACCAACCATCTTTTCTGACCATGAAGGCATCAAACTAGAAATAAACAATAAAAAGAAGGCAAGGAACTCTCCAACCTCATGGAGATTGAAAACCACACTATTGGAAGACCACTAGACTAATGAGGAGAACAAAGAAGAAATTAAAAAATTCTTTGAGAGGCCTCCCCTGGTGGCACAGCGGTTGAGCGCAGGGCTGCGAAGCTGCCAGCAGCCTCTGCAGCGCTGGTTCAATCCCTGGCCGCTGATGAGGGTCCCACATGGTGCGCAGACCTCTCCTGCTGCCTGCTTCTCCCCTCAGCAGTGTACTTTGTCGGTCTGCCTATTCTCATCCCCACTCTGGCTCTGGTGAATTCTCTCACCCTCCGCGCTTCTGGCTGTACACAGTGCTTGTATAAATAAATAAATAAATAAATAAATAAACAAACAAACAAACAAATAAATAAATAAATAAATAAATCTTAAAAAAAATCTTTGAATTGAATGACAAGGAGGACGCTAATTTCCTAAATGTATGGGATAAAGCAAAAGCAGTAATAAGAGGAAAATATATAGCAATAGAGGCTCACATCAAGAAACAAGAAAGAACTCAAAGAAACAACCTAATCATGAAGCTCAAAGAACTAGAAAAAGAACAACAACAAAACAAAACAAAACAAAACCAGTAGAAGAAAAGAAATAATAAAAACCAAAGCAGAAATAAATGAAATTGAAACTAAAAAAACAATCTAAAAGATCAATGAAACCAAGAGCTGGTTCTTCAAAAAAATCAATAAAATAGACAAACCCCTAGGCTCACAAAGGAAAAAAGGGAGAAAGCAAAAATAAACAGGATCATAAATGAAAGAGGAGAAATCACAATGGACACAGCAGAAATCAAAAGAATAATCAGTAACTACTATGAACAGTTATATGGAAACAAGTTCAACAATCTAGAGGAGATGGACAGATTCCTACAACTCTACAATCATCCACATCCAAAGCTAGATAAAGAAGAAATAGAACACCTAAACAGACCAATTACAAGCAGCGAAAATGAAATGGTAATCAAAAACCTCCTCAAAAACAAAAGCCCAGGACCTGATGGATTTACAAATGAATTCTACCAAACATTCAGAGACGAATTAGTGCCTATTCTTCACAAACTCTTCCAAAAAATTGAGAAGGAAGGGACAATACCAATCATGTTCTATGAAGCCAACATTACACTAATACCAAAATCAAACAAGGACAACACAAAAAAAGGAAAACTACAGGCCAATCTCCCTAATGAACACTGATGCAAAAATCCTCAATAAAATTTTAGCTATCAGAATCCAACAATATATCCATAAGATAATTCACCACGACCAAGTAGGATTCATGTCAGGGACACAAGGATGGTTCAACATCCGAAAATCAATCAACGTTATCCAACACATCAACAAAAAGAAATATAAAAACCATATGATAATATCAATAAATGCTGAGAAAGATTTCGACAAAGTGCAACACCCATTCATGATAAAAGCCCTTGAAATTCTTGGGATACAAGGAACATATTTGAAAGCATTTCCATTAAGATCTGGAACAAGACAAGGATGTCCACTCTCACCACTGCTTTTCAATATAATACTGGAAGTCCTAGCTAGAGCAATAAGACAAGAGAAAGACATACAAGGAATCCAAATAGGAAAAGAAGAAGTCAAACTATCACTATTTGCAGATGATATGATAAGATACATAGAGAACACCAAAAACTCCACAGAACAACTAATTCAACTCATCAATCAGTTCAGTAAAGTGGCAGGATACAAAATCAACACGCAAAAGTCAGTAGCCTTCCTATACACAAACAATAAATCTGAAGAAGAAGAAATCAAAAAAACATCACTTTTATTATCAAAACCAAAAAAATCAAATACTTGGGAATAAATCTAACAAAAGAGGTAAAGAACCTATACAAAGAAAACTATAAAACACTGTTAAAAGAAATAGAAGAAGACACAAAGAAATGGAAAGACATCCCCTGCTCATGGATTGGAAGAATAAACATTATTAAAATGGCCATCCTACTAAAAGCAATATACAGATTCAATGCTTTTCCAATAAACATTTCAATGTCATTCTTCAAAGAAATAGAACAATTATTGATGAAAATCATATGGAATCACCAAAAACCCCGAGTAGCCAAAGCTCTTCTGAAAAAAAAAAAAGAAGGGAATGGAGGCATCACACTCCCAGACTTCAAACTATACTACAAAGCCATAATCATCAAAACTGCATGGTATTGGAACAAGAACAGACACACAGACCAATGGAATTGAATAGAAAATCCAGAAATAATCCCACAGATTTATGGTCAACTAATCTTTGACAAAGGAGCAAAGAATATGCATTGGAGCAGAGAAAGTTTGTTCAATAAATGGTGCTGGGAAAACTGGGTCGCTACATGCAAAAGAATGAAGCTTGACCACTACCTCACGCCATACAGAAAAATCAACTCAAAATGGATTAAAGAACTAGACATAAGACCTGAAACCATAAAATACATAGAAGGAAATCGAGGCAAAACACTACGTGATATGCACATCAAAGACATCTTTACAGACACATCACCCAAAGCAGTGATAGTGAAGGCAAAGATAAACAGCTGGGACTACATCAAATTAAAGAGCTTTTGCACAGCAAAAGAGACAATAACAAAAACAAAGAGAAACCCCACCAACTGGGAGAACATTTTTGCACACAACACTAATGATAAAGGACTGATCACAAAAATCTGCAAAGAGCTGATGAGACTCAACAACAACAAAGAAAATAATCCAGTCAAAAAATGGGCAGAAGAGCTAAAAAGAAACTTCTCTGAAGAGGAAATGCAATGGCCAACAGGCATATGAATAAATGTTCAACATCACTTGTCATCAGGGAAATGCAAATCAAAACTACCTGAGATACCATCTTACACCAGTGAGAATGGCACATGTTAAAAAAACAAGCAACAACAAATGTTGGCAAGGATGTGGAGAAAAAGGAACTCTTCTGCACTGTTGGTGGGAGTGCAAACTGGTCCAACCACTATGGAGAGCTGTGTGAAGATTTCTGGACCTACTAAACATAGAGCGTCCATATGATCCAGCAATTCCACTTCTAGGTATTTACACAAAGGACACAGAAACATCAATTCCAAAGAGCACCTGCACCCTGTGTTTATAGCAGCACTGTGTACAATAGCTAAGCTTTGGAAACAACCCAAATGCCCAAAAATAGATGACTGGATCAAGAAGATTGGTACATATACACCATAGAATATTACTCAGCATTCAAAAAAGATAAACACATGCAATTTGCAGCAACATGGATGGCGCTGGAAGGGACCATGCTCAGCGAAATAAGCCAGAAAGAAAAAGGAAAATACCGGATGGTCTCACTCATAGCAGGAATCTAGAAAACTTAAATAAGGGACCAGGAAAATGAATAACTATAAGAAAGTGAAAATCAAAATCAACAAAAAACTATGAACCAGAGACACTCTATGGCGGTTGGGGGTTAGGCAGGGGAGGGATTGGGGTCAAAATAAGGAGGTTGCAATTGTATGAAGAATATAAAAATAAAATTTATTAAAAAAAATAAGGTATTGTACTTGTCATGTTTTCTTGGCTTTAAATTTAAGTGTACAGGGGCCTCCCCTTTGGCACAGCGGTTAAGGGCTGGGTTGCGAAGCTGCCCGCAGCCTCTGCGGTGCCGGTTCGATCCCCGGCTGTTCCGCGGCCACTGGAGGAGGGACCCACATGGCACGCAGACCTCTCCTGCCGCCCGCTGCTCCCCTCAGCAGTGTACTTCGGTCCTTCTGCCTGCTCTGCTCCCTGCTCTGGCTCTGGTGAATTCTCTCACCCTCCCGCGCTTCTGACTGTACCCAGTGCTTGTATAAATAAATAAATCTTAAAAAAAAAAAAAAGTCTACAACGAGGACCTCGTTTAAACGGTGGTTTATTAAAAAAAAAAAAAATTTAAGTGTACATGAAAGTTAAAGACTATCTGAGTGTTATCATCCTTCACCTTAAATTCCTTTAAATTCACTGAGAAACTCTCACCTGAACTCTTTCAACTATCTTAACATTTCATTCATTCATGTACTACCTGACTTTTAGCCAAATTTTACATTGACATTTTCTCTTTATTTACACTTTACACTTCTATTACAATGATTGCCTAGTAAGTAATCTCTAGACTACATTCCTACAGTAATTATTCAATGTTTTTTAATAAAAAGTACATGCATGTGAAAGCTTATAAAAGCTACTGATAATTCATATGATTTAAACTATTGAAATCCTAGTTTTTAAAGATGGAAGTATGTCCTAATGCCAAAATGCAAGGATTTGGTGGACATCATTGAGAAAATTTGAATACCTTTTTCCCAATTATGTGTACACTAGGCATCTTGAGCCTGTAGATGCTGTTAGTTTTAGCAAAGTGTTATTTCATGAGAAAGCAGCCTAACAGCATTTGTGTGCACTTATGTTTAAATAAGGGAGTGATAATCAGGTTTAAAAAATAATGACTTATTTTGCTCGCTAGCTGAATGAATATAGAAAATGACTCATCATTCTATAAATTTGTCACAAAGCTGTCTAGTTTCAAGCAGCAGTAAGGCCCAGATTAGCAGAACCATAGCAGGAGGCCCAAAAGATTACAGAAAATTGGTGTTTAAAAATGGCTTGACAATATTTTAAGTTTGTTATTCTTTGGCAAAACAATGTAGTCAGAAAATTGCTATATTCTTTGCATGTTGTTAGTCTCTTCTTGAATTATATTCAGTTTGTAGAAACATGATGTGTTTTTGTTCTACATGGACAGGACAGAAGGTTTACCAGCTTGAACTGGTTTTCCTTTGAAAAACTGTCCAGCACCCCACTGATACTAAATGTGTCATTAACCTTCTACCTGGGGTGTTTATTACCTTAACTTAGACAATATTCACAAATGCCCTTATCAACATAATGAGGTCAAGGCAGTAATCAATGACTGCTGTACTTTCTCTTGTTTCTTGAAAGTATGACTGCTTTTTAAATCAAAATCTATCATCCAGGTTAAAAAGAGACAAAGTTAGAGAGTTTCATTGTACCAAAAGATCAGCAATTATCTTTCTTAAAAAAGAGTGCAAAATGTGGGTCACTTATTGTGATCTATCATCCAAGGACATGATTTAGAAAAAGAGAGTACCAATTACACTAGAATAATTATATGAATACAAGGACCTTTTTGGACACACAAAGATCTATGACTAGTGTATGATAAGACAAAACCAAAAGCAGAGTTCTTTTGTAGTTAAGTCTTAGTTAAAATTTTGAACTTAATGGACTTCTTAAATCTTATTCAAGCAAACTACATTGGTGGATATTGTTTTCAATATTTCACACCCATGCACAATAGAATTAATAACTGGGAATGATTAATTAATACTAATGGGAGTTTCTGCTCTCTTTTTCTACTTTTTAAACTTTCTGGAATGTTAAGGTATCCTCACATTCTAGGAAAAATTACCTAAAGACTAGGAATATTTTCATATCAACAAACTAGATATCATGTTTTACTACTTAAAATCTTCCATGATTTTATTTTGAAAAAAATATATTTGATCCACAGGTACATTTTAAAGGCAATAGTTTCATTTTGCTTTAAAAAGTCATTTCACATGCATGTCCAAAACTTTCACACTGCATTATGATCTGTGGTTGAGTATAAATAATTTTATAATTTATAATTTTGAATAATTTTATTCAAAAACTTCTGTACTTCAAATTGTACTATAAAGCAATGATAATCAAAACCATGTGGTGTTGGAGTTAAAGAAGTTACACATATCAATGAAATAGATATGAGAGTATAGAAATAGGACTGCATCTTAATTTATTACATAAATTAATGTATAGACAGTTGATTTATTACATAGAAGTCATGAACATTCAATGGAGTAAGGAAAGTCTGTAGGAATCATGTAATCATGAAGTACACATGTAAAATCACTTTATGGTATCAAGATTTGGGTAATAATTAGAAACAAATCCTGAAAAATAATGAAATACTTTTATCTCTAGAAAAATATGGTAAAACATAACTTGGAGGTAACATATGTTTCCATGATAATTTGAGGAAATAGATACTACATCCAAGTGGCAGAACATTTTTTCTCTTGATACCAGCTCTTTAATAAGTATTATTTAAATTTCAGTGTAATTTAAAGAACAAAAAAAAATACAAATGTCTGTATTTTGTTAGTTTTGTTTCACTTGTCAGTGTCTTGATCTAATTATTTGATTATTTATTTATTTTTAATTTTTAAATCAATTTAAATAACAATTTCTATCAGCCCATTTAGGAAAATGATACCACATTTTCTTTTTTAATAACATTTTAATGTCTGTGCATATTATACATGTTCAGTTGGAAATGTAAAGGTGTTACTGTCATTTACATAGATATAACATGACAATATTTGTTGAGTATCCAGTGAATGGATATGGCAGGAGAAATGGTAGGATATGGTAGGATTTGTATTGTGGGCAGCTTTGTTTACCTTTGTGTTCAAGAGTCACTCTCTGCACTTGAAAGTACAGCAAATTATTTTTCAATAGTGATGATAAATACTTTTTAGTGCAAACATTCCACAAATGAAGCTAATGCTGCTTTATTTGTTGTGTAGATTTTACCAGTTTGAACCGCCAAAACTATTTAAAGGCTTGCAGGATCCGTTTGTGATAGGACAATATATATTTGATGATCCATCCACATATATAGAGATGTCACTTTAATGATGCCATTATTATTGGAGCTGTCCTTTACACAGAAATCCTTAGCCACTAGTAGTAAATGACAGATGTGTTAATTAAGAGCTGAGGAAAAGCCAAGGTTGATGTTCTAATAAACAGGTCATTAACTTTGGTAATGACCAATTTGAGATGATGATTGTTATTGCAACCTATATTCTATGAGTTATGAGAGCAACAGTATAACTTTGGAGTACATCCAATGGTCAGATTATAATAAAACAATGGATATTTCTAACATGTCACCTTGCCTATTTATAAGTTTACACATTTGTAAAACATGGTGGTTTCATATAAAGTGTAAAGCTTATTAAATGCTTAATATATTAAGTTCAAATAAGTAATTGGCTTCTCTTTTGAAAACCAAATGAAAAGCTTTATCAATGATAATTTTAAGATGCTGTCTAACATAAGCTAGCTACTATCTTAGAGTAGCAACTCTTTTCAGAGTCTAACATGATATTTAAATAGGGTGAAAGATGTCAGAGAGATTAGACTCATATTATAAATGTGTTGGAAAGAAATTAAGGAATAAACTTGTCCTCTTTTTGAACTTGAACATAAAAATTTCTTCTCAATATATATTAATTGTAGACTGTCCTTAATTTTTTTCTGCCTGAACTTCAAACATCAAAGTTCTCTTCTTCATAAGAGAATCTTAATTTTACAAAACTTTAGTTTAAAAGCCTGAAAACATTCTTATATATTTTTAAAATCTTCTCTTTTTTAAAAAAACATTTATTTATTTATGCATACAAGAACTGGTGTACAGGCCAGAGGTGCGGAAGGTGAGAGATTCATCAGAGACAGAGTGGGGAACAGAACAGGCAGATCCACTGAAATACACTGCTGAGGGGAGCAGCGGGTGAGTCAGGAGAGGTCTGCTGAGCCATGTGGGCCACTCCCTGGCCAGCCGGGGATAGAACTCATGCTGCAGAGGCTGTGGATTGCTTCACAGAGTGGTGCTTAACCCCTTGCGCCACCAGGAAGGCCCAAAAATCTTCTCATTTCTAATTAAATATTTTGGCAGTTGCAATCACTTATCAGGTGACAAGGTTTAGATTCCTTATAGTGGCAACTTCTTTTTCTTGGCTAGAACTACAGTCCTTTCTAAGCCTGGTTTTCCTTGTCTGCTTACACTATAGAAACTAGAAAAGCCAAAGACTTGCTTTCCCATCCAATTCTGCAACTAGAATCTACCATTCCCAGACGCACTGAACAGAGATATAAGCAAAGACCTATTAAGAACTTCTGCTCTCTCAAATATGAACAGGATACCTGTATGTGAAGCAGCTAGGTTACAACCTTGAAGCATCTGCAAAAAGAAGGAGCAAAAATATGCTACACATGTCATAATAGAATGATAGAAAAGTCCTATGTCTTTGAAAATATTATGGAATGAATCAGATCAATTAAAAGACCTCAACATTTCATAATACCTGAAAAACATCCATATATTCTATAACACTGTTAATGAGTTTTAGGACCATTTCATGGAGTTAAGGGAAGTGAGTAGTTTTTCCTCTTGCTACTTGCTCTAGGCTTCTCTTCAATCTTTATTCTTCCACAAGGAGAAGAGTTGTCTCTTGTCATAAGCATTCCCATCAAGGCATAGGTAGATTGGTCCTTTCATCTAGTTATTGCATCCTACAAATATTCCCCTTCCCATCTGTATTTTATCACACAGTGCCTTCCCAAATTGAAGCAATAACCTTAAATTCTCTTCAACTTCCACACTACTCTGAATCATCTTCCAGGGGATCTTTGTAGACTTTATTTATTTATTTTTTAAAAACATTATAAAAGTTTCCAGTAGCATCACTGAAAGTCAATATATGTATATACTTTAAGTTGCCCTTAAAAGTCCAACTATATATTTCACCATACCATTGTCAATTTTTGACCAATTTACCCACCTTCTGGTAACCACTAATTGATGTGATAGTTTATTTTTGTCTAATTTAGTTACTCTGCTGGTTTTCTCTAAATAACACAAATGAGGGCCTCCCTGGTGGCGCAGTAGGTGAGCGCCATGCTGTGAAGCTGTCCACAGCCTCTGCAGCGTTGGTTCAATTCCCAGCCAGCCAGGGAGAAACCCACATGGTGTGACAGACCTCTCCTGCCTCCCCTGCTGCTCCTCTCAGCAGTGTCTTCAGTCCATCTGCCTGTTCTGCTCTCCGCTCTGTCTCTGGTGAATTCTCTCAACCTCCCATGCCTCTGACCTGTACCCCAGTTCTTGTATAAATAAATAAAAATCTAAAAAAAAGGAAAGTAACTGCAACTGATATATTAAAAAATTATTTAAATAACACAAATGAGTGAAATTTTATGGTGATTGTCTTTCCCTATATGACTTTTTTCACTAAGCATTAAATCCCTCTAAGTCTACACACATTGTTGCAAATAGCAGGATTTCATCTTTTTCATAACAGCATAGTATTCTATCATGTATAAATACATACATACACACACAGTGCATCTTTTTTATCCATTCATCAACACTTAAATTGTTTCCAGATTTTGGCTATTGTAAATAGTACTGCAATAAATATGGAGTACATACAACTTTTTGAATTAGTGTGGTTTTATTTATTTATTTATTTTTTACTTGGGGGGTAAATACCCAGAAGTAGGGTAGTTAGATCACATGGAATTTCTATTTTTAATTTTGAGAATGACGATTACCTAAAAAGCAAAAAGTCAGTGTTAGAGAAATTGTGGAGACAATGGAAATAATTTTACACTGTTGATGGGATTGTAAATTGGTATAGCCATTATGGACAACAGCAAGGAGATTTCTTCAAAATTAAAAATAAAAATTCTATATGATCCACTAGACCCTTAAATCATCAAGCTTACACAACCATTATTGCTAATACCAGGTATTGGTAATACCTGGCAATGAAGTCAAAAGGCATAGCACAGGAACAAGTATCAAACCTGGAAATGCTGAGTGTTTTGCTCCAAAAGGCATCTTCACAGCAGTACAACTATTAGGTCCAAGCACTATGAAACAAGACACTCATAAGATTGGTGTTAACATAACTTAAAAACTATTATATGACCTTTCTTAAAAAAGGAATGGGGTAAAATGTGAATATTTGAGCTTTTCTGAAAAGTTGCCTGGAACCATATAGTTGAATCTGTTCTTTTTCATGTGAGAAAAAATTTGCATAAAAAGACTAACTGGGGCCTCCCTAGTGGTGCAGGCGTTAAAGTCTCAGTGCTATCAAGCTATCACCAGCTACTGTGGCATGAGTTCGATCCCTAGTCAGAGACCTGATCCACATATGGCACAGCAGACTGTTGCCCATTTCCCCCTGCAAGAGCGTATTTCTTCAGATCTGTCTGTTCTTTCTACTTTGTCTCTGGTGCATCCTCTCACTCCCTACACCTCCAGCCTACACCCCAGTTCTTCTATGCATAAATAAATAAAATAAATATTAAAAAATAGACTGTCTGCCTTTTACAAGGACACCAGTGCCAGACTAGAATACAGGTTTCTTAACACCTGACCCAATATTCTAAATAGCCATGTTGCTTAAGACTTAGTGAATAATTTTATTGCTATTTTCACTTTTATTTAGTTGGTTGATTATTTTTTAATTCCCTTACCAAATGAAATTTAAAAATATATACATAGTAACTTGCAACTTATTAAAAATGTAACACTTTTATATTAGTATTTTAACAAGATAATGCAAGTAAAAGGAATGTCCAGATATCATTAACTAATTTACTAAAAGTAAAAGAATGAAGTAAACAAGTACCTGTTTACAGCCAAATATTTACTAAATACCTCTCTTTTTTTTTTATAGTTATAAAAAGGTATTGAAGCAGGGCTATAAAAGTATTAAAGCCATCCAAGCACAGTGCCAAATAGAGGACAGCTCGCGGTCTATGAGTTTTCACCATGCGCACAATTGCAAGACCATGCAGGTGCAGGGAACAACAATAATGGGGTTTATTTAACAAACAGGAAAAACAAAGAGTTGTTGAGGCCACAAGTGACCAAGTATCTTATCCTAGAGTCCCCAGTACTCAGAAATCCCAAACAAAAGGCCGCTCCTCCAAGATGGTGCTTCCCCACTAACAAGGGCCAGGAGCACGTGGCAGCCAGAGGCACATGCTACAACTGCCTGGCAGCCACAGTCTGTAGTTTGGAAAGAACAGCACCAGCACCGGGTGATGGAACAGACAACACAAAGGCAGCAGCACCAAAAGGCACTGCCATACTATCCGATAAACAGCTCTTTGAAACACCAGGCCCTGGGCCTTTCCTGCTCTTCCCGGGAAATTGCATTAACAAGGGTGGGGGCAGGCCCAGCCTCCAGTTCCCTGCAAAACTCTTGCACTTCTTCCGCTTCAGAGGTCAGCTGCTGGAAGTTTCTTCCTTCTTTTCAAGGCAGGAATAGAGCGGGAATAGTCCAGATAGGGAATTGGCGTCTCCAAATGGACAATTGCTCCTGCTCTTCCTTAGATCCAATTCTAGGGTCCTCCCACCCTAGGCGCTTGCCTGATTGGATCATTCAACCTGGCTGGTGCCCGAAGGAGGGACCACCCACAGGCAGCAACTTTTGTATTGTGGGGTAAAACCACCACGTTTTTCAAGCGGTTTCACTGCTCAACAGGCAAAGAGAAAAGCACCAGTTTTGCCCTGCAGGCCATGCTGCAGGGCCCCAGTTACAGTACATTTCAGCTCTTCAGTGGTTAAACTCTGTAAGACATAGCAACTTTTCAAATATATCTTTGATAGAAGGATGATTCAAAAAGGAAAATTTGTTTGTAATTACACATTTCTAATTATAGGCAAATATTGAAAATAATCATAGATATGAAAGAGAAAGTAAAAAAATATATAGTGTATGTATTAATGAGGCTATTTATTATTGCCCAATGAATGCTTATTATGTGCAAAGATCTTTTTAAAATCTTCATGTGTGAGACTTTAATATGCACAAATAGTTAAAATTGTGACTCTAATTTTACAGACAAAGAAAGACTCACAAGAAAATGACTAGCTTATCCCTTGTTGCACAACTAATAATTGGTAGAGACGAGATTTAAAAAAAATGACACAGATTGAAAAAATGAAAAAAAAAAGCATCATTCAAACTCCTACAACATAAAGTGTCACCATCGACTCAGATGAATAAATGTATTTTAATGAAAATCATTTCTAATTAGACAATTTCAGTGCTGCCATTAGAGCTGTGTTTCTGACATGTTTCATATCTATTAAAATGACAGGCAATAATAGATGCTGATAAAAAATGGAATAGTGGGATGTTGGCAACAAAATTAGAATCATGCTTCCAAGATACTTAAAAATGTGGTCTTTGGTTTATTTTCAAACAGTATTAGATATAACCCAATAAAAGTGGCCTGTTTTCTTGCAGACACTGCTATATGTATAAACTATAATAGCAACAAAAATTCTAGATTTAACAGGTTATATTACATTTTTTTCCTTAACTTTTCTATGTCTTTACAGTGTCAAGACTATATTAACTGAAACCATTCCAAAATTTACCAATTGTTTTTTTGACATGATTCTAAAATATTAGTGTATATGACTAAATTGCTCATTTTAATTAAATTGACTGAATATTTGTTTTATGAAATTTGTGAGTCTGTGTGGAACTTGTCAGTATCATTGAAAAATATTGGTTCATTTATCCCAAGTATAAGAGATGCTATATTGGATGATATAAAATATATGAAAATCAATTAGAAATCACCAATTCAACCTAAGACTAATATTGGATACAAGGGAAAGGTAAAAATCTGCACAAATAGCCACAGTAATATAAAATATAATTTCCATAAGAGTAGTGCTAAATGGAAAAAAAACTCAAAAGAAATAGATTAATTCTGATGAGCATAAATGATTGGATTTTTTTATATGTAACAAAATTCATAGCTGAAATTTTATTTGCTGTCCTTGAATAATAGTGAAGATTTTTATATGGAGAGATTTTTTTTTAAAGATTTATTTATTCATGCATACAAGAACTGGGGCACAGGCCAGATGCATGGGAGGGTGAGAGGATTCACCAGAGACAGAGCATGGAACAGAACAAGCAGACTGGCTGAAATACACTGCTGAGGGGAGCAGCGGGCGTGACAGGGGAGGTCTGCTGCGCCATGTGGGATTCTCGCTGGCTGGCCGGGATGGAACCTGTGCTACAGGGGCTGCAGACAGCTTCACAGTGCTGCACTCAACTGCCTGTGCCACCAGGGGAGGCCCTATAGGGAGAGATTTTTATGGGAAATGTGGAATGAGGAGAAGTGAGAAGTCCACATTCAAGTACAAGTGAATGAAGCAGAGGAGTAAAAGATAAACTTGTTAGCATATTCTCATAGAAACCAAGAAAAAAGACTTGTTTATAACAGAGTGAGATTATTGGAACAATGTCTTATTCCCAGAACTATGTATATTTGTTCATTTTAGCACTTAAAGGTCAATTGGAAAATGAGATTACTGTTACAAATTAACCAGGTGGGAAACCATAAAAACAAGCCAAGATGATAACAGATGAAATAAAAAATTAGGATGGTAGTTGTATGTGTATACATGTATGAATGATGATAAAAGTAGAGCTACAAAAATCTGTTTAAAGGAAGAATCAATAGAACTTATTCTTTGTGAGATATTATGGAGGAGAGTGTTAGGCACAGAGGGAAAAGCTAATAATAGCATGTACTTGAAGCTATTCTCATAAAAACTTGAAATTGTGTTAGTAGATAAAACTACAAAGACTTCATATTGAGAGGAAGGAAAAAAGAACTTTGTAAACACTTACATTGAGAGGAGAAGGAAGAAGATGTAGTTTTGACAAAGGAGAGGAAATGATTACTTAAAAGTAAGGGGTATAAAGAAATATCTAAGGGAATAAAAGGAGTAAAATATACTATTCAATCCCAGTTCATTAGGGCTAAGCAAAGACTCAGAGCCAACCACACTGAAGGAGAATTCTATCAATAGATTAAAACTTTAATCCTTGTGAGAAATCAAATTTTACTAAGAAATTATGTTATGGAAAAAAAGTTCTTAGAAAAGCAGACATAGGGCCTCCCTGGTGGTGCAAGGGGTTAACAACAGCACTATAAAGCTATCCGCAACCTCTGCAGCATGAGTTCTATACCTGGGCCAGCCAGGGAGCTACCCACATGGCACAGCAGACCTCTCCTATCACGCCCACTGCTCCCCTCGGCAGCATATGTCAGTCTGCCTGTTCTTTTCCCCACTCTGTCTCTGGTGAATCCTCTCACGCCCCCCCCATACCTCTGGCCTGTACCCCAGTTATTGTATGCACAAATAAGATAAATCTTTAAAAAAAAAAAGAAAAGTAGACATAAATAATGTGTCAATAAGATAGAATCAAATGAACTGTTGAACAGCAGTGAGAGTTTACCTAAGGTTAAATACTAGGCTATTCTACACTTATCACCATCTAACAAGAATTGAACTTAAAAAAAACAAGGTTCTTAATGAAGTTTGGAGCAAATAGCAAATAATATCTATCAAAAAATCAAGAAGGACCTCCCCAGTGATGCAGCGGGTTGAGTGCAGCGCTGTGAAGCTGTCCGCAGCCTCTGCAGCACCAGTTTGATTCCTGGTTGGCCAGGAAAATACCCTCATGGTGCAGACAACCTCTGCTGTCTTGCCCACTGCTCCCTTCAGCACTGTATTTCAGTAGATCTGCCTATTCTGCTCCCCACTCTCTCTCTCTGATGAATCCGCTCACCCTCCCGTGCCTCTGGCATGTGCCTCTGGCATGTGCCTCTGGCATGTACCCCAGCTCTTGTATAAATAAAATAAATTTAAAAAAAGAATTCAAGAAGCCAGATGTTCTAGGAATATGAGGATAAAAGAACCAGGAATATTCAAAGATGGAGAAATCAATTGAAAACAGTAAAGGAGTAACACAAAGTAAATCATAATGGAGGAAGCACTTTGAATAGAAGTAGCTAGTGGAGAAGATAGATGAATATGAGATTGTGATTGAAGATAAAAGATACACAGTAATCCCAATGACACTAAGATCCACGTTTGTAGGCTGCTGATGTGGAGGACAGATAAAAATCCAAATGCTAAGGATGCTGGAGGACTGATGTCAGATTGGTAGGATTTTAACACTGATAATGAAATCACTAAGAATAACAGCAGGGAATTGGGAGAGAATGTTAAGTTGAATCTTTACTTCAGAATCCATTAAATTGTGTGACTTGAAAGTTTAAAAGAAAAGCTTTGTTACAATTTATTAATAGACTTGCTTGCATATAACAAGTAAGAGAAACTGCATGCATTGAAAGGTTAATTCTCAATTCACGAAAATTTCATACTAGAATATATTAGAACATAGTCATTCACTCTGCCTTAGCACCATCAAGGTACTTTATCGGTGTTCAGTTCCTTTTTTCTTGCAAACAATAAATTAAAATAGTTTTGTTTTCCTAGGTCTGTGTTTCAAAGACTATTCTCTACTTCCCAATTCTCATTCTTTAAATATTATAAATAAAAACTGCAAACCACATGCTAAAATCTGAAAGAAATTATTCTAGTGATAAGAGATAATCATATTAGTGAAGAGGAAGGAATACTTTTCAGGAGTGAAGATGTTTTTTTAGGGAGGGTAGTGAGTGAAATTATAAAAACAAAGTAGCAGTAGAATGCAATTATTTTATCAGACCCCGCCCCCACAAATAACTAGATATGTGAGTTGAGGTAATTGGGGAAAAAGACAGTTCCTTTGAGAATATAGATAGTTTTCTTCTAACATTTGAAGAGAAGTGGAAGTGATAGAATATCTGTGCACGTGAAAGGTCAAGGGTGAAGGAATATTGTATATATGGGTGAGAGAACATTGCATATAGAGGTAGTACATCACAGCCTTCAGGTTTGTTTCCACACCAAAACCACCACAAGACACTGATAGTCCTCCACCATAGCTCATTGGAAAACAATGGTATTTATTTGATGACATAGTTCGCTATCATATCCAAAAACTGAAAAATATATCAAAGATAGAATGAATTTGCATAGCTGATCCCTTAAATCTATTATTTGCAAGGAAAAAAATTTATATGCATACACACAAGATTAGCAAAAATTAAAATTTAACAACACTGTTAGTGAGTATGTGGAATGCTGAGGAACATTTATAACTTTACTAGGTGGAAAGTATTGCTTCAATCATTTTATAAATATTTGGCATTATTCATTAAATTTGCAGATATGTAAACTTTATAACCCGCTAGTTCTATTGTTAAATATATATTTTAGAAACACTTGCACAGGTCTAGTACTCCAATAGTACAATAGATTAACAAAAGATGGTATACTTCCACAATAACATACAAAACACCAACATGAATAACAACTTGAATCTCAAAACATAATGTTGAACAAAAGAAGTAAGACCTACGTGAACATTTCAGTAAAATTCTGTATACATATAAAAAAATCAAGAGTAAATGAGATAAATATACATTTAAGTGATTCCTATGCAGAACATAAAAATATAAAGCAAAACAAGACAATTATCACAAAAATAGTCAATATTTCTAGGAATGAGAAGAGGTTATTATCAGATGAAAGTATACAAGGGTATCTGAGGTGTTAGCAGTATTCTATTTCTTGGCTTGGATGGTGATTTCTCTGGGAAATACTTAAAAATTATTTTTCATGCTGTATATATATTATTTTTATTAATTGAAGTAACTTTAATTTACAAAGCTGTATATGATACAGATGTATAGGAACACGACTCCGCAGATATATGTTACTCTAGTCAACCCACCATCAAGTCACCCCCAGTTTTCCACTATAGTCCATTGGGTCCACTCTACACCCTGTTCTCCATCCTCCTTTTCCACATCTGATGGCCTCAATTCTGCAGTCAGACTTCTTGGGCTAGTGATGGTTTTGCTCTGTCTGGCCATTTGTTTTGTTTCTCTATATTCCACATGAAAGTGAAACCACCTAGCATTTGTCTTTCTCCTTCTAACTTATCTCACTATGGTGATGGACTATGGAGAAACTGGACAGCTGTATGCAAGAGAATGAAACTAGACCACTATCTCACACCATACACTATTTAACTCAAAATGGATAAAAGACTTGGATATAAGACCTGAAGCCAAAAAATACATAGAAGAAAATATAGGCAAATGCTACGTGATGTAGGGCTTAGTGATGCCATTTTGACTAATGAGTAATATCCTACTCATTTGTTTGGGGACACTTAGGACATTTACTGTTCTAACACTCATACTTAACATTAGAATAAAATTAATATGAACACTATGAAATATATTAAATAAACAATATGTGATACATTTCATATAACAATGCATACAGAATTTAAGTTATGTCCAAATAGCAGTATTTGTAGTTAAGCAGCAAAATGGCATGATTAAGTTTATCTAGGCAAGCACAATCAGCTGTACCATGGCAGGGCTGACCTATTTCTTCTTTCTCAACAACTGAAGCACTTCAAGGCAAGGGCATTTTGATCAATTACAACTCAATAGTTTATTAATACGACAGAAAATTTCCAATTAACTATAACAAAAGCAACTTCCTTAGGCAACTTTTATTCCTGGGTGTCTTGAATTATTAATATTCACTAAACTGGGATGTAAATTTTCATGTACTCACATAACTATTTCATATTGCTGTTTATGGAGTTTTTAGCTATAAACATAATACACTTAAGTAAAGTCATTATAGATTCTTGCTTCCAAAATTTTCAATAAATACAAGTAAACAAGGTTAATTTTAATTTTTTTTCACATTTACTAATCTTTACACCTCCCTGGCTTTACTCTTCCTAAGAGATCATACTTGCTCTCTGATATGGGTATGGATGGTCCTTTTGTGCTATTGTTTTACTATAAATTTAATAATGAAATTAGACTGTAAAAATCAATTTCAGTAAAACGTTTGATTTCAAGGAAAATAAAAAATAAAAATTGTTGATTATAAAGTAGTGGTGTTTAAACAAACAGATTTCAGACTTTATTATAAGAACAAAATATGAATCATTAACTTTTTCTACATTCCTTTTTGCAGATATCAAAATTTATGAGCAAATTAGCTAACCCCTCTCAGAGTCAGGAAAATAATGCACAGAATAAATCAGCTCACTAATTTCTCTCTCCTTTCTCTGTACCTGTTATTAAAATAAACGTTTTTTCCACTGAAATTCCCTGAAAGAGCACAGCCCTGCTGACATCATGATTTCTACCTTGTAAGATTCTATGTGTTTTGACTTTTAACTGATAAATTGCAACCTAAATAAATGTGTGTGATTCTGATGCTAAATTTTTAATTTGTAAAGGCAGCAACAGAAAATTAATACCTGTGTATACCAAGAGATGCAGATATTTATTTAGAAGCTATCTTAGAATAAATAGGATATTAGACCAGACAGCCTTTGAGACTTACAGGCTAGCTGTGTGACTGGGCAAACTACTACTTTGTGTTCAATTTTCTCATTTGTAATATAAAAACAATAATAGTAATTGCTAACTTTGAAAAAAAAGAGTAATAGATGGATTGCAAATTCTGTATCTACAGGCTACTAGTATTATTTTTAGTAGAGATTTACATTTTTCTTGAAATTTACAGGCATAGTCATTTTATAGGTAAGTGTTAAAGGTATTATTTCAGAACAATATTTAATTTATAAAATTTGAGAAATTTTCTATAGCTGAATAAATCATAAAATAGATGTGCAGTTCTTGTTAGTGATCAGCTAACATTCATTAGGGCAAACCAGTACAAATGCAACCAAATATTTATTCACTTCTATTAAAATTGTGTCATTTCAATAACAGAATCTCTCAGATAAATACTTTACAATTGAACCTGTGGTTTATAGTTTGCCTTTATATTTAACTTTCAGATGGCTTTGGTCATTACAGGGATAATTATAGTATATCTTACCATTTCCAATTGTGCTCTGAATTGGTTATCTTACACCACACCACTGCATTTGGTCTTTTCACACTAGAATTTTGAAATGTGTTTTATTTTTTTTTCTAGAATTTCTCTTATTAGCCTGTCATAAATTAATAGTTTTCCTGTTATTACCTGTCTGAGTCTAATTCTTTATGGAACATTATAATTCATCTCTTAATGAACTTGAGAAAGGAAAGATCAATTAATTTGTGTGGAATTTAAAATCTTTTCTTTTTAGGAAGTCCAGCAAGATGGTGGCAGAGTAAAGATGTCTGGCTCGCCTCTTCCATACATTCACAACTAAACTGTAGCAGAACAGGTCAATAACCCCAGAAAGATAAATGGATGACTATAGCACACATCAGGAGCAACAGTCTGGCAGAAAAGGGTAGGAAAATCTTTAATTGGACAGAGTTTGCAGTGCTATTGAGGCAGTACAATCCACAGAAGGGGAGGGGGTGGTTTCACTATGGAGTTCCCTAGAGTTGTTGATTAAGGGGCATTTATCCACATCAGCAACTTTGGAGATCTGGCACTAGATAAAGGGGTGCACAGAGCCAGCGTCTAGGACAAAAGGGTGCACCACTGGAGAACAAGAAGAGCATGGGTGTAAGGGATGATTACTGACTTGAGCCTGAGGCTGCCAATGTAGAACAGCTGGTGCCCAAATGAAATCACCTGTGCTTCATCCTGGAGAAAGCTCTGAGTTGCTTATGGGACTGTGCTATTTAAAACACCTGCCTTAGCCCAGGGCTAAAACTGAGACAACAGCTGAATACTTTAATAATCAGAGCTTAAGCCCTAGATTTTAACAAGAGGAGCAAGTACCTCAGGGTAAGGCTTTATGCTGCAAAAGCAAAGAGAACAACTCCCAATTTGTGGCCCTGTCTCAGCTCTAGAACTCACCTAGCACTGCATCCAAAGCCCAAACACATCCTAGAGGTTGAGGCTATCACAAAAGTATAAAAGTTATTCTAGATAAACTTTATTTTTATAGTTTGAAGCCAATGATTCTTAAGCTTGTTAATTTCTCTATGAAATTAACATTTTAAATTGTCTTACCTCTTTCAAACTATGAAATCACTGTTCAGAAGTCTGCATATTGGGTGAATTTTTCTGTTTTTGTAATTGATTCTCAATTATTCACCATCTCCTTGCCCACTCCTTAGCCACTGAATTTTTATCACTATCTAAATTATTCTTATGTAATTTATAGTTAAAAAATAAAGTTTCTGTGTAATTTTTCTTTTGCGATATCTCAAAATGAGTTTCATGGAAATGTGACATTTCTCTATGCTTTCTGAATTTAAATAATCCTCCTGCTGTATCATCATTATCACTATTATTGTTGAGAACATCTCTCAGGGATGCAAACAGTCATAACTGATGATTTGCCTATTTAATTAATTCCTTAATCCCATTTTACCTGTTCACCATAGCCTTTCCCCAATGTTACACTTTATTTTAAAAATAAACAAATAATAAACAAACAAACAAATAAATCCTTTAAACTATCTAGGTAATTTGAGGTTGGAGGGGAATCTTGAATAAACATATTCTTTTTCTCTGAATATTACACCAATCTTGTCATTTTATGTGTGTGAAATCCTCTCTTTTAAGATCAGGAAAATCTAAGTTAACATCCCATGTCTTCTGGAAAAGAAGGCCTAATAGTGCCAAGGACGGACTGTGAATAAAGCCTGGAAGTGGGTCATCACAAGGTTAGTTTTTCTTTCTGGTACCCAAAATCCACGTGTGAACCTTTTCATTTAGTAACATGATTTTTAAGTCACCTTTGTAGCCATGTGTCTAAGGAGGCTGCATTGAATCCTAACATTCTGGAGAATATTATTTTATCATTGATTTAGAAATCAATCCAACCACCTGAAAGATTATCTATGAATTCTATGACTTCTCAGTGAACTTGATGCAAATGGCAATTTCGAGGCGTAACATCTAAATATTATTAGAATAAAATTTAACATTAGGCTCAATTAGTCCAATAAACAAGTAAGATTCACCATAAAAACCATGGGTTTTGTAATGGTGGAACCTCTATCTCTTTAATGTTCTGTAGCTTGTTATTGATTCCATAAACACAGTATTGTCATCATAAATATTTATAATCCGTGTGTACATCAAACTTAACTTTGCTGTCATATTGAAATGAAAAAGAACATTGAATATTAACCTTGACATTTAAACTGATCTCAAAGAGATGAAAATGTTCATTGTAGTTCATTCTCAATTATACAAATGACTGGATAAATATAAACACATTAAAGAAAGAAATGAACATAAAGTAAGTAGCCAGAATAATCCAAAAGGGTTTGGAGAGGCTTTACAAACAGTTGTAATATAATAAAGTGTGGTTTTGATAGATATCTATTATACTATTTTGATAGATATCTATTATACTATTTGATAGATATCTATTATACTATTTGTCCTACAAAAATATTTGTGGTCATTGCAAAATACAGCATCAGGATAAAATTATAGTACTAATAAAGGAATGCATCTTAAAGCAATTAATAACCTTTGCTGATTTTAGAAAGCATTATAAAAAAGTTTTGTTTAATGTATAACACATACAATTATTTTTCTAAATATTATTTTTATTTGTAATCAGGGGTGACCTTACAGTTAATAACTGGCATAGCCCAGGTATCACCCAATAAGAATACATTGGAAAAGAGTTCTACAGATCCTGCTGTGCCCATCATTCCTTTAGTTCTTGGTTTATATTAAATTATAGTGAGGTGGAGGAAGGGGTGTTTTCATCTGTGAAAATGAGGAATTCTCAGAGTGTGAGAGAGTGAAGTTTTCACAATCAGTATAGAATTATTTAAACATCAAAAAGTGCCAATGAGTGCAAGCTAAATATCAGTCCTGGTAATAATTATAGTAGTTACTGATAGGCTACTTTGAATATAATGCTTTTCTTCCAAATTGTTAAAATATAAGTATTGACAATAATCACTATATAGAATTGATTTTTAAAAGCAGTATTTTTGATACATTGTAACTATAAAAAAGGAGCTTGGAATTAAATTTAGAGAGAGGGTTAATAAAAATAATAGATGAATGAATTGTGTGTGTATAGGTTACTACAGACAAATACATATATGTGTATATGTCACATAATGCTGCTACATACACATATGTAGGCTATATGTGTACATGAGTATGTATAGGTGCATATATACATATGTGTATATACTTTAAATCAAAATTGTAATCCCTACATTGATTTCTGCCAGAAGTAGATAACTTTTAGAAAATACTCAGACTTTTCACCTCTGATTTCCTATTTTCATTTTCTGTAGTTTTTCACTTAAAACTAGTCAGAATCTGTGGGAGAAAAAAGGGAAATCAGAATGCATTTATTAGCATTTCTTATACCATTGCACAGATGTTCAGTGAACATTATTTTAAAGCTTTTCAGATGCAGAACATCTGAATTTTATCCAGTGATAGAATAATACTGTGAAAACATAAGAGGAAAAAACAAGGCTTTTATCTAAGCAATGTAAGGGCAAAATAAAACAAAGGTATTATTTGCTTACCATATTATTAAAAAATGCACTGCATTTTTACCTCTTATATCTTCTTTAAATTTTATTCAATGGAGGAAATCTTTCCTTGGACTAAAATGTGAAGTAGACTCAATTAACGAGCTTTATTCCCAGTCTTAGATAATAAAATTTACTAGGCAACTTTAGTTTATTAATTCTAATATTGGGCATAAACCCATGATTCAATTTTCATTTAAAGGTTAATCTTCACTTCACCCCTTTCATTTTATCCTGTAGATAACAGTTGCCTGCATTGGGAGAAGACATGTGATAAGCTTCAGCTCTTAACACCACTACCTTCTTTCCTCATTCACTAAGTAATAGTCAATGTCAAATCTATAGGTCAGGAGTAAAAATATGGATAATCTGTTATAACTTAGATGAAGCTTTTGGACTTCTAGGCCTGGAAGATAGCTAAGCTAATTATATGCTGCAGACTTTATGGGTCATTTATAGTCCTATACTGAGATTTCTTCAGCTATCTCATGTCACAGGCAAAGCATTAGCTTACCAACCTGGCCCTGCCCACTCTGTTTCTCTGTCCCTGCAACTCTGGCTCATAGTTAAGACCATCCATTTTTGGAGGAACATGAATGCCTCTGAGGTGGCAGTGGTATGGTGACATACATCTGAGGAAGTGTGACGCTATTCCTCTGAATCACATACAGTGTTTTAAACCAATGTTACCTCAATTAAAAATATAATACAAAAAAGGGACCATTTTGATTTTAGATAATCATGGCCTTAAATAATCTTGTTTCCATTACTTGCCAACTAGAATTCTAAAGGCAAATTAATGTATTAAGTTGAAGTTTGTTCTCTCTCTCTCTCTCTCTCTCACACACACACACACACACACGTGCTTCAGTGTAAATTCTTGCCTCAGAGATTAGAAGTCTGGCAAGTACAATTCTATGGCCCACTTGCCATGTTCACATGTCATGTTTACATTCCAATCAATGAGAGAACTTATATAAGAATTACAAGGTAGAGGAGGAAACCAACATTCTATTCTAATATAAGAGGTATGAAGGGGGAGAAGGTTATCGATGAAAATTTTAGTAGCTTCCAGGAGCGCGCCTGAAAAATTAGCTTTTTGGTATTGTACAATAAAGATCACCAGAGTTTTAACAATTCCTAATTTCTGCAGCTAGTAGGGGTTTCTCAGGATTTTACTGCCTAGTTTTGTAAGTTTTTAATTTTGTAAGTATATGTCAAATCCCTTCCTGCTAAAATGGCTAAATAGTTTCTATCATCTAACATGACCAATGAGTGGAGTTTTCAAAAATAGTATTTAATATTTCATAGAATTATAGTAATAAGTATATGAGATTAAGTATCACAGTGCCTGTTATTCCTGTCATAAGTATTGTCAAAAGTATTGTCTTCCCTTTGATCGAAGGCCCTTCCTGACCTCAGTCTTCTCGAATAGACACATTCCTCAATCAGACACTGTGCCTTTGAGAAAGCAGCCTTAAGTGAACCCTCTCTGCTTTTAGCCTTTTTTTTTTTTAAGATTTATCCATTTATTTACACAAGAACCAGGACACAGGCCAGATCTGCGGGAGGGTGAGAGGATTCACCAGAGACAGAGCAGGGAACAGAACAGGCAGACAGTTGAAATACACCGCTGAGGGGAGCAGCAGGGGAGACAGGAGAGGTCTGCCGCGCCATGTGGGACCCTCGCTGGGCGGCCGGGATCAGAGGCTGCGGACAGCTTCACAGCACTGCGCTCAACCGCCTGCGCCACCAGGAGAGGCCCTAGCCTTTTTTTATGGTTGAATTGTCTATCTGCCTTATGTTATCATAATTTTTGTATTTTCATGTTTTCTGCTTAATTATCTTGGTTTTTATACCATGAGAAAGAGGTGAGAACTACACTGAAAACCTGGCTAAAAAAAAAAAAAAATTGTAGGTAGTGAAAATGGTTTAGACTGTAATTCAAAAATTCAGACCTCTGTCAAACTTTCACTTCTACTACCTTGTAGCATAACTATACAACATAGGTTTGGCTAAGTCTTTGTTTTTATCTTTAAAAAATGGGTAAAATAATATTACACTTTTTTAGTTTTTAAAATGTTAGCAATGTTTTATTTTTAAGTTAAATTTATTGACGAAATGTTGATTTACCTCACAATATATGTCTTAGAGGGGTAGTTTATACCTCACAATTCTATGTTATTTCATCACACCCACCACCAAAGCCCCAGTAACCCTCCATTACACTCCTCTTTCTTCTTTGCCCTGACCCCGCCACCTACCCCTTCTGTAGTCTTAGTTATTATACAATGTGCTTCTCCCCATCCTATTTTTATTTTCCCCCCCTCTCCCTCCCATTCTGGTTGCTTCTTATTTATGGTCAACTTTGAAGAGCTGTCTTTGTCTGACTTTTTAATTGGTTTCTCTATATTCTACATATAAATGAAACCATTGCCCAATAGAAAAAAAAAAAGACTAGTTATAAAGAAAAATTGTGCTCCTATGTTTATTGTAGCACTATTTACTGTTGCCAAGATATGGAAACAATCTAAATGTTCCAAAACAGATGAATGGATCAAGAAGGTGTGGTGTGTATACACACAATGGAATACCACTCACCAATCAATAAAGATAAGCTCATGCCATTTGTGGAAACATGGATTGAGGTAAAAGGGATTATAGTCAATGAAATAGTCAGAAGTAGAAAGATAAATACTATACTCTTAAAGTTCCAAATGTCAATCAATTAGTAAATATGTATTTTCTTACCTTTAAAAGTCCACTTTATAACCTATAAAATGTTTTGACATTGTAGATTCTTAATATAGGTATAAATCGCTGCCATTATAATACATTAACAAAAATGTCACAATAGCCCAAGCACTGACAGCAGAATGACTTTTTCAGCCTTTACAAAAATTCCGAATTTTTCTTCCTTCCTTCCTTCAACATTGGCCCCTATGTATGCCAATTTATGCACTGAAACTCTTTCTCTTATACCTCTTGAGTCAACATACTACTCAATTATCTGCTCTCCATATTCCCTGTGCCTCAGACTATTCTGCTATACATACTCCTATATAAAAAGCATCATCTTGTCAGTCCAACTGGTCAAAAGATGACCCTAGTACATGTTTACCCAACAGAACATTAAACATAGCTTCAAAAAGTGAAGTACATTGTGTCCCTAACAGGAAGAGATGCATTCAATCACACATGAGAAACCTGGATTGTGCTTGGTTAGGAATTTTATGTCCAGAGCAAAGTGAAAGGGCAAAGTACATCCGATGCCAAAATTTATAGGACACAACTGACCAATTAAAAAAACGAAGGAGTCAGCATTTGTGTCCCTTCAGGAGGCATCATGTCAGCAACTTATTCTTCCTTGCAGAGTTTTAACACACCATTAGGCAGCATCCGTTCCCAAACTGATGTTGCTGTGACTTTTCTTTGCTGCTTTCAGCACCTTTGAACCCTAGATGAGGAAAAGAACACCCAGTGCCCTTGTAATTATATAGAGAAGCAAGGTTCATTTGGAAGAGCAGTGGACCTAGAATTAGATTACTCATTCAATTTTTCAACATTAGTGATCAATTACTATATGAGAGTTGTTGGGGAAATTCCAATTCTGAAATGTGTCACACATAGTAATAATTCAGGAAGAAGGCAGAGATAGACATAAACACAGTAACTTACAACTGAGTGCAGAAAGTGAGATATGACAAAATACTACAAATTGCCCAGATATCAAATAGGCATTTATACTGAATAGGCATTTATAGGTCTATTCTCTATCTCACTTGTTATTGAAGTTTTTTCGTACACTCATTATTACTGTAATGCTTATCTGCTAGATGTCAACTAGATCAAGATCCTTCTTTATGTCACATACCATCATACCAAGGTTAGGGCTTCAACATGAACTAAGAGTTAGGGTGACATAAACATTCAGTCTACAACACAAAAAACTTCATAAGGAGCAAATTTAAAATCTATAGTCAAACGTATATTTTCATCTTCAGTGAAGTGAATTAATCCATGAGCCATGTTTTTTGCTTAGATCATTACTGATTAAAAAAGAGTTTGCATACATTTTTCTCAGCCTAACAGTATTCTGTAATAGTAATTTCTGACCACATTACTTTTTTTTCACCCTGTTATTTGAGAATATTGATGATAAATGGCATATTTAGTCATTATGTTGAGGCTGAATGAAAATTATGTTTAAAAACGATGCAGCACATAATATATTCTCTTACATGTGGTCAAGCACATTTGAGATTTTGTTCTTCACAGGTAATGCACAGAGGCTTTGACAAAAGGGAACTGAATCACCAATGTTTTCCTCATTGTAGGTTGAATTGCAAGTTAAGTAGTGAAGAAAACTATATTGGTCATGAAGAGTTTCCTAGGCTAACCTATATCAACAGAGAGATGTGACATATGTGCATATTACGGAAGATATTTTGAATACTTATCACAGCATGGAATTCATATTAAAATATAAGAATCAGAACTTTCGTAAGGAGATACTCTGTGACATCACTTTTGTGTGACTTATTTTGACAGTTCAGAACTTTCTGAAACCACACAGCTGATCATGGAAAAAGCCCAAAGGCTTTTGAATCAAATGAAATTAAACCTTAACACTGCTGGGAAGTAGATGCGTCTTAATCTTTTAGATTAGAAAAGAGTAAAATGGAGGCTGAAACATGTTAAATGAATTGCTCAAGGCCACTCATTAAAAGCATCACTGGCCTTTCTGAAGTATTTTATCAGATGAAAGCCAGACTAATTCTGTGATTTTATTATACCCATTGTACTTGGCTGGTTAGTAGATACTTTCTTTTATCTGGAAAAAATACAGATTTAATACTTTTTTGTTTGTAGTCTTGAAGGGATAGAGAATGACAAGGTTTTTGCTTTACTTGAAATATCTAAAAATCACATATCTTGTCTGATATCAAAAACATTTTTATTTCCTGATATCAAAAACATTTTCTAAATTAAAGAATTTGTTTATTGAAAATAAAATGCTATTACATCAACCAGAAAAAAAAAATATTGTGCCATGTTCATTTATTCCCCCTTACTTTAAAACTGAGTTAACTCTTTCTCATAAATCAGGGAATCTTTTCTTTGATATATTAAGGGGGAATCAGGCTTAGTTAAATTTTCTTGTTTCTGTTTAAGGGTGCATTTAAATATGGCAGTTGACAGCATTAATGTATTTCCTATTAGGTATATTTTCTGGCTCAACAGAGATGAAGTGTTGGGATTATTCATTAAAATTTACTGTGAGATAAACTTCAATGACACATCCTACAGAGATAACCCAGTATTAACTGGTACTGACAAGACTAGACCAAATTCCATGAAATGGCTTAGGAAAAGATTTTCCATTAAGTTTTGAATTGTTCTTTTATTTAAGTGACTAAAACTTATCATCAGAGTTCTTCAAAATCTCCATTTCTTTAAAGAACATATTAGGGTTCCAAACAAAATATGCACAATTATTTAGATTGTTAATTTTTTGTATTTGTAACACCTGAATGTACTTTTCAAAAATTTCCCAGTGCAAACTTACTCAAACAACACTATACTGCTAAAGGCAATCATGTCTGTCTGGAATATAACCCAAATAGATTTTAGAAAATTGCAGTAAAACATCAACTATTTGGACAGATATACCAAATTCATTGTTACATTATTATGACATGGACAGAAAATTATCTTACAACAGCACAGTGGCAGTAAAAATTCTAACCAAACTTATCTACTATTTCTAACCTAAGCCTCAGAGTGAGACATACTAATCATCTTCCTCTTAGAGCAATGTAAGCTGAAGGGTATTGAGGGAATTCCAATACAAAATTTTACCATGATTTAGAAGAATCAATATAATCTACCATGACACTTATATATCTCTTTCTCTGTGACATACTATTTAGGGCATATGTCAGTCAATCAGACTTGTACATATCCCATTTCCAGTTTAAGGAGCAGATAATTCCATTTGCACCCTCAAATTATCCTTGAAAGTATATTAGTAAGCATAATCAGCATACAAAATTATAACAGCATTTTAACTCATAATAAATTTAGATTTAACATCAGATTCCATCTTCAGTTTGCATTGTTGGAGATCTTATTCTACTTTAAAAAAATAGGCTGCATTTAAAAATTTAAAATTCACACCAACTAATCATCTCCATTTACCAAATGTCTATTTACATCAAAATAAATAGAAAGTCTTCCTCAAACAGCCCTTGTAAAGAAATAATTTTTGGAACAATGCCAGTTTGAATTAATAAAAATATTTGAACTTAAAAATATTTGCTGTTTATTTTTCTATATTTTTTAATCATGTCAGATTAAAATATCATGATCTGTAATATAAATAAATTCTAGCTTTATGCACCAAATGTAATTTTGGACAGAAAATTATTTTCAAATACTATTCGTACTATGCTTAGGCAAAATCACCAGCAGACAGCATAAAATGTGAAGAATGTGGTCCAATATAAACCCCCAAAAGATAGTTTTTACAGTATGATGGCTGAAACTATAAGGCAAAATATCACCTCGGTGGAACTCAGTAGGAATATATACCATAAGCTTAACATGTGACTATGCACATGTCTCTTATAATCAGTGAAAGTCTGAAAAGTATTGATTTTAGTGTTACAAATTATTTTTAGAGAGCAGGGAATTCTAAAAATAGAATCCATGAATAATGAGGATTGACTACATATACATCAGAGCTTGTGTAAGTGATTTTAGTGAATTTTGAGTTGTTTTTTAACAGTCATGTATATGATAATTGAAAGTGCTTTTACATGATGTAATTACAGCATTCAGCATTTATGAAGTGATCTGCTAATGCCAAGGCTAAAAACCTTACCATGATCAATAATTTTGGAGTAGATATTTAAATGTGATAAAACATAAGGCCAAAATCACTCTGCTGCTCATTTAGAAAAGTTTATAAAATATTAGAAGTATACAATTACAGTAATTGTATATTTATATGTGCTCTGAGGAAATATCATTCTAAGCTTATATTAATTTCTATTTGAAAATTGGTCTTGAATAATTCATATTTTCAGCTATGGAAAGTATGTAGAAGTGCATCCATAACAGAAAATATAAGTCTTGTATGTGTGCAAATATATCACTTATGCATGGTATGGTGTATTTATTTGGTCATTTCCCCTGTATTCATTCAACAAACTTTGAGGATACAATGAGAAGTAATATACCATTCCTGTCTTTGTGAAGTACAGGATCTAGTGATAAAATCAAATAAGTAAAATATAAGAAAAAGGCATTTTTGATGTACATGAACACAAATCCATAGGAGAGACATATATTTCAGATTTATTAAGCCAGGGTTGGAAAAGCAGAGGCAGTGATCGTTTGCATATTTCCAGAAGAACAAACATTTGAGTGGAGCTCTGAATAGTGAGTGGGAGTTAGAGGGGCAATAATAGGACGATTGACTATAAAAGGATGATAAAGTTTCTAAGCCTCACACCAAGCACAGACAAGAATGAGAAAAAGAACATTCATACATAACATGGAAGCAGGAAGAAACAAAGTTGCAGAGGTAAACTGTATAAAGATCATAAAAACTTGTGCTGCTCTGATTGGTCAAACACTTGAATAAAATAATATAGGGAGGGCCTCCCCGGTGGTGCAGCGGTTGAGCGCTGGGTTGCGAAGCTGCCTGCAGCCTCTGCAGCGCTGGTTCGATCCCCAGCTGCTCTCCGGCCACCAGAGGAGGGTCCCATATGGCGCGTAGACCTCTCCCGCCGCCCGCTGCTCCCCTCAGCAGTGTACTTCAGTCTGCCTGCTCTGCTCCCCGCTCTGGCTCTGGTGGGTTCTCTCACTCTCCCGCGCTTCTGACTGAACGCAGTGCTTGTATAAATAAATAAATAAATGAACAAACAAACAAACAAACAAACAAACAAATAAATAAATAAATCTTTGAAAGATAAATAAATAAATAAATAAAGCAATAATATAGGGAGATCACTGAATTTTAAACAGAGACGTGCCATGTTAAGTGTGCATGCTAATTATGACAGTTTTTAAAAATGGCCTCAAATTCTGACTTTAGTCCATTGTGTCAAAACTCTATGACTGGTAGACCAGTAGAATATAGCAGAAGTAAGGCTGTGCCAATTTTCAGGAATTTGCCCTTCCTGGCAGTATCTACTTGTCTCTGCAAACATGTTCTCAGAAATAAGTGACCAACTTAAATGAACCCCAAGCAGAGCAGAAAGGTCTTTGGAGAGAGGAACTAATATCCCTGGCCCTGAGTTGAACTTCTGATCAGAACCAATGTGTCAGCCATGTGAATGAATCTTCTTGAGAGTTATTCTGCAGTGCGTCCCTGGTGGCACAGGGAGTTGAGCGCAGTGCTGTGAGTCTGTCTGTGGCTTTTGCGGCACAAGTTCTATCGCCAGCCAGCTGGGGAGCAACCCACATGGCGCAGCAGACCTCTCCTGTCTCACCCACTGCTCCTCTCACCAGTGTACTTTGGTACATCTACCTGTTCTGCTCCCCGCTCTCTCTGGTGAATATTCTCACTGCACCCCGTGACTCTGGCCTGTACCCTACTTCTTAAAAAATTAAAATAAATAAATAGATAAATAAATAAATAAAAGTTATTCTGCAGGGCCTCCTTGGTGGCACAAAGGGTTAAGACGCAACCTATGAAGCTATTCCCAGCCACTGCAGCAGAGTTTGATCCCCAGCCAGGGAACTACCTACATGGCGCAGCAGACCTCTCCTGACTCACCTACTGCTTCCTTCAGCAGTGTATTTCAGTCAATCTGCCTGCTCTGTTCCCCACTCGGTCTCTGGTGAATACTTTCACACACACCCCTCACCTCTGGCCTATATCCCAGTTCTTGTATACATAAATTAATAAATCTTTTTAAAAAAGACTTATTTTTATAAAAATGACTGTGACATGCTTGTAGTATGGAAGAAAGACTAGGAAAGACAAATCTTGAAATAAGATAATCACCAGAAAAAATGCTCAAAGATCCAGATAAGGATCCAAAACAGGAACTGAGGTGGTAACCATTTCCAAAATAATGGTTACTATGGGTGAATTTTATGTTGGTAAATTATACACTAATAGAATTTTTAAAAGAATATGTTTAGGTTTATGATTTAGGCATATAGGTGGGTAATGTTGATGTCCATATGGTGTTTGTATAAAGAAATTCCCTCCTTGTTTGCACTTTTTATTTCCATGTCAACATAAATGGTTATCTTGCCAGGAAGAATCTTGACTAGGTTTATTAATTACTTGCCAGTATGATATATAATATTCCCACCAAAATACCTGAATTTCAGACATACCATACTACATAGTATTGTTTCATGTTCAACTTTAACAAAATATTAGTTTGAGAGAACATGTAGAGATATTTTAAAGTATATGCAGGCCATCACTGCTCTACTTCTACTAGACTGTACATGCATGTCACTGATAACACTGGATTATATTAACCTCTTAATTTCTTTCACTCAATCATCTTGCTTTATTATATTCTCAACTTATATTGAAAGGTTGAACATTTTAATACAGCATATCACTTCATTTATCTTAAGGATTCATTGAAGATATTGTTCCATATCATTGAAGTATTACCTATTTGAAAAAGAAAACTTCTTATAAGTCAACATATATAGAGAGATATATAGAAATATAGATACACACACACATATTCAGGAGTAAGGATATTCTTACTATGTGCCAGATACTAAGCTAAAAAAAAGTAGGGTTAATATATATGTTATACATTATGAAATAAGAAATAATAAATCAAAGCATAAATGTATATTAACATCTCATTTTTTTTCAAATGAGAAAAAAATTATGTGCTGAAAATTTGAGATTTGTGCTTCCTTCATGAAATCACACCCTAGAAGTGGGTTTCCTTCATCTTAATAAGAATTATTTACCATAGTTTTCCATGAACATCAAAAAGAAATATTTTTTTAATCTTCTTGTTAATTAGAGCTTGTTCAAAAAGAATGATAAATTATGAATGTAGGCCAGCCATTCACTACTTCACTTAGGATAAGCTGGGTCAAAAGTATGATGATGGATAGTGATGGGATGAGGCTGCACCTAACGGAAATGTTAAACACAAAGCAACTTCTGTCAACATAAATGATTGGCTTTTTAAATGGCAGAACAGTTTAAGAATGACATGCTGAATCAATCCTTAACTAATTGGAAAATTAATTAGGGCCTGTCATTTTAACCCTGAGTATTTTTAAACTTGAATTTGATTACAGCTAACTAGCAGCCTGCACGAAATCAGTTTGTAAATTCAATGAAATTGTTACCTGAAATTTTCACAAGGTATTATCCTTGTGGTCTTAGTGTATAGTAATGCTTAAAAATCCGTCAACCCACTAAATGTTCATCAATGATTGACAAATTAGTGAACTGTGTCATGTTTAATATATCTCTTTCATCTTATGCCTTGTAAAGCTGTTGCTGCTATCTTCCTGAAGCTCTACTAACAGATTAAAATGATGCTTGCTAATCCCAGAAAAGTAATAAAATGTGTTTATGTTTACTTTCTCTCATAAGGCTAAATGTTGAGTATTTTAAAAGTCTGAATATGCTGAAGGGCCAAAAAAGAAAACATAATGTGGGTAAATAGCATAAAATTTAATAACGCCTTGCTTAGTCAACAAAGTCAATACATTTGTTGGTTTATATTATATAGTTACTTTAGTGGTCATGAAAACAAAGTTCAGGAATATTTTATCAGAGAAAAATATTCAACATTTATTGAACATCCACTAGTTGCTGTGCTGGGCATTTATGTGTTACGTGCTTACCTTCGAATACAGCCTTATAAAGTGGATGGTGTTATTTCCATCCTTGGTGTTATTTCCATCCAAGGAAGCTAAATTATTTGTCAAAGTTCGCATAGCCAATGGGGTATTAAATTATATTCATTTTTTCTAAATCTGTGTTCTTTGCTCCATTTCATTCCATTTATGGGTAATTTGAGGATAGACAATTCACAAATTTGGAAACATAACTAGTCAATGAACAGAGGGGGAAATATTCTCTCACAGGAGTAAAAGAAATGTAAATCTAGACCATCATATTACATTTACCTGAGAAAAAGTACTCACTTAAAATATTAATACCTATAACTGTTGAAAGTATGGTAATATATGTCCTCTCCTACTCTGTTTGAGGAACAACAAAGTGGTAATGTACTTTAGAAAACTGTTGGAATGATATATATATATATATATATATATACATCAAAACATGTTTATTCCATTTAAGTCAATAATCTGCTTCTAGGAATCTAGTCTGAGAAAATAATACAAAAGTGTGAACTTTTTTATATAGACATTCATTATTACTTATAGATGTTACATATAAATTATTCTATATTCATTAAATTGAAAAATAGTATGCATGCTTTATAATTACTATAAAGACATGAAAAAAATCTTAACATAAAGTAAAATATTCAGATGGAATATGTAGATTCTGTTAATCAAAATGGTACAAATACAAAGAAAAAGGAAAGTACACAAATTGTCTAACAGGACTGCTGCTACCAGAGCTGTATGTTTTTGGTATCTACTATATACTTTAAAAAGAAAATACTAGGGCCTCCCCGGTGGCGCAGCGGTTGAGCGCTGGGTTGCGAAGCTGCCCGCAGCCTCTGCAGTGCCCGTTCGATCCCCGGCTGCTCCCCGGTCACCAGAGGAGGGTCCCACATGGCGCGCAGACCTCTCCTGCTGCCCGCTGCTCCCCTCAGCAGTGTACTTCGGTCCTTCTGCCTGTTCTGCATCCTGCTCTGGCTCTGGTGAATTTTCTCACCCTCCCGCGCTTCTGACTGTACCCAGTGCTTGTATAAATAAATAAATAAATAAATAAATAAATAAATAAATCTTTAAAAAAAAAAAAAAAAGAAAATACTAAAAGAAGAATACTACAAGTCTGTAACTTTGTCTGAAAATTGAACTGTAGGATGATAATTGACCACAACCAATTTCTTAAATTCAACACTAATAATAACATTATTTTGGAGAATGAGTGTGTTTAACATCTGGGTCAACAATCTCCCATTTCTGAAGAAGTTTGTTATCAATTGCTTGTAGAAGAAAAGTTTCCACTGATTAGTAGACCTTGCTTGTCAGTAACTGTCTACTAAATTTGATCACATATAAGATGCTTGATAGATAATCTTTGATATGGTACATGTTATGCTATCATTTCTACTTAGATTGGAATATGTGGAATGTATATAAGTATATACATTTTGATTTCTAAAGTGAGATCAATTTATACATTTTTCCTTCTTGGAATTATTTTTAAGATCTATTTATCCACTCAAGCTTGTGATCATGGCGCCTTTCTTTAGACTAATTTTTTTTTGGGGGGGTAATTACCCTCAGTGAACACATGCACTTCTTAATGATTATACCGAATATTTTTTTCTTCTTATACATTTTGCTTAAAATGGACATTTTAAAAATGCTGGAAATAGGGAACTATAGTTCTTTGAAAACTCTGATATCATGGATGGTGAAAATAATCAAGAAACTGTACAATACTAGATGGTGGAATGATAAATATAAATATAAGGATTATGAAAAAATTAAATACTAACAATAATCACAGGATATTCATATAGAAATGTTCAAATTACAGTTAGCTATGTACTTCAAATATGTTAAAAATTAAATGCAATTTTAAATTATTATACAAAGTATTTCCATGTCACTACTGCTTGCTGATATATACCTCTACATTGTTCTAGAATAAACATAAGTGAAATATTATTCATGAGCAAACATATTTCTGTTGAGATTTGAGAAATCTGCATTCTGCAGATTTTAATATGCAGAATGCATTAGATAAAATAGTATATTTGCCAATGTAATATAAAATGGAAGGCGATATTATAAATAGCATTTACTGTGCATCCTACAACGACTTCAAATTTTCCTGATTGTTTTTCGATCAGATTTATTCAACCCTTTTAGTTGAGTTCATTTTCTCCTTCAAACACATAACCCTCCCTCCCCTGATTTAGACACCATACCATCTTTCCCCACCTTAATAACCTCTACATAGAGGGATAAATAGTCTTCTTAGGGAAATGTCCTTTTCCAACTCATCCTTCTGTACTCCCGCCCTCCCATTTGTAAAGATTTAAATGAGACTATAAGGAAAGTGAGAAAGGTGGTATTATTTGACTATGTTATGTTTGAATTAATCTCAAAGCAGAAATCAGAAGGAAATCTTGCATTTTCAGAAATAGCAAAAGAGAAAAATTTCTGTAGATATGTGTAATTCTTCTTGTAATTTTGAGTTTTCCTATTTTACACAGTTTACAAGGCTTTCAGATTTATACATGATTGTCTTTTTATGGCTTTTGTTGCAGCCCAAAGTCGTGCTCATTGTTAACTCAGTACATAATATCCTTGATAATTCTTTAGAGATGCATTGACTCAGTAGGAATCAGTTACCATAGGACACTAATAAGCACGTAGTGGTCTGAAGCAGAGGAACATTAACACAGCAGCTTAGGAAATGTAAGGCAGCTGTGACTCATAATATATCTGATTCAAGCTATTGATGCATAATGGGCATGAAAATGAAATCTGTGCCCCTGACTATTAAGAACAGACCCTCACAAACCACTTCCAAACAGCCAATATACATAGAACAAAAACAAGCTGTTGCTTTTTCTCACATGTATATGAAGAGTGGGAAAGTGTTTAGGAGGCTAGAGGAAAATATACCTGGAAATTACATATATACTACATATCCTAATGTTCCAAGTGAAAGGTAAAAGACGTGTTTTAGGTAAACTAAGCAATGATCCTGGAATATCATTGCCTCCTTTCCTGTTATGTTCCTAGCAGTCTGATGCATACCAATGATTAAAAGCAGTTATTGTCACATAGCAAGTAATAATTATCTACTACTGCTGCTGGCTTTGCTATTGCTGCTGCTACTGCTAATACAACTGTTGCAACTACTGCTGCTGGTATGAGTTTAGTAAACTTCTTGGAGAAGAATACAGAACTTTCTCTAACAGGACAGACCAACAAAGCAATCTACCTTTGAAATTAGGATAAATAAATTAGACTTCTATCTTTAACATTTACTAGTGCGTGACCTTGGGAAAGTCATGAAATAGTTGGAACATCCCTTTCTTTGTCCTTAAAATAAAGGTATTATTGGTGGCCTAGGGGTTAAGTCTCAATGCAATCACTGTTTCACCTATGTTCAATCCCCAGCCAGGGAGCTAACCCACATATCATGCAGCAGACCTCTCCTATCTCTCCCCCTGCTCCTTTAGCAGTGCAGTTCAGTAAATCTGCCTGTTCTGCTTCCCACTGTCTTTGGTGAATCCTCTCATCCCCCACACCTCTGGCCTACACCCCAGTTCTTCTATGCAAAAATAAAATAAAATAAAAAATAAAGGTATTAATGATATTTCACAGACTAAAGATGCTATGAAATTAAATGTGATATATACTGTCAGTTATTAACACTCTGCCTAGAACATTGCAGATTCATAATTAAAATGGCTTTTGTTATCTTTCAATGTGGGTTACTTCAGTGTGATGGTTTCTAAATAATGAGTGTAAGTCACAAGTCACTACAATATAGTCTCTGTAGTATTGTACTGTTATTTACCTGACACAAAGGTTGGAAAGAAACTCCATCTCATTTCCTCTCCCTCAATTGCACTTAACACCACCTGCTTTTGTGCTACTTGCTGCCTCATTACCACAACAAGGACATGTTAGCAACATCAGATTTGGTTAAAAGCCTCTTCTCAGAGAAGGATTACTAATAAACCTGCATGGGAGTAGAATTGATAAGAAAACACAATTTAACAATACCATTGTTACTGTTATTGTCTCTCCATAGATTCTGTTTGGAGGTCTTTGCCTTGCAATCTGCAATTTCATCAGTCAATTGCTTACACAGAGCCCTTTGCTGCACGCCTACTGTATGCTGAAGCACTGTGCTTCTGAAACTGCACAAAAATGAAATGAATATGCCCCTGCTTTGGAGTCTCTTGTAGTTCTATTCTTGCAGTTCCATTAATAAAGAAAGGTATATATTTACAAAACAAGCAAAACTTTTAAAATGAATTTCATTAATTGCCTGTGGCACAGTGTGCTGAGATTTTCTAAAGCAAAGCCAATTATGTGGATTGATGAAGGATTGCAAGTGAAGCAGAATAGATCAGAAGTGCTGTAAAGCAAGTTATGGAAATATTCAAAGATCTATGCTTAAATGTAAAGACTGAAGCATTATTTTGAAAAGTCTGTCTTCTTTATCTGATGCCCACTTGTTTTCTTTGACCACTTTATTAAAAGATAATATTACCAGGCAACAGCTTGAGTTTGAGAAATAAATATAGGTGCACTGAATATATAGCCCAAAATGTTTTTCCTACTTCTTGACTAATGTAATTTATGTGCGTGATCATTTGATGATGCCTAGCACTTGGTTTCCATGTGGGATGACCTTGAAGTTTATACCCTGACAAAAAATGGCAATAGTCTCATTCCAGAATGTACAGAAATATATTCACTGAAGTATAGATGATTCTATATGAATAGGCTTTTATTTGTGACCCTAGAGCACAACAATATCTTAGTATTAATAATTATCTTTCTTCCTGATTTTTCTTCTTTAAGGATTTTGTGCATTTTTAGTGTCCCAGAAGACTCCCCTGGAATTTGTAGTTAATAAATAATGATATTTAGTATTCTGAATGGGAGATTGATTATTCATTGGAAATTATTTAATGTATAGTGACCAAGCAGCTCAGGGCTAGAAAGCAAGAAAGACTCTTTTTCCTTATTGCTCTTTCTATACCTGATTGATTTTTTACTTCTCCCCAGAATCTTTCATCATTTGAATTGCAGTACTCAGTTTACCTTTCCATACTTATTTATATTATCTAACAAACCTTAGATCACACTCTACATTTAGTAAAATTTTTTCCACATTCAATAAAATTTTGTCAGTTAAACTACACCCCTTTTTCCAATACATCTCCTAGCTAATTTCAAAATCTAAATAGTATGAATTCAGCAGTCTAGTAATTTCTGGCCTTCTATTCCCTAAATACCTTGACCTCCACTCCTCTTCAACAATCTTCTTCTACTGTCTTACATTGATTGTCATCATCTATAGTTGCTTTGTTGACTTGTGAATTTTCCAAAATGGAAAAATGTTTAATTTCATACCTCTCTTATAAGAATTCTCATAAACTTTCCCATTTATTTACCTCTCCAGAACACCAATTAGAAATAAATCTCCTCTTTGACTAAGGAAGACCTCCAATCCTTTGATCTAGTCCTTTATAAGACCCTTTGGGATTCAAGTAATGCCAACTTAAACTAGCTCAAGCATGAAAGGAAAATTTAATATAAGATGCAGGCATATATCACAGAATCAAATGAATGGTAGGAATAGAGCCAAGCTTCCAAACATACTTGAATCAGAATGCAAAGGCATCAGGCTCCCAAGAAATATTTTCTTTGTGTGCTTGTTCCCTCCATGTTTCTGTTCTTACTAGATACCAACTTTCACTGCTTTCCATTTTTCTACATGCCTGTAGTAGAATTCTACTACAACATTCCTATTTGCTTTGCCTCAGTGCCACCCTAACCCAGATTTGATGTCTGTTTCTTAATTCAAATTCATGTAAGAAACAAACTTCTTCCTCATTAATGTGGTACTGACACCTACACCAGTGAAAGATATTAAGTATTGACCCTGAGACAATTAACTTTTGTTTGGAACAGAGAACACAGTCAGACAAATATGACTGAGTATGAAAGAAAGAGGGTGTAGTGAGCAAGATAGACACCATATAAAGTACAGAATTCTATTTTTTTCATGCTAGTAGCATCTTCATAGATTCATTCTCATTTTAAATTAAATTTCCTAATCATTGTTAAATGATATCCTCTGTTGCTCTATTATCCTCTGTTTCTCTATTATACACATGTCCTCTAGTCCTTGATAATGTTTTACCCTGGGTCTTTCAAAATAATGTCTTTACCTACATCTTCTTAGTGGCCATTGAGCTCTATGGAATAAATATAATCACCCGTGCATTAACATATGTATATTTTTAATGATTGCCTAGTGCTGGCCACATTCCAATAATACTTCCACTGATTCATTATAAACTGTTTTTAATCTCATGCTTTGATTATTCCAAATTTATCGCAACACTTAACATTTTCTAGCCTATTCTTATCACCCATCACACCTTCTCCCCTTACACATATACAGAGTTTCCATTTCTGACAGTATATCTCCAAATTTTCAGTAAAAATAGAGGCGATTAGGGTATTGGACTCCCCAATACTGTCAATTTCCTAACTTCAAGTATTACTTGATCCATGCTCTAGTATTTAACTAGATTTTAATCACCACAGCTAGGCTAATTACCCTTAACTCCCTATTACAGCCTCCTTCTTTATACTAAATTTAATGTAATTCTTTGCTTGAACCCATTCACTCAATCTCCTCTGGAACTCTAAAGTATCAATTATCATACCTGCAACTTGCATCTTATTCTTTTCCTATTTATGTGTTCTTTCATTCATAGCACATAAATATGACCAATTACCTCCCATGCCTCCAACAGAAGCTTTTTTTCAATCTCCCTCTTTATAGTCTGCTTTCTTCTAACCCATTTACCAGAAGCTTCTCTAAGAAATATCTATTTCTTCACCACCTATTCAATTCTTTTTTTAAGATTTATTTATTTATGCGTACAAGAGCTGGGATACAGGCCAGAGATGTGGGGGGGTAAGAGGATTCACCAGACAGAGTGGGGAACAGAACAGGCAGACTGACTGAAATACACTGCTGAGGGAAGCAGCAGGCAAGACAAGAGAGGTCTACTGCACCATATGGGTTGCTCCAAGGCCAGCCGGGGATCGAACTTGTGCTGCAGAGGCTAAAAATTGTTTCAGAGTTCGGTGCTTAACCCCTTGCATCACCAGGGAGGCCCTATTCAATTCCTAACACACTGAAATTTGGCTACTAATAGTAAACATTATTATAATTTCTTGAGTAAAGTTCAGTTGTAATTTCCTACTTGTCAAATCCACCCATACCATCTGATTTTTTTTGCCTATTTCTGCATCTACTTCAAGACCACCTCATCTTCCTGACTCTCAAATATAAATTTTACTAAAGAATAGCCAAACCCCATTGGTTGTTCATTAAACAGCAATTCACTATCCCTCTCCCTTACATACAAAGCCCACCACCAATACAAAGAAAAATTCTCCTAAGCATCATCTCAGAAAGACCTCACAAATATTATCAAAGAAGAAAGAGTAAAATTCTTCCTTTTTCTTATTCCTTGTTTTATATATATATTATATATATATATATATATATATATATGCACTGATAGTATAAGTAGATGATACCTGCAGCTCTGGAAACCATGGTTTGTTTGTTTTGTTTCATTTTTTTTTTGTCAATAAAGCATATGTGAAGGATGAATGATGAGAAGATCCCTTGTCTTCATGACAGTGGGAGTCTTAAATTTACCTTAGGATTGCTGATCTGATTTCTTATTTTCTGGGAATAAACATTCCTTTACTTAAGCCACTTTAAGATTCTCTACTACTAGGCCTCTTACCCATTTGGCCATCAGATCTGCTTAATCCTTTGACTCCAAGTACAATATATTACATAGCACATAAAATTATCATGGTAGACTAGCACATAGTAGATGAGTAAGCAATATTTGCTAAATTTGAGCAAATTATTTTTATTCTATTTGTATCTTAGGATAATTTCCTATGATAGTATCTTCAGGACAAAATACATATATTTTGGGATTATAGAAAGGCTATTTCTGAAACAGACCCTGTATCCACTTCAACTTCATATGTCTTTGCCTATGTTAATATCTTTAAGTTGTTGTCCCTGCCCCTTCCTTTTTAGTTTTGTGAAGTTTTGTAAGTCATGAACCAGCTACTCTGAAAACCCTTGTTTTCTGCTGGCGGCACTTAAATACTCTCTCTCCATGTTCATGGCATCTGTTCATACCTTTATTATAGCATTTATCAATTTACGTGGCAATGATTTGTTTACCTGTCTCTTCTACACTGTGAGTGCCATGAGAAAAAGAACTGTTTCTTATCTGAGTGAGCCCAGATCCCAGCTCACTGTCTGGCACAGAGTAGAAACCCAATTAATTATTCTGTTATGAGTAATGACTCTTGATCATTAGTTTCTCAGAAGAAAAAGACAGATAATAGCCTGATTTTTATTTCCTTTGTAAATTCTTAAAAGATGACAGCCCTAAAAAGCATATGTTGTGAGATTAGATAAGAACAATAAGAACACTGGCTAAAATTGTGCTCATATTAGAAAACACTAAACTTTGCCAGAGTTTCAATATATCATCTTAATTAATTGGAACACTGATACTTTTACAATGCCAGTAAGGGATATCATTCACATATTACTACCTCACTGCAAAAATATAAGCAGAGAATATTCTATCATTAACTATCTACGTTAATATAGTTTTTCCTCAATGAATTCATATTTCAGGCAGAATCCCTAACTTCTCCTAACCAAACCAGAGAGTAACCCCTTGTTAGCAATATTATTTTGTTTTAGTCCCTTGCAATATGTCACTGACAGGAAGAGATGGTTACGTTTCTCTCTTCTCTGGCCAATCATAATGTACAGCCACCACATGTGTGCCCCTACACACTTATTTCTTCAGATGCCACCTCTGATTTAGAAGGAGAAAAGAACAGATGGAAAGAAGGATGTTCATTTAGCTCTCGTGCCATATTTATTGCACAGAGTGGGGGTTAGAGCCAACTTTTAAAGGTCAAATGGCAGAAATTCATCATCTTTTCTGATACCTAGCAAAGGCTCAGTTTTTGTTTGTTTCCATCATTTAATCCCTGTCTTTAGGTATTTGTACATTTCCAAAGAAGTAAGTTTGCTTTTGATAAAACCAAACAGTCTTTATCTCAAACTTTATTATCCAAACTTAAAAAAAAAGATTCACATTAATAATTGTCACACCTCAGCAACATCCATTTGAGAAGTGTAAGGTGCTTTCTAAGTGACTATTCTGTACCTGCTCTAATCATACCTCCAGACACAGCAAACAGTAAGAAAAATACCTCCTGAAAAAACATTTAATATCTTATGATAGATTATATAGCAATTTCACTACAAAATACATATCTAGAACCAATACCACAATTATCAGCTGAAGATAGTTACTCACAAAAAAAGACAAAAACAAAACACTCTGGGTAAAAAATAATAGGTATTTTCATAAACAAAATTAGAAATACTTGTTGTAAACTGAAAACATATATAATCGATAAGCGCTTATACAACAGATGAATAAATGAATATGCACTGTTGGTTTTTTACCCTTTGGTAAAACTTTGGTTGAACAAATTACTGTAAGTTAATTGATTTATCCCAAACTTGCTCAATATTAAGGAATATTCAATTTGAATATAAAAAAATGAAATACATCCAGGATTATACTGTAAAACAATCTGCATATCAGATTAAATGTTTGAGACTATTTAAATGGGTCAATTTTTCATGAATAATATTTGCCTAGCTGATCCTTCTGACTCCCTCCATCACTTTTAAGGACCCTCAAGATTGCTTTAGGCCTAGTTACAGAATCCAATTGTGTCTATATTATAATGTCAGTTTATTAATGACCTTAGTTCTATCTGCCTCCTTTGAAAAAAAGAAAAATTAGTTGAGCCCAGCAAGATGACTGCAGACTGAAGACTCTTGTACATCTCCTCCATAGACTCACAACTAGATTGCAGCAGAGCAAAGCCAATAATCCTGAAGAAAAACAGATGATCACAGTACACACGAAGAGCAGAGGTCTAGCAGAAAGGGGCAAGTAAAACTTTAAATGAATGGTGTTTAATGTGATACTACTTTAGTACAACCCAAAATGGGGACAGAAAGCTTCTACCATGCATAATCCCTTTAGCTACTGACTCAGGGGCTCAAGCTAATATGGAGACTTTTAACACCCAGCACCTAAGAGGCAGAACAGAGCTGGTGCCAGGGAAAAAGGGTGCACTTATAGAGCTGGAGACCTATAAGGAGCAAGTGCAGATAAATTATAGGCTTGAGTATGTATATATTACACCATGCATATATATCATATAAATAATAATACTAATAAAAGTATTAGCCAAATCCAGAAGTACCACATTTTTTTATACAAAATTATCAGTTATCTGTGTGCTAATAGTAACTACACAGTGAAATTTTTCTCCTCGGTCCCCAAATGAATGGTCTGCACAGAATCTGAAAGGAAAATCAATGAATAGATCATTCATTATTTCTTGCATCAATATCCACACATGCATCTCAAAGAAAAATAAGTAACTTAATAAAAAAATTCAAAATCTATTTTTCTCCCTTCAAAAGTATACAAATTCATTTAGAGAAAAAAAAATGAATTAAGACTGGAGAGAACTTGAAAAGACAAGTACTTAGTGGCACATGGGAAAATTTCTCTGTTCATTAAAACAATTGTGCTAATGAATAAAGGTGCTTAGGAGTGAGACAAAATTAATGCAAACTTCTGCAAGTTAATTGATAAAGAATATCTTTCACTTGCTTTTAAATTTAAAGAATATACATTAGCAATTTTTCACTGCTATATGAAAATAGAGCCATGGAGGAGGAGAGACATAACTCTTGAAGGAGTATGAATTCAGATGCTTTATTATTTTTGTAAAAAAGGCACATATATGTAGCTTATCTAGAAAGGGCCAATAAAAGGCAGATTTCATTTCATGAACATTTAGAGTTCTTTTTTCTGATCTCCTCACCATAGCAACGTGACAAAAACACCTGCCCTGTTTTCAATCCTGATTCCTTGCTCTGTAAAAATGAGGTAACAGGGCTTTAAGCAAATCATATGGTGATAGCTTTCTATCTGCAGGAATGGGGATGAAAGACCACCATTAACAGCTCCTTTTTATGAGCATACGTGGTCTTTCAAGCAAGTACATATATTCATTTCTTTGCCTTCCAATTGGACCGTTCCGCAGCATTGTAGGCGCTCCCGGGAAAGCCTTCCCGTGTCTAGAACGGCCATCATTATGTCACGACTAGGTCAATATTCTGTAACCTAAAACAAACTCCCACCTCTAAGAAAAAGAATTTCCTCCAAATGCAATGCTTTCTTTCTATTCTTTTTTCAAATATATATTTCCATCATCTGAGTAAAACTGGCCTTTAAATATTTCAAGCTTGATTGTTAGAAGAAAAACCTGAGCTTTCAGTCTACACGGAGGTTTTTTTTTTTTTTTTCACAATAGAATTATTTTTAACCATCAAGAAATAACTCTGAAAGCTCCTTCTCTGTAAAAAAAAAAAAAAAAAAAAAAAAGAAAGAAAGAAAGAAAGAAAGAAAGAAAGAAAGAAAGAAAGAAAGAAAGAAAGAAAGAAAGAAAGAAAGAAAGAAAAAAAAAAAACCAAAAACGAAAAAAAGATTTTTTTTTTTCTGAGGTAAAATTCATATCAAATTATTTCAAGATGGCCTAGAGTCTCCCTGAACAATAAGTACTTATAAAAGATCACTAATAGTGTGTTGTTAAGTACCTGATATTTTTCAACTTATTTTTAAAGATTTATTTCTTTGTACAAGAAACGGGAGGGTGAGAGGATTCACCAGACACAGAGTGGGGAACAAAACAGGCAGACTGACTGAAACACACTGCTGAGGGGAGCAGTGGGAGAGTCAGGAGAGGTCTGCTGTGCCATGTGGGACTCTGCCTGGCCGGCGGGATCAAACCCGCATGCAGAGGCTGCGGACAGCTTCATGGTGAGGCACTCTACTGCCTGCACCACCAGGGAGGCCCAATATTTTTCAAATTTAATGTATTAGTATATTAATATATATGGATGATATTAATATATGTATATTAACACATATATTAATACATTAAATTATATGCATTTAATATCTAAAAGAATATTAAAAATATTGCTAAAGTTAGTCAATAGCCTCTGTGCAATTGAAGGTACATATTGGAAAACAACACAGGAGAAAAGATTCTGGAAAGACAATAGTGGTGGCTATTCAGTGTCTTTTTATTTTATTATTTTTATTTATTGCTTAATTTTAATTTTGGGGTTACATTTTTGTTCCTCCATATGTGCACATGTTCCATTCACCCTCCACCAAACTTCCTGTGCCAATATCCTGTCTGCCTCCTGCCTCCATGTCTTTCTCCCTTCCCTCTGTTTCCTCTGGGAGCCATTAAATTATTTCAGTAAGTCTAAAATTTATTCCTGCTGCATTTTGCCTGTGTATGTTTTTGATTATTTATATTCCACAGATGAATGAAACCATTTGATATCTTTCACTTTGTAACTTATTTCACTTAACAATCAATCACCTTGAGGTCCATCCCTTTTGTCCCAAAAGACACTATGTCACCTTTTTAAAAAGCTGTGTAGTATTCCTTTGACTATATATGCCACAATTTCTTTACCCATTCATCTGCTGAAGGACATTTAAGTTGGTTTCCCGTCTTGGCAATTGTGGACAGTGCTGCTCTGAATATAGGTATACATAAATCTTTTTGTATTCAAGTTTTCATATTTTTAGGATAAATACCTAATAAAGGTTTCATTGGATCATACAGAATTTTCACTTTGATGGTGACAAACTTCATTAGCTTCCTTTTGTCTCGGAAAGTCTTTATTTCACCTTCATATTTTGTAGGACAGTATATTATTGATTGGCAGTTCTTGTCTTTTTGGATAGTGAGAGCTTCCTCCCACTCTGGATCTTGTGTGGGGGAAAAAGCAGAGGAAAGCCTAATCTTGGGTGTCTTTGCAAATTATCTTCTTTTTCCTTGCTTCTTATAAACTTTTTCCTTTATTTTTGATTTTTGATAATTTAACAATCATATAACTTTGTGTTGGTTATTGCATTTAGAAACGGGTTTCTCTCTGCTTCCTGGATATCCATTCTTAATCTGTTCCTTCGATTTGGGAAATAATCTATTATTATTTCAGTGAGTAGGGTCTCTGTTCTATATATAAGTAACAACTCCGAGTATTTGTCTTTTTCCTCTAGTACATAATGCTAAGAATTATCCTCCATTTCCATCCATGTCACAAATGACTAGAGTTTATCTTTTATTTTTTTTAGCTGAGTAGTATTCCAGTGTGTTTATATCCCACGTCTTTGTAATCTACTCATCTGCCTTCAACCCTTAGGTAGCTTTCAGAACTTGACTACTGTAAATAGCACTGCAATGACCATAAGAGTGCATATATCTCTTCAAATAGGTGTTTTGCATTCTTTATGTAGATACCCTAGGATTGGAATTTCTGGATCATATGTTAGACCTATTTTCAATCTTTTAAAATTTCTATACCATATTACATTGGGGCTGAACCAGCTACATTCCCGCCAACAACTATGCGATGTTTTAATCTTGAAAAATCCTCACATAAAAATAGAACATTTAGGTAGAAAATCCAGTAAACCAGGGTCAGCATTTAAAACAAAACTAGATGAATAATTACCCTCATGAACACCAAAATAAACAGGGTAGAGGCAAACCACTGATAACCTTTAAATTGCATATCTGAAATTCCACAGGAAGAAGAGGAAGAAAGCAACAGAGTAATGCCTTAGACAAGAGGACACTAAAACTGCCAACAGATATTCACCGGAAATCAGAGGCCAGTGTGAGGACAGTAACTGAAATTGTGAAGAGTTTGTGAATGTAACTTCCCTACCCCCTACCCCTCAAGAAAAACTAGCTATTTCAACCAGAGAACCATTGCTAAGTCTCAGAACTGAGGCGCCACAGTTTCCTTCCAGAATAGGAGCCCACACTGAGCAGAAATTGCAGGAAGGGGAAACAAAATTGAGCAAGATAGAAATAGTAAAGATCAGGGGGGAGTACAGATCAAATCCCAAAAAGCACATTACCACATGGTTTAACATCATAAAAACAACAGAGTGGGGAACCCCATAAAGTTATATAAGTTTTCCTAAACCCTGCCTTAGGAAAATTCATTTCACATAAACATGAGCAACATAAAAGTATCAAGGTCATATCCCATAGGGAGTTATCATAATAAAAAAGAGGTGGGGAAGCAGAATAACATACTGCAGACAATAAAAGCATGCCAAAATCTATGCCCACAAAACAGAACATAACCACAACCTATTATTTCAAACCAATGCTAAGATGCATTAAGAAAATGCTACAAGATGTGTGAAAAACACAGTATAAATCAGAACTACAAGGCCTCAGATAAGATGCTCCAAAAGTCTGAAAATAATAGAGAAAACTAGAGAAAAGAAAATGCAAGAAAAAAGATAAATAATATATTAGGTAATAAATACAGCAGATGATGGCTTAAGTATGAGAAAAGGTGTAGAAAAAACTTTAAAATCAAGAAGTAATGAAGGAAAAGGTTTGAAGAGAAAGCTAAACATATTGAAGATAAGCAAAACATTTTGAACATATGGACAAAGATGAAACACAACTGAAACAGAATAAATATTAAACCCAATAATCCAGAAATTTTTCCTGAATGAAAGATTTAAAACTGAATATTGAAAATATATACAACATTGGGCCCCCCCAGTTCAGCGGTTGAGCGCTGGCCTGAGAAGCTGTCCGCAGCCAGTGCAGTGGTGGTTTGATCCCGGCCGCCAGCAAGGGTCCCACATGGCGCGCAGACCTCTCCTGCTGCGCCCGCTGCTCCCCTCAGCAGTGTATTTCATCAGTCTGCCTGTTCTGTTCCCTGCTCTGGCTCTGGTGAATTCTCTCACCCTTGCAGACTTCTGACTGTACCCAGTGCTTATATAAATAAATAAATAAATCTTAAAAAAAAAAAGTATACCCAACATCACTGAGTAAATAACTCCTAACAAAAAATGAAATATATTCTACTAAAATTAAATGATTTAAAGGGAGGGAGAGAAGGAAAGAAAAAAGGGGGAGAAGTAGGGAGGGAAAATAACACATTTCAATGTCTAGAAAACAAAGAACAAAACACATGAGAAGAGAAAGAACTTTCTCTTATAAAAGAAAGAAAATTATATTATCATCAGACACTTCAATAGAAGTATTTTATGCCAAAAAATGTAATGACTTAATCATTAAAGAAAAAGAAGACTGCAAGTCAATTATTTATATCTCACAAAATAGATTTTGAAGCTCAAAAGACAGGAAAATTTTTAGTAAACAACTTTCACACAAACAAAATGGCTAGAGACATTGACATAAGGATGGGTGATTCATAAATATATAGTTACATGTAGCACTAAATGAGGGAAAAGGGGGAGAGAATAGAATATGAAATTACAATATTCTCAGACAATATTGGTATAGTATACAATAACTATAACAAATGGAAAATAATGGGAAGAACAAAAGCAAACAAAGACAATGGTTTCAATAACATTGGCAGTAACATTAGCATTGCTTCTCTAACGTTGTTGCATATGACCTATTAGGAAGAAAAAGTGAGTATTTATGAGATTTTTTGAACCACTATTCTCAGCAATAAAGAAAAAAGATGCAGATGTAATGAAGAAGAGGTTAAGTAAATACCCTTTACTCTTGGATTTGAAATAGATGTACCAATCTGAACTTGGGTTAGGCAGTCATCAGTGCAAAGAAAAAAATAGAACACAATCAAGGTAGAAAATGGAGGGTTACTATTTTATTTTTTTTAAAGATTTATTTATTTATGCTTACAAGAGCTGGGGTACAGGCCAGAGATGCAGGTGAGTGAGAGAATTCACCAGAGACAGAGTGGGGAACAGAACAGGCAAACTGACTGAAACAAACTGTTAAGGGGAGCAGTGGGTGAGTCAGGAGAGGTCTGCTGCACCATGTGGGTTGCTCCCTGGCCAGCCAGGGATCGAACTCACACTGCAGAGGCTGTGGATTGCCTCATAGTGTGGTGCCAACCCCTTGCGCCACCAGGGATGCCCCGGGTTACTATTTTAAATAGCACCATGAAGATGATTCTTAAAAACAGACTGAGTGATATGAGAGTGTGAGTCATGTCTTATCGAGGGTGGAAGTAGTTTCAGGAAGAGAGCCACAGGTCAATCCATCCTGAAGCACAATGTTGGGTGTATTTGCCTCTGTCCATGTTCCTTTTAGTTTACTAGAAGACTGCTTTAAATTGTTAATAATTTTTAATAACTAGACAGTACTAATAGTAAATCAAGACCTCAAATCCAAAATTATAAAACTTTAGAAATAGACAACTTTACATAAAAATATCAATTATTAGAATATGATCGCCAGATACACAGAAAAATATGTCCAAAGTTATGGAAATTTTTCCTTCCCATTCTTTATATCCTGCCAATACCCAAAAGAAACTGAAACTACTCTTTAATTAATTTTGTACGAAGATATCACTACAGCGTGAACCAATGTTCAAATAAACCTATTTAAACCAACTTGAGTCACCTTAGAACATTTGCCATTAATGAGGTAATAAAGAAGAGCACAATTTTTTGTTAGAACGAATAATGAAATCAAATAAGTGAATTTCTGATTCTGAGGTTTTGTATATCAGAAACAGACGTACTGATTGACAATCTCTGGAAATAGGGTCTAGGTCCATTATTTTAACAAAACTTCACAGAATTGATTCTTTTTTTTTTTTTAAGATTTCATTTATTTATACACGAACCGGGTTACAGACCAGATGTGCAGGAGGGTAAGAGGATATACCAGAGGCAGAGCGGGAAATAGAGCAGGCAGACTGACTGAAATACACTGCTGAGGGGAGCAGCGGGCAAGACAGGAGAGGTCTGCTCCTATGTGATATTCTCGCCGGCTTGGTGGGTCCAACCGGCACTGCAGAGGCTGCAGGCAGCTTCACAGCCCTATGCTCAACCGCCTGTGCCACCAGGGAGGCCCAGAATTGATTCTTATGCATTACAAAAGGCACTGTACAGGAAAAGCTCAGCTCACTTAAGTTCAACCTCAACAACTTCAGAATTCTGCTAGAGTTAAAAATGCAAAAATTTTAAATTGTACTATATGATATTCTATCTTCACTCAAAGATATATTTTAAATTTATTAAAAAAAAAACACTTGATGAAATAAATTTCTTCATAATGAATTATTTGGGTTTGATAACTTTTTCCTGATTATAAACAATGGCCATTATTGAAATGTGTAAACAGATTTAAATAAAAACATAAATAGCACTGGAATTAATGAATGTTAATGTGCTGTCCTTCATTTCATAGTTTCTATAATTGCATTTGTGTGGGTTTGGTTGCTAGGAAAAAAATAAATTATCCCTTAACATCATATTACCATGCCAAGAAACTTCCATCGGTATTCAAAAAATTGTTTGGAAACACTGTATTTGACCATCACATGGAAGAATGGATTTATCCAACAGTTTTTGTCATATTCATTTATATATCTACATTTGGATGTTTTTAAATAACACTATAAGTGTTTTAAATAACACTATATTTTTTCAAGCTATTTGTACACATTTGGTTATTTTTTATAATCCTATGGGTAGAATTGAATGAAATAAATGAAAATATCAAGGTGCCTGCCATATATATGTATATATGTATATATATGTAATACATATATGCATGTATGTATATATGTACATGTGTGCATATGCATATATGGCTCTCTCTATATATATAGCCAAATTATCTTTTAAATATTTTGCCAATTAAAACTCACATTATCCATGCTTCAGAAAGCTCCCACTGATCATTAATTTTTTATAAGTTACAATTTGAAAGAAGGGAATAGTATTTGATGTTTTAGTTTTCATTTCTTATTGGTGACAGTTAATTTTTTTCATACATTCTTTGACTAAAAATACCTTTATATTCATTAGCAAATTAAAGGAAAATAGTAAGAAAAATCTGTCAGGATTATAAAGAATGTTTTAGTTTGGTAAAGCTTAGGACACACTGATAAGCATAGATTTATTTTTCTGAATCAAAATCAAATAGAACCTAAAACTTTAGGTCTATATTTGGTATTTGACAGGTAAAAATAAATTTACACACAAATTCTCATAAAATATTAAAAGTCTCTTCAAGTGGCTAAAGAGACATCTCAAAGTTCTAAAATTTTATGTGGCACCTATAACAGAACATTTTAATTAGTCAAGCCTAAGTGACACAGAAACATATGGAACTGGCAGTAATCTGGTTGCAGAATGATTGAGCAGTTGTGGGTGAAACAAGTTAAAGAGGATAATCAACATTAATGTTAATTTTTTTTTTTTTTAGCATTAATGACTCCTTAGTTCAAAGCTTCACAGCTTCCAGGTGTCCATCCAGATGCCTCACATTAAACTGGTCCTTAGGTGCACACTGAGTCACTCATGCAGGGCACAGAACAGCAACCAGCATGGAAAATTATTCTCACTGATGGGACTTACTTCAATTTCCACATCTTTGACACTCATAAAGATTAGTCCCTGTTCCAACTTCAGAATTTTTTCTAATTTAAAAATCCATTAAGTTTGAAAACTCTCTTTTTAAGGGGGAAAAAAAAATAACTTGTATTCCACCATCTTCTTCAAACCCACACACTGATCCAAAAATACTGCAAAATTAATGTAGCACATTATTATACACACACACACACTTCAAAAATCAAATCATGCTCCTCACCACTGAAAATTGTAAACATAAAGCATTATATCTAACCTGGTTGGGTTTTAGTTTTCTCCTTAATAGACCAGAATTGAAAATAGTAAGTCAAATGTAGGTCAAAATGAAAGAATTTGAGCTGACTGGCCGGGCAACTTCATTGTACAAACATTAGTGCTCCTCTATTTTCATCAAATAGAGTCAATATCCCAATGCATATTTAACACCATATGAAATAACTGTCATATACAAGAATTTTAAAAATGAGTACCAATAGCAAGCAAAATTGATGGAATTCTTTGGAACTTAAAGAGGTCAATTTGGAGATATCAATAGTGTATACTTTCACATACATATCTTAGAAATGGCCTATTTCTAACCAATTTCTGAAGTAAATAATTAGTAGGAAATGGTGATTACATGTGAAATAATTTATTTTTAATTAATTATTTTCTACACGATTGGTAATTTTTGGACAGTATTTGATTTCTCCCCTTGGGTGCAGTCTCCCTAGTTCTCCCACCCGCCATAGCATCCATGATTCATCTCCCTGACCCTTATGTCCTTTCCTCCCCTGTTTTGACCCTCTCCTTCCCCATTACTGACTGTATGCTTCAGATCTATGGTCAGCTTTTTGCAAGTTTTGTTTTTTTCTTGACCCTTTGTTCAGTTTCTCTATATCCTATGTATAAGTGAAACCATTCTGTATTCGGCTTTTTTTCTCCTGACTTAATTGGCTTAACAAAATCCCTTCTAGCTCCATCCATGTTGCCACAGATGACATGAGTTCATCATTTTTGATTGCTGAGTAGAATTCCATTCTAAATATATACCACATCTTCTTGATTCATTCACCTGTTTTGGGGAATTATATAAATCATTAAAAATAGTGCTGCAGAGCAGTCTTCTGCCCACCTGTGTCTATGCAACGTCCCACTTACACAAACTCACTGTCCCTCTGCAGGGCAGCAGGCTTCCTGCCTGCCTGTGACCTGTACCAGGACAGGGCTTCTCTTCACTGAACTCCCTCAGCAGAAGCAGCTCTCCTCAACGCTGCCGGCTGGGACCAGGCAGGCCTTTCTCTCTTATGAAATCTGTCCCTTTTGGAGCAGCCCTTTCTACCCATTTGCCTCTATGCTAGTGTCCTTTATTCTTCTCTCCCTTTTATAATAAACCTGTCCTTTTGGATAAATAAATAAATAGTGCTGCAATAAACACAGGAGTACATTTCCTTTCAAACTAGCAGTTTTCTGATCTTTGGGTAGATTCCTAGGAGTGGAATTGCTGGGTCATATGGTAGATCCATATTCAATATTTTGAGGAAATGGTGGCTGGACCAGTCTGCATTCCCACCAGCAGTGCAAGAGGGTTCCTTTTTCAATACATCCTCACAAGCATTTGTTGTTTCTAGGTTTTTTGTTTGTTTGTTTGTTTGTTTTTTAACATGGGCCATTCTCACTGGTGTGAGGTGTTATCTCATTGTGCTTTTGATTTGATTTGCCTGTTGGCCATTTATATTTCTTCTTTGGAGCAGTTGCTCTGGGATGCTATTTTCAGCTTCAACATCATATGCCCTAAAGGATTACACAAGGCTGGTGGAAAGCATGCTGAATGTATACAATTTGATTCACTTCATTGCTCAAATGTTCAATAAATATCATGGGAATATACAAACTGAAAAAAAAATACTTAAAGATATTCAGACTTCAATACATATGTATTAGGAAGATTTGTATGTATGTTTGTCCCATATTGGATTTTATTGTTATTCCCATTTAATTGAAAGAATGATAGTTGTGAGGTTTTTAACCTGTGTGGTGTATCTTCATATGTTGTACTTGTTATGTTTTAACACATATGTTATATATGTTATGTTTCATGTGATAACAAAACCTTTTTAATAATCCCATAGAATGTATGCTAGATGAAAGTTAAGAGGAATAGTGTCCATACAAGAGGAAAGATTTTCCAAAATAGACCATACCTTGGGATTTATAAAACAAAGGGAAATATGTTTGTTATCAATAATCTCTATACTCTGAATCCCTATTCCAAGAAGCAAAAGAAAAAAAAATTCAATTGAAGATGGTTTAATGGTAAGGGAATAGAAGGAAATTAAAAACACTGGAATCAATCTCAGTCTTAGAAACTAACAAATACACAAGTCTTATAACCTTAGGGCTGGGAAAGAAAACAGGAACAAAACTGCTGAAGCCAAAAAAAAAAAAAAAAAAAAATATCCACAGGCACAAACAGGCATGTGGCTACAGAGATGACATTGTGCAGGGAAAAAAAGGAGGAAAAAGGAAGTTGTAGGAGATTGAGGAATAGAAATTGGAAAAAAACAAAAACAGGTTAAGTAAAAAGAGATGTAGAACCACAAGGGCTTCATAATTATTACAAATAAAATGTCACACCTAACACTTAGTAAACTTACTCTTTCAGGGTACAGAGTGCCTGTCAAAGGATTGTTCTTCTTATGCTATGTCATGACATATCTATTATTCTAAATCACAAAATGAATAAAAATAATTTTGAAACTTAGTTTTTCAAGTGATTTTTTAATAAAATTGCTTCTTATTATGGTATAAAGTTATCTCTCAGATCAGTTATGTATACTATATTTTCATAGAAAGGTTCTATAAGACAAACTAAGCATATTCAATTACGAATGCATGCATTTTACCTCAAAGACAACAACTATCCAAATTTGTATCAAGACTCCCAGGGGTACTTAAATTAGACTAGTAGCCACTGGTACTTGAGATAGAACATCAGACAAAGTTGCAGTAGAAATAGCAAAGTTGCAGTAGAATTTACAAATTCCTTTGTAAATTCACCTTACTTAAGGGATGGCCAACAACTCATTTGTTATCATATAGGTCCTCCCAGTAATACACAGCACTACTTCACCTAGTAAACCTCAAGGGACCTTGAGATATAGAGGGTTAACGGCCCTCCTCAGGTCACACAGTTATTAGAGTGACTAGTGGGCCTCCCCGGTGGCGCAGCGGTTGAGCGCTGGGTTGCGAAGCTGCCCGCGGCCTCTGCGGCGCCGTTCGATCCCCGGCTGCTCCCCGGCCACCGGAGGAGGGTCCCACATGGCGCGCAGACCTCTCCTGCCGCCCGCTGCTCCCCTCAGCAGTGTACTTCGGTCCTTCTGCCTGCTCTGCTCCCCGCTCTGGCTCTGGTGAATTCTCTCACCCTCCCGTGCTTCTGACTGTACCCAGTGCATGTATAAACAAAACAAACAAACAAACCAGCAAACAAATAAATAAAGCATGCCTCTATAAAAAAAAAAAAAATAGAGTGACTAGTAACCAGTGATATTGAATTCAAAGCTGGCATCTTGTCTCTTAAACTGGTGCTTTTGGACTCACCTATGCTTTGTGGATATATTATCACCATGCTTCATTTACTGCTGCAAACATATTGTTTTTGTTAAAATTCAATTTCATGTAGGGAAAAAAACACACATAATGGAAAATTTTACAAGATTCTTTTGTTTTTGATATACTTGTTCTTAAGAGGAAAAAAGTGCTTCTTAAAATGAAAACATTAAAGTTGAGAATATTATTTGCAATGTACAAATCTATATACTTTTTATCTTTTACATTTGACCATCAGAGCAAAAGAAAATGTTTTAAATTTAGACACTGATTTTTTCTCTCTTTTAACTGCACATAAATTATATAATTAATATACAGTAAAATGTACATATTTAAAGTCTCTAATTTGATCAGATTTTATATATGTATACACATGTGAATGCATCACCAGAATCAAGGAAATTGATGGATCTCCCCCACACAACAAGTTTCCAGTGTCCCTTTTCTAATTCTACCATCTGCCATTTCTGATCCCATCCCATTTCCACCTACTGAACTATCTTATGCCATTACAGACTATTTTACTTTTTATAGAAAGTCATATAAATAAACTGGTATGGACTCTTTTGTCTGTCTTTTTAAATTTTGCATAATTATTTTGACATTCATCCAACTAGGTGCATATATCAATAATTTATCCTTTAATTGTTGTGTGGTATTCCAGAAATTTCCGTATATGGAAATACCACAATTCATGTAAGCATTCATTTGTTAGCAGATATTTGGATTGTTTGCAAATGTTTGACTATTACCCAGTAAAGTTACTGTGAACATTCAGGTGCATATATTTGGATGAATATCTACCTTAATTTATCTTGAATAAACATCTAGGAATGGCATGCCTGGATCAAGTAAGAAGTACATGTTTAAATTTTAGAAACTTCCAAATTATTTGACAATGTCTTATCATTTTACATCCCCAGGAGCAGTGTGTGAGGGTACCTATTCCTACATATCCCTGTCAATATTTGATGTCTTTTCAATTTTAACTATTCAAGTAATCTTTCCATAGAATCTCATTACGATTTTAATTTGTATCTCTTTAATGACTAATAATGTCAAATGTCTTTTCATATACTAGTTTATCATTTATTTTTATGTCATATTGCATTAACTAATATCTAGGAAGCCAGAGCTGAGTCCCTGGGACATGAGTATACATTCTTAGCACATTCTTATAAAAATATTTTTTACTCTGAGAAAGATGAGACTCCATCAAAGTGTTTTGAGAAAAAAGTATATGATCTACCTTATTTCTTAAAATTTCCACTCTACAGCACTTGAGATATATAAAGACAGATTAGGGCCTCCCAGGTGGTACAGCAGGTTGAGCGGCACATTGTGAAGCTGTCCACAGCCTCTGCAGCGTGGGTTCGATTCCTGGCTGGCCAGGGAGAAACCCACATGGCACAGTGGACCTCTGCTGCCTTGCCCGCTGCTCCCCTCAGCAGTGTCTTTGGTCCGTCTGCCTGTTATGCTCCCTGCTCTGACTCTGGTGAATTCTCTCACCTTCCGGCGCCTCAGACCTATACCCCAGTTCTTGTATAAATAATAAAATAAATCTTAAAAAAAAAAATAAAGGCAGACTAGTAGAAAGGTTATTTTAATAATCCGGGTGATAGATAATGGGCCTTGGACTAATTAATGGATGAGTAAGACACAGTCTGATTCTTGTTACAGGTTCAAAGCAAAACTCACAATATTTGTTGGTGAAGAGTATTTGGGGTTTAAGAAAATGCAGGAGAAAAATGCAGAGATCATTGTGACTTCAATAAAGTAGCTACCATTATATGTCTACAGAAGTATGCAGAGGGAAAATGTGTGACATGAAATGATTGAGAATCCTATTCAATATTATTTTTCTTAATTTACCATTAGTTTACAATACTATATAAGTTTCATGATTATAGCTACACACCTTGATATATGTATATCTCTCACCACAGTTAGCACCAAAATTCCACATACAACTACCAAATTGATCCCCTCTATTATTCTTCCTACCCCTTCCTTTTCCCATCTGGTCACTACAATTTTAGCCTCAGTGTCTAACAGTTATTTTTGTTTTGTTTTTAAGTTCATTTGTCCTGTTTATCTATATTCCACATATGAGTGAAATCATTCTTTGGCTGTCTTTTACTTTCTAAATTATCTCACTTAGCATAATCTCCTGAAGTTCCATCCAAGTTGTTAAAAGAGATGAGTTCATTTAATAGCTTAATAGTATTTCACTGAGTATATATCTTATTCAAAATCAACTGGAGATGCTGAATAAACAGTTAATTACAACAGTCTGTAGTTCAGAACTTAGATCTTTTCCAAGCTATATGAATTAATTTAGCCTACATATGGTGTTTAAAACAATAAAAATAGATGAAGTCACATAGCAGGAGTAGAAATAAAAGAGGATACCTGAGGCTCTGTCCCCAATATTTCCAAGTATCCAATCACTGTAAGAGTTTTTCATATTTTGTGGCCATTATTAGTATTTTAATAAGCAATCAGATTGTATTAACAATATATCAAAGTTGACTAAGAATATACCATTTTTGATAGCTATTATTTCATCAGGAATTATTCTTATTTGCAGCTGCATTGTGCATGCCTTTAGATTTTTTACACTTGGCAGAGTGTTGGATGAATATCAAGAGTGAAGATTTTTGTTAACTTATGACTCAAGATATTTCTGATTAAAAATGATCTTTTAAAGCGGTCTTTTCTATCCGCTAGTCACTATGGCAATTGTATTATCCAGATTCTCATTACAATATTTGTTGTTGAAGAGTATTTGGGGCTTAAGAAAATGCAGGAGAAAAAGGCCACTGAACAGTACAAATAAATCTGGCAGATAAAATTAATAGTATCATTCAATTTAAATAAATATCTCTAAATTATATACAAGAGTATTAACAATATCTACTGTTGTGAGCAAGATCTTACATAATATAGAAAGCAGATTTTTTTTCAGATTTCAGCATTCTTCTGTTGCTCAGTCAGATTAAAAGACAAACAAAAAATCAATTTTAATTTTATCTCAAATGGGCCACAAACTGAGGAAAGATCTGGATTCTAACATCCATCAGAATATCTCTTAATTTCAGAAGATCAACATTCAATTTTCACTGAGTAAATGGAGATGCTGGAAAAGTTCCAGCACCTGCACCCCTATGTTTATAGCAGCACTGTTTACAATAGCTAAGCTTTGGAAACAACCCAAATGCCCAAAAATAGATGACTGGATCAAGAAGATGTGGTACATATACACCATGGAATATTACTCAGCTTTTAAAAAAGATAAACACATGCAATTTGCAGCAACATGGATGGCGCTGGAAGGGATCATGCTCAGTGAAATAAGCCAGAAAGAAAAAGAAAAATACCGGATGGTCTCACTCATAGCAGGAATCTAGAAAACTTAAATAATAGACCAGGAAAATGAATAACTATAAGAAAATGAAAATGAAAATCAACAAACAACTATGAACCAGAGATACTCTATGGGGGGTGAGGGGCGGGGAAGGGAGGGATTGGGGTCAAAATAAAGGGGTTGCAATTGTATGGGGAATATAAAAATAAAATTTATTAAAAAAAGAAATAAACATTTTAAAGTATATAGTTATTAATTTTTAAATAAAAAAAATTATGATATTTATTAGCAAGAGAAGACCAGATTAAAAAGCACAGATGGTCATAAAGCTCTACTTCAAAACAGTTGCATCATTTTTCTAGATCAGGTGGTCTCTTGATTTATCATGACCTAGCAACTTCTTAGAAGTAGTCTCTAGTCCACTGCAGACCTACTGAGTCAGTAACTCTGGAATCAAGATTCAGCACCCTATGTTTTAACAAGCCCTCTAAATGATCCTGGCTTGCATTAAAGTTTGAGGACCATTGAACTACATGAATCCAATAAGAAAAAGAAGAAAGAGAAGGAAGATCATTCAGTTTTAATGAAACCTCACATGCATTAGATATTAAATTAGTAATGTCACCATATTTTTTATTCTGTAACCACTTTGTAGCTATTGATATCCCAATTTAACAATGAGTTAATTCTCATAGATGCTAAAAAAAATATTTAGTTGTCACACTATTCCAAAATGCTGATATTTTTCTTATTCTTTAACTTGAAGGGGAAAAACTGATAGATGAGTTTCTAATTTCTAAAAGATAGAGAAATAAAAACATTTGTTGATATTATTAAGTTCTTGGTTTTCATGTCATGGGTTATTAAAATTTTGTCATTATTCAATTTACCTCACATATATACAGTTATAAAGAATAATAATGAAACTAATAGTCAGCTGATAGCTACAAAACCTAGAAACCAACTGCAATAATATTTGCTTCAAATGATTATCTTCATTCTCAGTGAAAGAGAAAAAAAATTAAAAGGGAGAATGCACAATAAATCTATTAGGTAAAAGAATAAAAAAACCTCAGGGATTTTTAAGCATATATTTTTTTCTTTATTTTTAGACAAGCATAGTAAATGCAGGTTCACTTTTCCTTACAGTGGATAAAGAAAAACTGTTAAGACTGCAATTATGAAAGAACATTCACCTGAAATAGAATCATGGAAAAGAGAGGCAATGTCTATTTCATCTAAAAATGCCACAAATATTCAAAGCTCATTTCTATTCCAATCCATCAATGTCACTATTTGACTTGACCCACAAGAAAAATCAGGATATAATCTCTTTCAAAAAGACAATCCTGTTATAAATTTTCTGTCTGTGATATATTTCCTAGTATTCCAGAGCTAATTCATCCAGAGTGAATTTCTAAGTGTGTTAATATAATGCTGGGCAACTCTTAGGATAAAATAATTAATCTGAGTAATGTCTGGTACCAATGCACTTTTTTCATTTCTAAGTCATTTTTCAAAATAATAATAATAATATCAAAAATGGCAAATCATCATTTGGTGCTCACCAATTGCTACAAAAACAGCAAATCATCATTTGGGGCTCACCAATTGCTACTAAAAGCAAGTCACAGTAAAATCTTAGAAGTATATACAGATCATGACTTGAGGTAGAAAGCAGAAACAAAAAATTAGGTATACTGATACAGAGGATATATATTTAATAAAAGGAAATATTTTGCAGAAAAGCCATAACTAATTGTGCCAGAAATATTTGGAAGCATTATCTGCAATTTTCTGGTTTACATATGTTGATTTGGAGAAATAACTTGAATCAGACATCATCAAATAGATATAAATACACTGAGAAAACCAACACTTCATTATAGGTTAAACATATGTTTTTGTTCTTACATTTTGTTTTTTGAATTCTCAACTTGGAAAAAATCCTCAAGTCTATGAAATAAATATGTGGAAGAGGAAGAGCGATTGAGTTTATGTAAGTCTCTATTCATCAGTTTCTGTCTTCTAAAAAGTAATTGAAGGGGTCAAAGAGGTATGAATAGGTAGAGCACAGAGGATTTTAGCAGAGAGTATTTTTAGGGCAGTTTAACTTTTTGATATGATAATACACTGGTGGATACATGTGATATTCATTTCTCCAGACCCATAAAATGGACAACTTTAAGAGTGAAACCTAATGATAATGATGGAATTTGTTGACTGTGATCTGTCAGTTTGACTGTTTGTAGCAATTGTACCACTTGATTCAGAATATCCATAGTAGGAGAGCTGTGAACACGTAGGACATATGTATTTTCCACTCAATTTTTCCTTGAGTCTAAAATTGCTATTAAAAAGTTTGATTTAAAAGAACAAAAGTATCTGAAAACGGAAGTATGCGATTAAAATATATTGAATATTTATGTTTTGAACACCTTTTAGGGGGAACTATTCTGTGGCACATTCTAAACAGCAGATCATAGGACATTAGTGAGGACAAAGCCCTAATTGCTCACACATGAGCCTTGTTTATAGCACACCCCCATATTACACTTTCCTATCCTTTCAGGCTTCTCTACAACTCTACCAATACTTTCTGAAATTAATTTTCAAAGAAACTATTTGAACTCAAATCCAAATCTCACTTAAATCTGTATCTATTGAGCCTCTATATCTGGATGTCAATAGTCAACTAAAATTCAAAATGTACAAAACCAAACTCTCTTCCAGATATTTAGCTTTAATATTACGATATTAATAAGTAATACCAACATTCACACTGCGAAACAAAAGGTCAAGCACCACTTTTTGTCTTATCCTCTCTGTCCTGTCACCAAAACTTCTCAATTTCAACTCTTAACATCTTCCATATTTGCCCATTTTCTGCATATCATGACCTATAGCTTAGTGAAGTTTCTAATTGTGTAGTGCATGCATTGCTACAATTGGTCTTCTGTAAAGCCTTATTTCCTTCAATCTTGTTAAACCCTCAATATACTCCCCCGGCATCCCTGGCTTGATATTGTTGACATTGATAATTAAGAAGAAATGAGAGAGAGAGAGAGACAGAGACAGAGACAGAGAGGGACAGAGAGGGACAGAGACAGGAGGAAAATGTCTATTGCCTATTTGCTTAAAACTGAACGATTACAGTCATTACTTTCAGGATACAATTCAGATTCCATGAGCATGGCATGCAAGCTGTCTACAATTTTTCTTTAGTACTTTCAGCCTCATCCATCCACTTGGCTCCTGACTTATGAAATGCTATGCAATTCACAGAATACTTCATGCTCTACTTCACCTCAAGGCTTTCAGATGGTTTGTCCTGTGTACTTAAAATATCTTCCCACAACTTCTTTCTTTGCACTAACTCATTAAGATAATACTAGTGTGACCTGTTAGGGGATATCTTTTCTGATCTACATCAAGCCAGAAAGCAGGTGTTAGGGCACTTCCTACGTGCTCCCACACTGTGCTATGTGCCAGACACTGACAAAATATTGGGGATGAGTTGAAGATTAAGATATTGTTACAGCTTCCATGGAACACAACTCTAACACATGGTCTACTATACAAGTTTCAGAAATTTCTTTGAAATAAAGGAAAAATGACTGAAAATTTCAAAATGCCATAATTTTTCACAATAGCAACCTAAAAATTTCAAAACTGATTTTTAAAAAGTGATTTTGGAATTGAACTTGATAGGTAAGCATCCTCAGTAATTATGTATATAAAATATAAGCCATTAATCTATAATGTTCTCTCTAGAAACAGAAAAGGGGAGATTTGGAAAAATAAACCATTTTTAAAAGTCCTAAATTGTTGAATATTAAGGAGTGCTAGGAATGTAGATAAGAATTACCATTATATGAATTACTTTAGGGAGAGGAATTTACTTTCTGATTTACATTTATTTAAGATTTTTAAAAAGTGAAAATAACAAACCATTAAACAAACATGGCACTGCATTAAATAAATTTAGGGAACATTAAAAAAAAAATCTCCAAACTGTAGTAGAAGAAATAGTAGAGGAAAATTTGTAAGAGGTATTCTAGAGAAATCAACACACAGAACTGAAATTATTATTTCACATGTTTCCAAGCATGGAATAGGAGTTGACCTTGGTGACCTCAGTCGTCTCTGTCCCTATCTTTCATTTGAGTTAATGAAAATCTGTATAAATTTGCCAACATGAGCTGCAGTCCAAAACCCTGGTGTAATTAGTTGATGTATTAATTTGCCAGCTAGATGTGAACTGAGCATAAATATAGTGGATTATCATGCTAAACCCTAACAGGAAAAGCCCTAAAGGAGATGAAGTATATAGGTCATTTCTAGTCTCCAACTACTCACTGCAGATTTAACAGTCAACAAGCAATTTTCTATGAGGAGAGTCAAGCCAATGCTTGAAAATTTGAAGTCAGCAACACCAGTACCATCACAGAAATAAAAGGAAAAATAGCTAATAATAAAACTACCCCACATTAATTTAAATCAAATATTCAATGTATTACTAACTGATGTATTATTAAAATTCCATTTAGCTAAATATTAAATCTACAAAGGGAGACTATGTGAACTGCTGCATTTGATTTATGCTTTTTCTTGATGTTTATATCCTCCTGTAATGAAAGTATTATTTTATGTAGATCAGAAAAAATAAATATAGCCATTAATATTAAAAACCATAATTTAGTTAGATAAATTCAAGTCATCAATAACCTTACTGTAAATAAAAAATTGAATTAACAGTCACAAGCACAATTGGAAAATACCTTTAGGAGTCAACTTCATAAGAAAATAGATGAGAAATTCATTAATCTATTCCTTTTTTTTTCTCTTTCACTGCCACATCGTTAGTACTTCATTTTAATTTTGTATTAGAATATAGACATGTACAGAATAGGGCCTCAGACCATAGGCTCTCTATAAATATTTGTAGAAAGAACATTTAAATGAATGAGTATAGAATGCCAGCATTCTTGTAAGAAGCCACTGCAATAACACAGCTGTATAATAAATACAAATAGGTGATGGCATGAATGGATTGTTAGAACTCATCGCCAGAAATAAAATAATTTATATTCTCCCCCAAATTATCAAATTAATACACATATTTGGAGGTACAATGTGACTCTTACAACACTGGATGATAAAACTCACCAGAAAAAAATTTCTTCCACCTCACCTTAATTGACCAAGTCAAAAGGGAATATTATTCAACAATCAAAAATGATAAATGCATGCCATTTGCAGCAACGTGGATGAGCTAGAATGAATTATGCTCAGTGAAATAAACCATAAGGAAAAAGAAAAACATCGGATGGTTTTACTTATAGCAGGTATATAGGGGAACACAATAAGATATCAGTGTAAAAAAATAGCAGTACAAAACATAACAAAGCAAAAACAGACAATTATAAATCAGAGACATACTGCAGGGAAAGAGGAGAGAGAGGGGTTAGAGGGAGAGAGGGAGGAGAACAGGGGACTGAGGTGATGGTGCACGGGTGCACTGGGAAAGGAAATTCTATGGGGACTATGCCTAAGGCAGGGGAAGCAAATATTGTTTAAAAATGAACAATGATGTAAAAAATTAAAAAAAAAAAACAAAGAGAACATATTAGAAAAATAAATAAAAATCTGAATATTTTTCTCTTTAAAGTTTAACCAATGGCTTGGAAATCTACTAATGTAGACACAAAATAATATCCATAGTAGTCACTTCATGTTAAATTGTTTTACATTGAGAAGATGGCCTGGGAACACTAATTCCTAGTTGCTAATGGATCATTACCTCCCAATTCAAAAATAAACAAATACTATTTGTAAATACTGATTCAGTTTACAAAGGAGTAGGGTATGTAGGAAAGACTATAACACTTAGTAACCTGGAATTATTTTAGGTGAATGAAATTCTATCCTACAATTTGTCAACCTGTGAGATGCCAAAACACAAATCATGACCTTGGTTCATTCCCTGTATTTAATTTCCTGGGTTCTATTGCTCTCAAAGGCTTTATCTACTAATTGTGTCTACCGAATGCTAATCTGTTTTATGTTTTTAATTTCTTGTGTGTATATATGAGGGTGTTAAAACTATACTGAAGATTGGCAATCTTTTCCATTTTGGGTTCCTTTCTATTCTAAATGCACTAACACTAACACTATAGTTTTTTTCACCCTCCTGTGCCCACACCTCATGTGCCACCTTCCTCCATTCCTTCTTCCCTGCCCCTTTTTTTTTCATTTTTTTCATTTTATATATTTTTATATCATTTTTAATTTTTCACAATGTATGCATTTTCATCTTGGTTATAGTCCCCATATAATTCCCACCCCCCTCATTTTGATCCTACTCCCCCCATCCCTTGTAGTGTGTCTCTGGTTTACAGTTGCTTGTTGATTTTGATTTTTACTTTATTATAATTCCCTGCCCCTTTTAAGCAACAGATAAATGACAATTCATACATGCTCATAATTAAGAATTTTTTTTAAGATTTTTATTTATTTATTTATACAAGCACTGGATACAGTCAGAAGCACAGGAGGGTGAGAGAATTCACCAGAGCCAGAGTGGGGAACAGAACAGGCAGACTGATGAAATACACAGCTGTGGGGAACAAAGGGCACAGCAGGAGAGGTCTGCCACCATGTGGGACCCTCGCTGGAGGCTGGGGATCAAACCGGTGCTGTAAAGGCTGTGGGCAGCTTCGCAGCTCAGCACTCAAACACTGCGCCGCCAGGGGAGGCCCATCATAATTAAGAATTTTTAAATGAATTTTCAACGTTTAGAGACTTATTTTCTCCCTGTGTTTGACTGTCTTTGTGTAATCTGTTATGGATTCACCTTTTTAAATAATTGTTTACTATCTTCTTGCTCAGAAAAATACACTCAGTGTTGACACCAACCTAACAATATTTCATACTCTTCTACTCACTTAGTATTAATGACAAATAACATACTTGGTGTAAAAGTCCATGGAAATTGGCTTTGAAATTCCTTCAACCATTTTCTTCCTCCAATAAATTTGTTCATTAAGATAATAAAATATGAAAAAACTGTACTCAAATATAAGGTTTGGATCTAATCTAATATCTATCAATCATTTTTCTTATATAGTTTTCCAAATTATTTTCTTTTTATTATTATTTTTTAAATTTTATATATTTTTACATCATTTTTCATTTTTGCACAATGTATGCATTTTCATCTTGGTTATAGCCCCCATACAATTCCCACCCCCCTCCTTGTTTTGTTCCTACTCCCTCCTTCCCCCCATTCTTTAGAATATTCTCTTTATAGAAGACAATAGGAATGTTATAGAAGAGCTTATGCTTAAATAATACAGGATCTATATCATTTTATACTAAAAACTTAACAAGACTTCTGGAATTCTAACATAATAACGTACACATTTTATCTAATTGACTGACAAGAAAGTAGAAGAAGGGAAATCATTAGCTTTATAGGGTATTTTTTAATAAGAACAGTACCAACTATCAATGAATTTTTTTGGTTAAGAATTAATTATATACTGAAAGCTTTTATATGTTGCATAGGTTCATAAAACAAAGGGTTATTACACAGAATTAATACAAGACAATGTTCTTGACTACTTTCTGCAAAAGGAAAGAAAATAAATGGAAATGGTACCAGAATTTCTAAGGAAATGATGGATTCTTGCATTTTGTAACAGCTATTTCTTTCAGGTAGATTCTAATTTCATTTGTAACATCTCTAATAGTTTTAATCATCCAAGGAATCTCTGCCTATACAGTCCATAGTAGATGCCATCTATGTTCATCACATTCTTGTGTTTCATTTCCTACCTGAAACTCAGAACTCAACAATCAAAAAGTCCAATAGTTTCAGATAAACCTGTTCTACCAGGGTAAATAAAGTATTCTATTTATTCTGAATTGCATGAAAGTAGCTTCATAGTGTTGAATGGCTTAATTCACCACTGAATAGTTATACATGTTATGCTGCACATTCATAAGTACCCTACAGCTCTTAGAAAAACAATGAATATATTCAATGCCAAAAAGTATTTGTTAAATACAGAATTTATGGAGTCTCTGGTTATCACTAGGGAATAATTAAACTTTGTGTATATTGTATCATGTAGAATTTTTTTTAAATCTCAATCCAGATTCTGTATAACTTAAACAAATGTAACCATTTTAAGAATACTAGTTATATTCTGTATATGATGATTATTGATGCAACCTCATGTACACAATATCAGGTAGAAAAACAATAGTTCTACAATACGTAAATTTTACACAAAACTTGTGAATTAGTGATGCATACATAATTGAAGTAATAATGATCAAAATATGCCTCTCCTCAAGGGATATCTTTATTTTGAAACAAGTCTGATAAAACCTAGCTGGGGATTAACTGCATTATTGACAATCATCGACATTAACATATTTTAACCATGCACATGTGAACATCCTTTGTTTATGGTTCATTATTTACCTAACAGCATTACTCTAAATAAAGGTAATAGGAGTGCTACTATTTTCAGAACAGAATAATTTTACCTGCCTCAAACAAATAGGTCACATTGTCCTTGTATTCATCATTCTAACCAGCATCAGTGTTTTGGGGCATTCATTATCCTATAAAATATATTATTCTTTGAATCTATATTTTACAAAATTCTTCATAATGAAATAAAGTTTAGTGTCTGCATTTCTCTCATTAGCATGTAGGAGAAAAAATATATTATAAAATCACTGTTTGCATTTTAATAAGTTCCACCAGATGAAGAAAATAAAGGGGAACTTTAAATGCAGACAGCATTAGAATAAGAAACAATTATGGGCATTTTCTAAGATATTTGATTGCCCTGATTATGAATTGTCTTAGGTAAGTCAGGATTTAATTTAATTGTGCCTTGCAATAAATAAGAGGGAGCACTCCTTTTCCAGAGGGTTCAGAAAGAAATCTCTATAAAAATTTTCAAAAATTTCTCCTGCTTTAAAACCCTCCTCCATTTTCAGATGTATCTGCTGTCTCCAATTTCTAAGCATTTCAAGGTGCTTTCAGGAGGGAATGACTCACACCCTGGCCTTGTAATCCTCCATTGAAGGCAGTCAGATTTCACCTTTCTCTGATCTATTAAGTCACCTACCATTTGTTCTTTGCTTTTCACTTGCGTAATTTTGTTGACACGTCTTATCTGCTCTGATCATCTCCGTTCATCTTGCCCATGTGGATTTATGTTATTCTCAGGGAACAGCAATAAGTGCATATACTTGAGTACTACAGAGGTTTTAAAAATTGTGGGAATATATTTAACATTAGTCTCAATCTATCCATCTGTATAAATATACCATGTTTAATAAGTTCTTAAATATATTTTAAGATAATTTATATAAGGGGAAAAAAGTATATGGGAATACACCAATGCTCACAGTCTTCATATTGGTTGTTATTAATATTCCTTTTTCATTTTTATATCTTTTTAAATTTTTAGGAACGTATCTATTTACCTGTGTACTGGGATACAGATTAAACTTTTGTCAGTTCAAGTACAATTGGATTAGATATTTCAAACTTCTACAATCCATTCTAAAAGTAGATACTTTTCCACAATACAGGCTGGAAGAAATATAAAAAGAAGTAGAAAAAAGAGAGGGCAAAGAGAATTGGCATTGGAGGCTTGGTCTGGTTTGGACTGTTTAATTCATCTGTCTGCAAAATTTTCTTCCCCTTGTACATTACTTTTTCAGGACTGCTGTAACAAAATATCACTAGCGGCTGACTTGGAACAACAAAAATTTATTGTCTCATAGTTCTGGAACTAGAAATCTGAGATCAGGTTGATAGCAGAACCATGTTCTTTCTGAAGGTGTTAGCGAAGGTTCTGCGCCAGATATCTGTCTCAGCTTCTGGTAGTTCCTTGATTTGTGGCAGCATAACTGCAATCTTCACAGTGTTCTCCCTCTCTGTGTGTGTGTCTAAATATCCCATTTGAATGGGAACATGAGTCAACTTGGATTAGGGCCAATCCTGATGACCTCATCTTAATTTGATCATCAGCAAAGACTCTATATCTAAATAAAATCATCTTCACAGATACTGGGGGTTAGAATATCAACACCTTCTTAGGAAACACAATTCAATTCATAACACCTTTTTAGTGCCAAAAGGTTCTTGGCAATCCCTTATTTTTATCCACTGCATCTGAAACAGATATGAAGCAGTGCTATACAGAGTCAAAGGACAGTGCTGAAAATATGGGACAGGTCACTGTCTATAGATTCTCACCATGCACTCAATTACAAGACCACTCAGGCTCAGGGAACAACAACAATGGGGTTTATTTAACAAATAGGTGATTAGTTAAAGGAAGCTTTTCTAAGGCCACAAGTAACTGGCTGTCTCACCCTAGGCACATTCCACAGTATCCACAATTCCCAAATAAACACCACTTGTTGAAGAAGGCAGTGTCCTGTCAATGAGGGCCTGGATCTGGTGGCACCCTGGCAATCTGTGGGCCAGTATCCAACACACTTGTAGAAGATGAAGGTGCTCACAGGTAACACCATATGTTAACACCATAGTGTTAACAGCTACTTGTGAGTTGTTGGCCTACATCAACAACAATCATTTCTTTGAGACATCGGGCCAGCTGACGGTGTTTCTTGCATGCAATATTCAAGGCAAGGCTGGAGGCAGGTGCAGCAAAGGTCTACAGAGTTCAACTTCCAGATGCGCTTTTTCTTTAGAGGCCAGTTACCAGATGCTTCTGTTCTTTGGAGGTCAGCTGCCGATCCTTCTTCTTTCTTAGGAGGCCAGGAACAGAATGACTCAAGCTAGCCCTTGTTCTCCTTATAACCCCTTCAGTGTCCTCCACCTTACAAGCCTTATCAGACTATTCAGCACCAGTCAACTCTTTTTCCACTTTTCAATCCACTTTTCCACCTAACTATGTGCTGTGCTTGAACCTGATTGATTCATTTTAGCTCATATCTAATCAGTTAATTTTACTATCCAGGCACCAGATACAAAAGGGAAAACCTGGTGCCTGCACAGACTCACTTGCCCTGATGTCAGGGCAGGCTTGTAGACCAATGGGACTTGCAGATTAGAACCAGGTTCAGTGCCCCTTCAGAGGCTGGTGGTCAGACATGGGTCTCAAAGGGTGCTGCAGGGTAGATTCCACTGGGAGCCCATCATGTTGGCCCAGAACTCAATAGCGCTGGTGCTGGCCCAGTGGGGTTCAATGCTCTAGGGCAGTGTGGCAGGGGAGTGGAGCACTGTCACTCACCTCTGCTGCTGCTGCCTTAGATGGCAGCCTGAGCCCCAAGGGGGCTGACATTGACCATGGCAACAGGCCAAGGGCCACCCACTGTTGCTACTGGTTGCACAAAAGGCAGTGCATCTGGGCAGCGGGCGGGAAAATTCCAGCTGCAGCAGCTGGAGCCTTAGGGTTCTGGTGCTCAAACCCAGCTTGCACCAGGGGAGGGGCTGCAAACAGGCTTCATGTTCCAGCAGTGGGTAGGAAATTGCCACCACTTTTGACCACCTGTACCCACAGGCCTACCAGCCTGTTGGGACCTACCAGCCTGTTGGGATCTACAGCAGTTCCAGCCACCTAGGTGGTGGGAGAAAAGTCTGTTTAGCCCAGCAGCTTGTGCAATGGGGATCCAATTTCATATCTAGTTGGAGTTTCATGTTGATACTCTAAACTATAACTCCTAAAATATCTCTGCCCTATAGCAGTGAATTCCACAAGTAGCAGATCATCCAAAATCACTGGGAAGTATTTACAGAATACATTTACCAGTAACTCCTAACCTCACTGAATAAGTATGGGGAGGAGGCTAGGCAACATTTTAAAATTTTCCCTAGGCGCTTCTACTCATGAATTAAATATGGAAATCACTTGGCCACAAAATGATGTGCACCTCTGGGTCTGTAGAATATAATCTAAGGTATGAAAGAAAAAATATTAAAATTTCTATTTCTACTCATTCCACTATAAACTTAAGAATCTGCTTATATATATTCTTTATAATATGTCTTATGTTATAGTAATGAGAAGATATTACATATATAAAGGTTTATAACATGAATTTATGTGTATATATGTATGTGTGTGCATGATTGTATATATATATAATGTGTGTATGTATGTGCTATATATAAATAATAAGTGTGTGTGTATATATATATTAAAAGTGATAGAGGGAGAGAGAATACTCTCTTTTCAAACTTTTAACTGATGGGAGACTGCAAGTCAAGGCTTTTGGAGATCATTCCTCTAAAGGACACATATAGATGATTGTTTAGTCTTCTCCATCATGCAGGTACTCACTAGAGATTAACACAGTGATGATGATGACAATGATGAGCAGAACTTCCATTGGACTTGTAATAAAAATATGTTTATGGGACATTATAATAGATAACTTTGTATTTACTGTGGGCCTTTAATTTGTACTACTAAAACGGTCTATACACCAGCCTCATTATATAATGTAGACATTTATTGCAAAACAATGAACAAACTGCATGCATAAATCTGCTTATGCATAAATCAGTGTTTTGCTGGTGCATTAAAGCAAAAGAAATACATTGAATACAGGGAATTTTTTTTTTAATTTACCTTGAAAAATAGTAAAGATATAGACACAAAAAAATAGAAGTTAAGAATTTAGTTACACAATAGATTTACATATAGTTTGAAGAAGAGAGAAAAAGAGAAGAAAATAGGAAAGGGGCCAAAGAAGTTTGCTTTTTTTAATGGAAGGAACACAGAAGGATTTCAGGTATTAAAGTAGAGGGAAAATACCTCCCCTATAAACAATAGCGTCCTGCCAATTGTGCTGAGAGAGAATGAGGTGGAATTGATTGTGCCAGAATTAGATAAAGCACTAGCTAAACAAAGAGCTTCTGGCATCCTGAGGAAGGAGCCAGAAAGTACAAAAAAAGATCAGCTCAGTGGCAGTCAGCCATTAGATACCAATGAAGCTAATCCACACCACAAACTTGTGAAGGAAGGAGATTTTCCTCCTTGTCTGTTCTCACAAATAATCATTAATTTTAAGTGCAGCGTGGGCAGGTGCATAGAGAGTTCCTACTGTTTTGACATTGTGTTGGAGAGTTTCCAAGCAGCAAGCTGGTATAGTCCTTGAGTCCCTTCCACTTCACTGCTTTTCAAATTCACTTATATCTACAGACAGCCTGTCTCCTACCTGTAACATGCAGGGGCAGACCAACGACTCTGGCATCCAGAAAGGTTCATTTTCAAAAATTTGAAGCCAAAACCTCTATAAACTTATTCAGTAAGTGGCAGCAGGAGCATCCAGTCATGGATGGGAACTGTTTAGGTTACTTCTACTTAGTTAATACGCTTGCTGAACATGTGCCTATTGAATTAGTTACTATGAACAGAATTTCTGACATCTTTATGCTTCAGGAGATGTATTATCTACTCAGATTCTCTGCCCCAAACCAGTGCAAACATTATATGAATTTACACTGCACACAATATAGAAAAAAGCATGGAAAATAAAAAAATACTTTAACTTCTTACAAATTCAAACTTTCCCCATTTTATTTCCCATCCTACCTTCTATAATGCCCAAGGCTGGATATTTACTTATTTTGTTCACCCACTTTGCCTCTACCCTATAAGGGGAGGCAAATAAGTAACGAGACAGAGAAAAGCTAGAAACTGCTTTGTCTACCTCTGCATTCCCTTTCTGAAATTCCCCCCAAAATAGAAATTATTCCTATGTACAGCATTATTGAGTATGTTAGTGGTTAAAACTCATTAAATAAGAGCAGGTGTCACAAAGGGATTGCAAATCCTAGGGGAAATGTGTCCCCACTCTGTATATAGCACTCCCCACCCCTGAAGGTTTATAAACACTGCCACTTGTCTTGGTGACAGATTTATTGTGTCCACTGTAAGCTTTCCAGGTGGTAAGCAGAGAGTGAAGCCACACAAGGAACCATCTGTAACATAAAGACATCTGCCAACTTTCTCTTCAATATTTGGTGAGGGCCAATGACATACATATAGATCAATTCAAGTTGCCTAGAAGGAAGGACCTGTGAAATCAGAGTACATTAATTTTCCCTAGGAGTTAGCAGGCAGCTGATGATCTAACCCACACTATGTGGATATAACGATTGACACTTGGAGGGACTGGGTGGCTTGCCCATTAACATGAAAGATTAAATGACAAGGTTAGAATAAAAGAATACAAAAAGCATTGTCTCCTAAAACAAGTAGTCAATGCTTTGTTCACTGAAGGAAAATTTGCTATGGATGCTATCACAGAATAGAAAATTTGAGTTTCCTCTCTAAATTTCACATAGTAGGAAAGAACTATTAGCAAATATACTAGATAAACATCAACTACTAAGTAGATAAAATCTTTTAAAATGAAAAAGAATTTGACAAATTAGAAGTCAATGGAGAGTTCAAAAACATCTCACTTTTAAGACATCCATAAGAAAATATATTAAGCCAAAAACTGATAAAGAAAAATTAATCTAGTTTTGGCTTGAATCCAGAATTCTTATATAAACTTTGAGACAATCGAGTTTCAAGACAAAGTTACATTATTCAAAACAAAAACTTAAGAATTTGTGAATGTAGTTGGCTGGCTGAGTTAGGATAGTCACATCTTAAATTTTTATTCCAATTATACAGCTTACAAGTGAATGCTGGAATGGACTTATTTTTTTCTCTATTTAGAAATGGGAGGAGGGAAGGGAAAACTACACATGGCATCACTGGAAACAAGCCAAGTGGCAGAGTGCTGGGGAAAAAATTGGCAGCCACCCTATCTGAGAGATCAAGCTAGCAACAACTTTTGTTGCATTTCAAAAATAAGATGTAGCATAGTATGACAAGTACAAACTTTTTAACAAAGCAATGAAAATCATTTTGTTCCCTCCCCTTTTTGCAATTATTCTAGTTCTGTAAATGTTCTCACTTGATTTAAACTACATTTTGGTATAAATGCTATTTTGGTATAAATGTCATGAAATCTTAAAGACTATATTTTTCTAATCTTAAAAGATGCCTCAACTTTTTTTTTTAGAGAAAACAAGGTTTTAACAAACAAAGGGAATTTCAAGATAACTTCTGCCTGATTAAAAATGGCAAACATCAGAAGGAATCATTGCTAAAGAAAAACAAACTGGCTATTAAAATTGTTAGCATTCTACAAGACCCATAATTTAATCCATGATACCTGAACATAATGGCCCTTTTTACTTAAAGCTCTTGGAACATCTCCAAGGCAGTCTGTAATTTAAACTATTGCTTCAAGATAGAGACATGTTGTCCATCTAAGCCCCATTTTCCAGATAGTAAATTCTCAAGTACAAAAAATTTAAGCTTCATTTAATGATCCAGAAAAAAGGAAGGCAGGGGAGGGAGACGCTTGCTGGGTCTAAAGTCTGTCAGCCAGGATGGATAGAGATCCTTGCATCTCTTACTCTTATTGTGGGAGGGAATAAATACTGCTCAACCCAAATGGAAATAAGTACTGGAAGAAATAAAACTGGTTATTTTCTCCAGCCCAATATTCTCATTCATTATTATCTAGAGAAGAGGAATAGCTCATTTTAAGGATGAAACTGAGAGAAAGGCTCTGAGGGGGTATAGCTCCAAATCTCCTGGGTACATACTGCTAACAAGTCTACCTCGGATATAAGCATTCTTCTCAGCACCAAGCTCTAATTCTGTCAGGGTAGGCTATGCCTAAAATGGGGAGAAACCAGAGTTGAAAGTGGAAAGATTCATTTGGCTGGGGAAAGAACAGGAATCCTAATTTTGGTCGATGTTTTAGGCAGGGTCCTCCTACCCAGATTTATTAGTTGTGATGCTGATGTTTTGGTCTTTTTTAAGATTGTCCTTCACTTGCTTCAGAATATAGAAGGAGACATATGAATGGCACTTCAAACACCTCCATCACAGTGTGCTATCAACTAGCTCTAATCAGTCCAAAAAAACTAATAAAAAAATAATGCCTACTTCCCAAGATTTAAACTGGTGATAATGATGATAATAATGAAAATAACAATAACATGCTATGACACTTACAACGTGCCAAACACTACACTAACTGTAGCTGATTTGCTCACCTAAACTCACCAAATTCTCATATATGTCTATTAGGCAGAGACTACAGTTATGGTATCACATGAAACATTAAGGAAATTCAGGCATAAAAACCTTTCTAAAATCACAGATTATAGACTCAACTCTTGTCACACCATTTTATTGTCGCTAATAATGTCAGGTGTTATCTCTCATTTTAAAATTAGTTATTTTATAATGAACTTTATTTATGATTTTTAAAAACCCAGTCAATTTGACCACTTGACATGATATATATTTATGAATTGTTTGTTGTTGATATGGTGATTTTTGAAAAAGGTAAAATAACAACAGGGACAATTATAAATATTAATATTTATGTGTTAGGAACTGTATGAAGCATTTATATTATCTGATAAAATCTTTATAACAACTAAATGGGGTATTATTATCCCCATTTTACATATGATGTTTGGAGACATGGAGTGCCTCTGCCAGGATTATCGAGTGGCCTTGCCAGTGACCAATGTATTCATGGCAGCTGGTGACACCCATGATCTCCACTTTCTGTTTTATAGATGAATTTTGAGATGAATAGTTGATATCGATTGATACATCAAGCTATATCAATATCATCAGTCCATGAAACCTGAACATAATGGACCTTTTTATGTAAGGCTCTTGGAACATCTCCAAGGCAGTCATCTTGTTTAATCTCTAAAATATAGCTTCAAGATAGAGAAGTGCTCTCTATCAAGACTATCACTGATTGTTGATATAACTGATCAATCTGTAATGTCAAAAGAGCTAATTGATACAAACCTTTAAGAAAACACATCCTATGAATGGATTAAGAAAAGGTGATATGGGCCTCCCCGGTGGCGCAGCGGTTGAGCGCTGGGTTGCGAAGCTGCCCGTAGCCTCTGCGGCGCTGGTTCAATCCCCGGCTGCTCCCCGGCCACGAGAGGAGGGTCCCACATGGCGCGCAGACCTCTCCTGCCGCCCGCTGCTCCCCTCAGCAGTGTACTTCGGTCCTTCTGCCTGCTCTGCTCCCCGCTCTGGCTCTGGTGAATTCTCTCACCCTCCCGCGCTTCTGACTGTACCCAGTGCATGTATAAACAAAAACAAACAAACAAATAAATAAACATGCCTCTATTAAAAAAAAAAAAAAGAAAAGGTGATATGTATACAAAATGGCATACTACTCAGACATTAAACAAAAGATGAAATTGTGACATTTTTGACAACATGAATGGACATTGAGGAAATTAAGCTAAATGAAATTACTCAAAGGAAGAAAGGCACATACCTTGTGATTTCAATCATTTGTAGAATATAAAGAAAATCAATAGCAATCAAACAAACAAAACAGCAATAATAAAAAATCTTACACTCTGAAAACAAAATGCTGGTTACCAGAAGGGAACGAGGAGAGTGGAAATAGCTTGTTGTGGTGCGAAATATGTAATTTCTGAGGTGAGAAACTGTACACCTCAAACATACACAATATTGTAAACTAATATTATCTCATAAAAAGAAAACATATTGTAATATTAATATAATATATAATTAATGTTTATTGTTTATCTTTAAATCTCAATCATAATCATGATGTGCATTTGTGTATATTTAAATCATAAGCCTCACTATAACTCTTTACCTTTTATGTAATTGGAGAAATTTAAAATGCAAGGGGATTAAATATTTTATTTCTATTTCAGAATGCAAAAATCCCAAAGCTAGATGTTTGACCTCTAGTTGCAAACCCTGAGCTCTCCTGAAAAGCTACCTGGATATTTTTGGCTGAGAAAACTGTAAGTCACTTCTTTTCATAATAGTTTTGAAATTCTGATTGTCATTAAAACACGTCCTACTTTTTCCAGAAAATAAAAATCTCACACTTATTTTTTCTAACATTTTCATATATCTCTTGTAGATGAACAATTATGTTTTTGAATAGTTCATTAGCAACATCTGAAAGTCTTACTCATCATTAAATGGCAAATTAGAATTACCAACAAAGAGATCTTGGAATGCAATCAGTCAACTTGCATAGAGAATTGGTAACATAAGGATACCTCTCTGTGTCTTGAACAAAAATTGAGCTCAATCAACATGGACTGCTTTGTTAATCTACTGAATTGTAGCGGTGGGAGGATTAATGTGCAGTTTATGTAGAGCAAAGTAGGGAATCCACAAACAGGAGATTAAAAGCAATATATTTTAAAGTTACACTGAAGCATAACTTGCACACACTGTCATGGTTGGAAACTACTGGGAAATCTTCACAGTAGATGGCTAATGCTAATGTCCAGCTAACATGAAATGACTGCTTTATCAAAGGTATTAGCCATCTTCCAATTGAAGGATATAGAGATTTAAGTGTGGGACAGTCTGCACATGTGCATGGTAGGAAAAGGACTTACTTATCATTACATGGAAGGTTAGAATTACCAACAAAGAGAGCCTGGAATGCAATCAGTCAACTTGCATTAAAAACTTATAAAATACAGACATACAGAAGAAACATCTTTAGTTAAATATCTTCAAATGAATCAGATACATTAAAAAGTAAATCTCTCTCTCTTTCTCTTTCACTTATTTAAGTTAATGTCTTATCACTCAAGTACTCAGGTGATCAATTAACACCAGTAATATAAATACATGAAAGCATAATCACTTTAATTTTTAAATTGCTTTATTTGTTCTTTTCACTTTGTCTCTATTTTAGTTTCCTAACAACCTGTCCATGACACAAATAAAGACAATTTTTTCTGAAGTGCTAGAAGCTGTACTCAAGCTCTGAAGCCTTGTAGGCAACATCATAGGAGTCCCCTAAAATAAGAATCAAGTTAAAATTACCAGTACCATTGGAACGTTATTTCCTTGGTTAGTTCTGGTGTCTGAAAACAAATTTCTAAGTACTTCTTGACCATCTACTTAATTTCTTAATTCATCTGTACTATAATTTTGAAATATTAAAATCTTAGTTCATCAAAACAATTTAAAATATCATTTTTTATTTTTCCACAATTAGAGCTTATTTAGTCATTGAAATATTTATTAAAGACATGGTTAAATACTAAGCACTTTGCAAGGTGCTAAGACACAAACACATACTCTGATTTCCCTCCAGGTCATATAAATATTTTGCCTTATATTAAAACACAAATATGAATGCCCTTTTGTGGCAAATCAAGAATCATAACAATAATTATAATTATAATAACCATTAGAAAATAGGTTATGGGTGTTGTCATAACTTATTTTTTGCTGGGATATTTTTGTATTTTATATTTCCGCTTCAGGAACAAAAGGCAAACTTTCTCAATAACAAAATAAATTAATACTGTCAGACAACTAATATCAAAATTTAAGATTCTTATTTTTTTGTAAAGGATGTATATAAAAAGAACTCCTAAATTTCATCGAACACATAGTTTCTTAAATTAAACAGATAATCTGAGGAAGATTAGAATGTACTATTTGCTCATTTCAACATCTTTCCACTGGTTGTGAAATCCCTAGATCTTAACTGTCCATAAAACCAGGCATGTATTCCTCATAGCTTAGAAGAGTATTTAGAAGACCTAACAAAAAGACATGTCTTTGAAATACCTACTTTATCCAAGAACATTTCTGAAACTAATTTCAAATTTTGCAAGACATAACTATTATGCATCAGAGATAAAGTCCTAAGATGAGAACTTGCTCAGTAAAAGGCAGAATGGTGAGAATAAAATTGAAATTGAATGAAATAAAAAAGAACATATGGAAGTTAAAAATGTAAGAACGGAATAAGTAATATAAACCACCTATAGTGGAAAATAGAATAGCAGACTTGTGCTAGAGAAAATAAAATTCCTGACAAGGATTCACATTACAGGGCAATTTAGAGGAAGGGGGAGAGAGAGAGGAAGGAAAGGAAGAACCAGGGCCTTCATCTGATTCTTCTCTGACCAGTGTCATAGCATTGGAAAGAAAGTCTTACCAGAACCACAACTTCTTTGGAATTGCCCTAAATTCTGCTAGAGGTGTATTATGACAGTTGGAGGTGTTACAGGGCAACCTGATATAAAACGGGTTGCCTGATTGTGGGTCCTCACCAGCCTTTAAAGGGGACTTAAACTGCAGGCACACACAAAAGGCTAACAAGGCTTGTTTACAAAAGGTTTATTTACAAGGGAAGGGAAAATGAGGAAATGAACAACTCAGGGAGAAAAGAGGGAGATAAATTCTTAAATGCATCCTACCCGTTCTGCCGACCTAGAATCTCAAATGACCCACTGATACCAAATGCTAGCTGGCCAAGAGCAAGAGCCAAGAGAGTAAGAGACCCCACTAACATGGCTGGTTATAAACAGAAGCCAGAAAAAATGTCTGATTAACTATGCCCTTAGGTCCTCACAACCTCCCTTTGGGGATCATGGAGTTTGTAGTTCCCACTGTCTTGATGGAGTGGGGTGGCATCCACAAAACCTGCATGGAGTTTGCACAGGACATCCTTTCCCCCTAACAGAGGGACAATTTACCATGGCAAAATAGGACTTTGGAGTCTTAAAGTTTAGAGATGATGTAGTCAAGATGATGATCTTAGTATATTAACTGTGAATAAGAGAGCTATTTCTGTTTCTGAAGCAGTAAGAAATAAGAATAATTAAATACGTGTAGAAATTTTCTTGTTAATAACTGAGAATTCTAACAAAGAATCAGACAATCTCAGAAAAGTAGAGGCTTAATGCAGTCTTTCATGAGGTGGCAATTGGATACATATACATTTAAGAGATTAAATAATTATCTAGAATTATGGGTATGTGACTGAAACAGGGAGGAAAGATAAGCATATGTTGTGAAATAGCCCAAAGGAATAAGCATGAACTTGTAGATGGCAGGATTCAGGTTGTGCCTGATTCTTTATGATATACCCACCCCAAATCATGACATTACATTATTTAAACAGGAAAAGGGGGGTCACTGATATTTTACTTTTCTATCTTTCCTCTGGCTATAACTGTAATACTGCCTTCCAGCTCAAATATTTACCCAAATTGGAAAATATTTAGTAAATATTGTTAGTAGTAATCATAGAACATATGATTTGATGTTCTAGAATAAGAGCTCCTGAGGTCATAAAATATATCTTATTCATCTTGGTAGCATCGTAGAATTTGTAACCTAAGAGGCATACACAAATATTGAATAGAAATATTATACATATATATTTGAAACACCTTCTAGAATATTAGACATTTATGTTTTAACACGAATAGACCCAATACATTTTTTCTGATTTTAAATTTTCAACATTCTAGTATTTTTTACTTGTTATATATGTATATTATGTATAATATACACATATATTGATGCAAAATCTCATAACTGCCAACTTAAGATGTAAGTGCTAGTAATTATTGCTTGCATGCTCATTTACCATCCTGGCAAGAAACTAATGTGAAGGGGAAATGATATTGCTGGTGTTCTTTTAAAATAAAAATCTATTGTATTGCAAGAGTTTAATGCCCAGGTGTTACCTAATGTGCTGTAAATATGTACAGCAGACAATGTCAGAACAAGCTATTTCATTTCCATGGAAACGTCAGGACTACAATGGAGGTTGCTGGTTAAAAATGGATTCTTTTCATTAGGACCACACAATGGGAGGGGACAATTAGCAGACTGAATAAGGCCTAATGAATTTAGAAAAAATACAACAAAGCTATCTTCTATTTTTACTGTAAACATTTAGGAAGCAATACTACAAATAAATGATTTGTTTGATACATTCCAGCCTATTTCCAGAGACAATTATGCAATTCTCTGACTTCAAATGTTGCATTAAACATTTTATGATTTCCTGACCAGAATGAATAGGAAAAAGAGGAACAGATGAAACTAAGTTTTGTTTTGATTGTGGAGATCACTTAACTTCCATCTGGTAAACAGAATTGTGAAACTTAATCACTGTTCAGTGGAAGAAAACTAGAAAATTCAAAGGAACCAATTAAAATTTAAATTATCGCAACATAAGATCAGTAAGTCAAGCTATAAAAAATAAATTTTGCACACTCAAGTGGGGCTGCTATTAGCCAATTTTGAATTCTGAAAAAAAAATCTTTTTAAAGTTATGAATTTTTTTTCCAATACCCTGCCGCTGTCTGAAGCTCAAGAATGTAATTCAAAGTGAAAATTGTATCAGTCATTCAGAGATTTTGCTTACACAAGGCTAAACAGCTGCACATTTGGATGAATGCCTGGCTTTCTAATTCTCTAGCTGAAAGGAGATGCACCATTAGTTGTTACCCTAAGCATGAGGACGGTTAATTCAGCATGCACATCAGACATGAGTGCACTTCTGTTTGGGGTACATCTAACCATCTAAGATTAAGTTTATTTTATTTAATTATACCCACAAATAAAGGATAATTATACTACTATGTGACAGGAAAGAACTCACTGTTAGAGAAATCTGCTACAATGAAATTAACTCCATGGATGACCTTCAGGGTACAGGGTACCAGAACAAACCTCCAGCTAAACAGAAATGTGAGTTGTGTCAAGTCATGTAAAGGACCTGTGCCTCCTTTTCCTCAGGTATAACACAGGCTTAAAATTTTTGACTTACATAGCTCTAGCTACAGTAATAACAAAAGTGATTAGTGACAGATTAGCAAAGAGTTCAAGCTCTATAGACCTATAGTTCAAGCTCTATAGAGGGAGTGGAGAACTAGCAGGCCAGGGAGCTGGTCTACAAGAGCTGGCTACAATCTAGCTGGCAAGGGCTGGTTGCAAGACAGCAGACTGAGGCTGGTAAGCAGACTGGGGGAGCAGAAAGCTGACAGGCAAAGGCTACTAGCCACAGAGCTAACAGACAGAGGCTGGTAACCACAAAAGGCATATAAAGGCACACAATAGCTTGCGGTGGCTTCACACCTCTGGGTGGCAAAGTGAAACAATGAGACAGAGTAGGGAAATAAAGAATTACACAAAAAATAGGGGAAAACCCCCATGGATGACTATAAAAGGAAACCTACCCCCAACAGTAAGGGGCTCCTCCCTTAGACCCCCTCCTGTTGTCAGGAGTCTTTCTTGCAATAAACCTGAGCTTGCTAACCTTCAGTCGGGTGTGTGGTTGATTATTCCTCAATCGCAACACAACAACCCAGCCAACTGGCAACATCTTCTTTGAATCCTAATTATCACTAATGTTATAAACCTAGGCAAGCTTCAATTTCTTTGCCCACAAATTGTTGAAAATCACAGTATCTGAGTGTTCACTAAGATGGTGAATACTGAAAGCAGGTAGAGTGCCTAGAAAGTTGTGAACAACCAACATGTAGGAATTTGGTAGAATCGAAAAGAAAATATGTTCATAGCAATTTAGAAAATGAAGAGGATTATATTCTCCACCATTCCTCTAATTTGAGGTTCTAGAAACAGATAAATCTCACCCATTTTCTCAGCTCCCAAAAGTGAAAATGAACAATCATTCATGCTGACAAAAATCACATACAGAATTTAACTAAACAAAAAGAATAGGTATGATTTTCCTGCCCCTATTTCCTGAAGTTCCTTTCTTAAATATATTTTTTTAATGAGGTCAGAGTGGTTTATATCACTGTATGTGATTCAAAGGTAGAGGGACACACCTTCTCAGATACTTGCCTTCGCACTACACTTACCACCAAGGTACCCTCAGCCTCCAGCATAGTCCGCTGAACTCCCTCCTCTCTCTGCTTCCCCCATCCCAAATTATAACCTCAATTCCACAAACTTCATAGTTTTCTGCAAAATTTTTTAGCTCCCTTATTGATCTTTTTTGTATCCTGAAACTCCCTTAATTTCTTGTTTAAATCTTCAATTTCAAATCCCTGTTCATTGATTTTTCTCATGTTACTCACAATTTGTTTTGCATTTTCTTCCGTTTTTGTTTTTTTTTTTTTTTGAATTTTTTATCATGCCAATTTTGAGCTGTGTCCAATAGGAAGGGGAGATCTTCCATATCTTTGTGACTGCATTCTGGAGCATTGCTTCCTCCCTGTGGAGTCATACATCTTTGAGATTAAGTTGCCAAGTGTTGCATATTTTTTGTCTGCTCATTTTGCTATTTTAGATCCTCTGCCTGAGAGTTCTGCATTCTCTGGCAGTAGCCAGTGGGAGCTTCAGAAGAAGGCCAAGTAAGAAAATGGGGAGTGGGGGAGGCTGACTGCCACACTGGGCACCAGCCACTGGTATTCCCTGTTCACAGGTTGTGATCACTGTGAACATTCAGTTTCTGACCACATACTCTGGGCACAGGCTCCAAGGTCACACAGGTGGGGAGGGGATCACCTCTTTGGCCTTCCAAAGCCTGTCAAGTTTCCCCTATAGGTAAGGGTCTGAGCAATATGCCTGGAGAAACTGCAATCTCCCACTGTGCAGGGAAGCTGTCACCAGAAATCCCATCATTACCAAGTCTCCAATTCCGCTGACCCCCTAAGATAGAGACAAAGATCCCTGTCAGGCAGACTGAGTTCACTAGGGCTATAGAGCTATTTGTATCATCTTTCTATGTACTGTAGGTGAAAGCAAGAAATCTGCACAAGGGTAAGGGGTAGATGTGCACCCAGGCTTCCTGAAGTCCATGGTGCAGCAACCCACTGCTGAAGACTAGTGAGACATGCTTGCAGAAGCTGCATTCTCCCACGCAATCTGGGAGCAGGTGGAAGGTCTCACAGGTGGATGGAGTAGGTGTGAACTTGGTGTCTCTGAGCCCTCCCCTGCAGAAAGGGCTACGCAGGATACACTCCAGGGATATTGCACTCTCTCACTAGCAGTAAAGCAAGTGTCTTATATGGTGCCATTTCCAGGCCTGCACTTTAGCTGATTCCCCAAGATGTGCACGAAGAACTGTGCTGGGCAGACTGAGCTGACTGTGGTCACTTGCTATTTTGTTGTCGTTATTGTTGTTTGGATTTTGTTTCCATTCTTATGAATTCTGGATACAGGTTGGTGGTAACACTGGGGAGAGGGGTATGTGACCTCCCACCACCCACCCCTGGCTTCCCAGAGTAGTCTCAGATAATCCTATGAGCCCAGAGACTATGTGGGGGACAGTGGTTCTCCCCACTGCTGAAACCAGCCACTGGCCACTTGGGTGCCTGTCAGTGACCAGAGGAATAGGCTACACTGTGGCTGAGAAGCACCCACTTTCCCTCTTGGGGGTGGATATGTGTGCATAAAGGCAAAGCAGACTTTATTTTTTTTTTAAAGATTTATTTATTTATACAAGAACCGGGATACAGGCCAGATCCGTGGGAGGATCTGGATTCACCAGAGCCAGAGCGGGGAACAGAACAAGCAGACTGACGAAATACACTGCTGAGGGGAGCAGTGGGCGTATCAGGAGGGGTCTGACAGGCCATGTGGAACCCTCGCCGGCCAGCCTGGATCGAACTGGTGCTGCAGAAGCTGTGGACAGTTTCACAGCGTGGCACACAATAGCCTGCGCCACCAGGGGAGGCCCCAAAGGAGACTTTTAGTATGAAAGAACTTTAATAGAGTTAGTATGTAGGGAGAAAGAAGGAAAAATATCCTGAAAAAAATACCCCAAATTATCCGCCCCCTCGTGGTAAATACCCAACCAAAGGGGGGCAGCACAAACTGAGGCCTCTGAGGCCCAAAAGCTTGCTACAAGTCTAAGGTACCTTCTGGCAGGGAACCATAGGAAAAGAGTTCTGAAGCAGGTCCCAGAAAGTTGGGACAAAAGGAGATACCTTCTTCTTTCTCCACGCACACTAATTCTATTAAAGTTCTTTCACACTAAAAGTCTGCTTTGTCTTTATGCATACATACCCACTTTGTGGATACCTTTTTGAGCATGCTAGGCTGGGGGGTCCTGGGGTTCCCCTCCATTGTGCACTAACAGAAAGAGGTACAAAAGGATGTCAAGTCCACAATAACACTTGCCACTAAAACTTGTAGACTAAACATCTACCTTTCTTATTCTAGCTTTTGATAGAGACTCTGTTCCAGAGAACTGCTATTTTGCCATTAAATTGTACATTATTACAATACCGAGCCTTAATACCAAAAACATAAGGAGAGATTGCACCCTGAGACCTGCAGGCTCCCTGCTTTTCTACAGAGGGCATGTAAGATGCTTTTACATTTCAGCATATTGGTGACATGAGGGCATGTATATTGAGGGCTACCTCAATTTTTTACAGTGAGAATCATTCATCTAGTTTTATGAAGTTTTAATTCTATTACTACATTTCTAAGATTTTAAACAAGGTTGTCCATGTCCAACTTAACTTATGTTTCTTTGTCTTGCTACCGTTGGCAGCTGAGTTTGGCACTTTAACCTATATAAAAATCTTTAAGAAATTTTTCCTCTTACAATTCTTCCAAAACTCCAAAATTTGTTGAGCTTCCCACAACCATTTAATTCCCTATGATTGACTCCAATTTGCAAATGTTTCTTCTTGAACACATGTACAAAGTAGAACATCAGTTATTAATTTGATCCTCTAAAACCCATCACAAAACTCACTGCCCCCTACTTCAAAGATGCCTGAAACATCTTGATTTGCCAAAAAGGAAAGCATGATTTTGTTACCTGTTTGCTGTACTGCGGCTTTGTATGTTCTTAAAAAAGAAAAAATGGTATTCAGATATTATAACTTCTTTTAATATCTTTGAATTTCTCTGTTAGAGATTTTATTTTGATGCTATTTGTTAACAAAAGCAGATACATCTATCTGAGTCTTAATTCTGAGAGGTTTCTAACCAATTAACCTGCTTAATAAAATATAAACAGAAATATTCCTCTCTAGTGAGAAAAAAAAATATATTAAAAATAATCCTTCTATTATTCTAAATGACAAGATAGTTACATCTAATATGTAACTATCTTCAGTTATGGATGCCACATTGTTAATTACCCAAGATTTTTCAGAAGGGAAATAAAACCAGTGATTCCAAACCACAAACTTAACAATCTGTCCAGGCATTTAATAGCTAACAAAAATTCTTACATTTAGACACCCACACATAGTACATTGTACATTTAAGTGTTCTTTTAGAAAAATTAATGTGTTATGATTCAAATATTATATGGGCAATAAATCAAAAAAAGATTGCATTTGCCATCAATGAAGAATAATTTTACTGGGACTCTTCCACCTCAAATTTTCTCTTGAGATTTTTCAATAGGCTTTTAAAGCAGATGCTGAGCTGGAAACTAATCCAAGAAATAAAGAAAGCCAAGGGGAAAAAATAATAATAATGGACAGTTGCTCTTGATTGTTTCCATGGTCAGGGCATCCTCCTGAGTGACAGATAATTCATCTTCTGTCAGTTTCCATTGCCTAGAGATCATTCTGAGCATTGTTATCAGCAAAACCTCGACAAAGTGAAGGATTTTCAAACAGGAAACCAGATGTGATGGGGTCAGGCCCCGCATGTGATGGGGATATTTGGGTTAATGATGATTGATGCCATATCACATTTCATAAAGTACACACTTGCCAAATCAGGTATTTCTGCCGTCACATAGGAGCAATTGCTGAACGCCTTTACAGCAAAGCACCAAGGTCAAAGAGGAAGGAGTGGATGCAAAAGAGTCCACTATCCTTAGAAAGATGCCATAGTAAAATTAGGGTAACTATTTTGCCTACTGCATAGAATTTTCATGACAATTCATTTTAAACATCTGCTATTAATCTGGGAAATATCCAAATTTCCCATACCTGTAACTTGTGCATTGTATTGTTTAGGAGGAGGATAATGTATTTTGTTTCTTTAAATTACAATATTAAGTCAACCTTAACAGTCATTACTTTGTAAAAATCAATGATTAAAATGGTGAACTACTAATTTTTTCATAACACATTTGGTGATTTGGGACAAAAGTTACATTAAGTACAAACATATTTCCAAATAGCTTTTTTTTAATTTAATGGTTCATATGAAGATAGTAATTTTTTATTACCACTGCTGCCTTAATAAGGAAGAGTTTCTTCTCTGATTTGTATGATATTTCAATATGGGCACATATTTAGATGCTATAAAAGAATGATTTCTCAGTATGCTCAAGGAGAGGAAAGTCCTCACCATTTAATTTTAGAAATAAATCTTTGTAAAACCATTACACTGTTGTTTTAGAGTTTGATGTTTTCAAAGTAAGGATAATGAAGGTTGCAACTATCCTAAAATAGTCCTGGAAAAGCTTAATAGTTATTATTAGGTTGATGTATTTACAAGGCTCTTAAAGCATCCTTGGTTTTATGCAGTTATTGGTAGAATATAAACTTTATCCAAATAGGCATAATATTTTAAAGAAGCTTAGAGCTGGAGGAGAGGACTGCATGGTTGACTTTAAAATCCCTCTTCTACAATTAAAGCCTCTCTGGTAGAAAAAAAAAAAATTGAAGAAATAGTTCTGAAAACCTAGGTGCTAAATAGCAGAAACTCATTGTTAATGGCAGATTTGGAATTACCTGATGTAATAAAATATACAGCTGTGATGATTAATTTTATGTTTCAACTGACTGGACCATGAAGTGCCTGATATTTGAATAAATACACTTCCTGGTTGTGACTCAGGGTATTTCTAGACGAGATTAGCATTTGAGTCCTTAGGCTGAGTAAAGCTGACTAGCCACTCCACTCTGGGTAGGCTTTTCAATTCATTAAGGACCTGAAATAGAACCAGAAAAACACTCTCTCTCTCTCTCTCTCTCTCTCTCTCTCTCTCTCTCTCTCTCTCTCTCTCTCTCCCCTCTACTTGAGCTAGCATATAAACCTTCTTCTGTCCTTTCACTGACATACCAGGGTTCTTATAAGAAAATCCTATATATTCTAGTAGAATAAGTAAATCATATATCTCTATATATTTATCTTGTGTGTGCATGTTCTTATTGGTTCTGTTTCTTTCAAGAACTCACACTAATAGATATTTTGGTATGATAAGTGGGGTGCTGATGAAGCAAACACCTAAGCATATGGAAACAGCTTTAGATTGGAATAATGGATAGAAACTGGAAAGTTTTGAATTGTATGCTAGAAATGTGGATATTAGGAGTGATACTGGTTTGTCTCAGAAATGAGGAACATGTTATTGGAGAGGAAGAATAGGGATTGTTGTTACAAAGTGGCAAAGAACTTGACTGAAATGTATTCCCATGTTCTGTGGAAGGTAGAAGTTTTCAGCAATGACACTGGATATTTAGTTAAATAGATTTCCAAGAAGAGCATTAATAGAGCAACTTGGTTTCGCCTTCCTGCTTATATAGTCAAATGCACAAGAGAAAAGAATTGAAGAAGAAATAGCTAAGAAAAAAGGAACCAGAATTTAAAGATTTTGAGAATTCCCAGACTGATCATAAAATGAGCGTGTTCAGAACGGAACACCAAGACTGTGACTTAGTGATTATTTCATTGGGAGATTACTACAGATGTGAAACTTGGACTAACTCAACCATTTCAGGAGAAGCCAAAAACTGAGATGGGATTACACTAATAGAAATGCTGCCAGCTGAGATTAAAAGAAACAGAGAAAATGGGATGGAGTGAAAGAAGGTTGCTAATATGTTCTTTTCAAGAAAAAAGGACCCAAAGGTGATCTGGATATCAAAAGGGCTACTATTCCCACCACAGAACCAGACTACATAGGTGGGACAAAGGAGTAGGTGAGCAAAGCTGCCTCAATCTCTGTTTTAAAGGTAGCTTTCCAGGGTCCTCTCTGGTGGCACAAGGGGTTAAGACGCAACCTATGAAGCTATTCACAGCCACTGCAGCACGAGTTCGATCCCCCACCAGGGAGCTAACCACATGGTGCAGCAGACCTCTTCTGACTCGCCTGCTGCTCCCCTCAACAGTATTTCGGTCAATCTTTCTGTTCTGTTCCCCACTCTGTCTCTGGTGAATCCTTTCGCCCACCCACCCCCCATACCTCTGGCCTGTACCCCAGTTCTTGTGTGCATAAATAAATAAATCTTAAAAAAAAAAGTAGATTTCTAGCTAAGTCACCTGCACAGGTTTCCCCAAGACTAAAGGGGTGAGGCTGTGCCACTAAGTCTTGGAGGTGACGTTATCATACCAGAAGGTACAGATGCTGAGACAGCTGACTACTAGGCCTGGATGGCAGAAACATCCAGATATGATGGCAGATCAAACCAAAGAGGATTATTCTTCAGGCTTAATATCCTGTGATATTTGCCCTCCTAGGATTTGAACTTGTACAAGGTTCACAACCCCTTTCTTTATTCCTAGCTCGTCCTGCTGGAAAGAGACTATCTGGTCCATGATTATTCCAACATTGCATTTTGGAAACAGGTAACTTATTCTTATATTATAGGCTCACTGCTGTAAAGAAATTTTGCCTCAGGATAAATCATATATGTAGTCTCATCTACATTGATTTAGATGATTTTTCAGTAAGACTTTGGAATTGATATTTAGATTTGAGAGTGGAACCAGTTAAAACTTTTAGGATTGCTGAGATGGAATTAGAGTTTTTTGCTTGTGAGAGGGATATAAATTTTGGGGGGTCTGAGGCAAAATCATGGCTGAATGTTTATGTCTCCCTAAAATTCAAATCTTGAAGCCTTAATCACCAACATGGTGGTATTTGGAGATAGGGTTTGGGGAAGGTAATTAAGTTTAGATGATGTTATGAAGGTAACAGAATTAGTGTCTTTATAAAATGGGGAAAAATGGCATCCTTGTGAGTGCTTGCTCACTCCTTTTCTCTTTACACCGTAAGGACACAGCCAAAAAAGAGCAGTCTATGAACCAAGCAGCCAACTCTCACCAGACAACAAAGCTGCTGGCATCCTGATCCAGACTTGCCATTCCCCAGAACTGTGAAAAATAAATTTCTGTTATTTATAAGCCTGTGGTATTTTGTTCTAGCAGGCTGAGTGGACAAAAGCCACAACTAAAACAAAAGGAAAAATCACACATAGAACTTAATAACAAATAGGGGTTATTAACCACCTTTCCAAGTGATTATAAAACACAAGGAGAAATGAACTCACAAGAAATTCATGAGATCATAAAGATTAAATACTAAAATTATCAAAGCTCTTTGAGACATGAGCCTTGGGTCCTTTCTCATAGCCTTGGGTCCTTAAAAAGAACAGTCATTAAACATTTAATATAATTTAATCCTTCAAGCTAAGAATTCCAGGTAAATCCAGAGAGGAACTGCAACAAGGTAAAGTGCAACAGATAAGAACATAAAAGAGTACTGCTCGCATTTCTATGAAAGCTCTATTTAAAGCTCTTTGAATTTCTCTGTTAGAGATTTTATTTTGATGATATTTATTAACAAAAGCAGATATACCTATCTGAGTCTTAATTCAGGGAAGTGTCTAACCAACTAACCTGCTTAATAAAATGTAAACAGAAATCTTCCTCTCTTTAGAGTAGTGATCAAGTCAAATTATATCTTAATCATATACTGTTTGAGTATATTTTGATGACATTTTGAAGGGAATATTTGAATACCTGGTACCAGAAATATCAGAAAACAAAATCTTTCAAATCTCTCTCACAAATCTCTGACAGACAGAAATCTAAAGTACAAAAGCAGCAGAGAAGAGTGTTCATAGTCTTCTGCCAGAGGCATGGGGGGGAAATGAGATTTTTACTTTCCCATTGCTCAGGGTAAAATTGCTCCAACCTGAAGGTAACATGAAAAATGGAGAGAGAGGTTAGCTTAGAAGAGTAACCCAGTGAAACATTCCCTCCTGAAGCCTTTTCTTTTTCACAATGACATCTTGGCTAGAATAAAACTGGCAAGCCTGATAGACACCACAATAAGCCACATTTGCTAAAGATGTGATTTTTTTCTTTCTTCAAATGTATTCTAAGACATTAGCCATTCTGAACAAAGAAGAGCTCTGCATAACTGTGCAAAATCTAATAGTCCGGTATTTATAGACTAAATCTAATCTAAAATATACTTTGCACCACTACATTCATTTAGCTTTTCCCAGGAAAAGCATATGATATGCTGTTTGAAAGGCAATCTTTCAGTATTTTCAATAATAAATCCCCACTAACATAAAAAGGAGCTACAGATGATGAGCTTTACAATTCAGAGGAATGAGGAACAAGAACAGGAAGGTATTCCATTTGCATATCTTTTATACCATTCACACAAGCATCTCAAAACCTCCCACAATATTCAGAGAAAAGACTATATATATATATATATATATATATATATATGACTATATATATATGAAGTAAAAACCAGAAAAGTCAAATAGTTTGTACATATTACACAAATACATAAGTTCTATATACAATTTCAAATTGAGAGACCTAAATGAAACTTACATAAAAAGCAGTCCCTTAATAGAAGTCCATAATACTCTTAATTTTAGGTTTTGTTAAGGTAATTTTTTTTTTACTAAATTATTGCTCACATGGATAAAAATCAAGACATGCAAAAGGATTTATGATTAAAACTATTGGCTTTTGGGCCTCCCTGGTGGTGCAAGGGGTTAAGATGCAACCTATGAAGCTGTCTGCAGCCACTGCACACAAGTTTGATCCCTGGGCCCACCGGAGAGCAGCCCACATAGCACAGCAGACCTCTCCTGACTCACCTTCTGCTCCCCTCCACAGTGTACTTCGGTCATTCTCCCTGTTCTGTTCCCTGCTCTGTCCCTGGTGAATCTTCTCACCCCCCACACTTCTGGCCTGTACCCCAGCTCTTGTATACATAAATAAATAAATCTTAAAAAAAAAAAAAACTATTGGCTTTTTTCTTCTCTTCCACATCCTAATTTAAAGTTAACTGCTCATAATGTACCACATTTAACAATTTTTATTGTTACTGATTTTTCTTTTGTGTGATTGATATTTATGAAAAATACACTTATTGAACTGGGTTTCTTTTTTGACAAATTTAGACTTTTCATTGCCTTCTTACTGAGCTGTATAAGGTCATAACTCATTTATATCAATGCTCATTACCTCTCAGCTTCCCTTGCCCAATATGTCATATTATTAGTTCCTCTATTTGGCTGATTTTATAATAATCTACATGAAACTTTATTTCTTATTTCAAATAATATAGACAATTACTCATGTATCAGGACTATATATGTTATGGCTTACCCTTCCCTACCCTCTAGTTTCTAGTTTTGATCATCCTTATTTTTATATTTCTGAGGTTGATAATATATGATAATATATGGTTCTCTAATTATAACAAATTCTTCATTTTACCCATGGGTTGGTTCCAGGGATTGTATTTTTTTATATCCATGGAATGGTGCTAAATGCTAAAAATTAAAAAAAAAAGCAGTTATTGCTGGAGGTTTTACTTACTGCACTGGGTTATTACTAGATTTTTTTTCTTGTATACCTTTTATGGGGATTCTACTTTTTCCTAGAGTTACTGATTGTCTTTATATTTCCATGTATTAAATATACTACCACCTTGCTAATTGGTTCCAGATTTTCAAGAAAAGTATCAAATCTCTGGAATCTCATGTTTATTAACCATTACATCTCCCACCAGATTATTAATTTAACTAATAAAAAGTGAAGGAGGCTTACTTCTAAGTCCTTAAGTGCCAAAAATAAAATAGTTTTAGAATTTTGCTTGTACAAAATCATTCTGCCTTAGATCTTTGAAGAATTTCCTATTTCCAGTCTGATTCCCATTTCTTTTAATCTATATTTTCTTTATTTATAGAAACTTTTAAGATCACCTTTATTATTCTAAAATATGAGAGTCCATAGTTGTTTACTTACTTATCTGACTAGATACTTAGAAAGATTTTACTTCTTGGACTATCTCATATTCTTTTTTTTGTAGCATCCAACTCTTATTTTATTGACTGCAATATTTTCCTCAAACCTATGTAACTAGAACTATCTTTAATTTTTATTTTACTTGTTATCTCTGCTTTCTGATTATTTTTCTTTTTTATAAAATTTTACATTGGTATCTCTCTAAAATAATCTTTTCTTGAATACCTGAGGATTCTTGGATATTCAAAAATCTCAGTTGCTTTATTTCATTTTTTTATTAAAGGAATAGAAAGTACCTCTTCAGGGCGTCCCTGGTGGTGCAAAATGTTAAGTGCAGCACTGTGAAGCTATCCGCAGCCTCTGTAGCACAAGTTTGATCCCCGGCCAGCCAGGGAGCAACCCACTTGCTCAGCAGACTTCTGCTTCACCAGCTGCTACCCTCAGCAGTGTATTTCAGTCAGTCTGCCTGCTCTGTTCCCCACTCTGTCTCTGGTGAATCCTCTCACCCCCATACCTCTGCCCTGTATCCAAGTTCTTGTATGCATGAATAAATAAGTCTTTTTTAAAAAAGCACCTCAATTTGCAACTTCTTTGTAAAGATTTACTTTTTTCAATCATCTAACATATCCTATGATAACTATTATCCATATACTAATAATGACCCTCTAATTTACATCTCCATTCAAGATCCTTCCTCTCACATCTAGAATTACAATAAAATCACTTACTCAAATCATTACTTGATTTATAACTGAAATTTCATATTTAACCTGAAAAATGGTCTTGGTCCCTTAATGCTATACCACTAAACTTCCTCTTCCCACATAGTCCTCATCCTCCAGGGGTTAGCCCAAAGACCATGGGAACTTAACGTGACAATTTCACAATCATCATTCATTCCATTATCATCCATGGAGCTGTTGCCAGAGGGAAAATAAGATAAGTCCACTGGCAGAGGATAGTATTATGGGCTTCAGGTTCTGACTACCAAAAATGTCCTCCAATAATGGGAGGTGACTTTCATTCAGATGCTCTGGGGTGGTTAAATGTTGTGTGAAACATTATGGGTCTTTCAGATACCAGAGAAATATGTGTAAGATCTTTAATTGCTCCAACTCTTTCTCAACATCTCTATTGTAACTCACCTGATCCAGGCCCCTAACATATCCATAGGGACTATAATTTTAGCCTCCTATCTTATCTTATTAGGAAACTTCACAGACCACAAACTGTATTCCTATAAATTTTATGATGCTCCAGGCTACCTTTATTTGGATATTTTAGAACATAATGACAGGTAATCTATAAAATTACATAGATTTTGTTAACAAAACTCAAATGTGCAACAATTCTACAGGTTTCATTCTCTATTTTCTTTGAAAGGAAATTATATCATAAACAGGAAATAAGGTCTAAAACCAAAAGTTTGTTACAAAATTTATATATTTTTTTTAAAGTTGTATTTATTTATTTTTTACAAGAACCAGGGTACAGGCCAGATGTGTAGGAAGGTGAGAGGATTCACCAGAGACAGAGCGGAGAACAGAACAGGCAGACTGATGAAATACACTGCTGAGGGGTGCAGCGGGTGAGACAGGAGAGGTCTGCCGTGCCACATGGGACCCTCGCCGGCCGGCCAGGATCAAATTGGCACTGCAGAGGCAGCGGACAGCTTCACAGCACAGTGCTCAATCTCCTGTGCCACCAAGGGAGGCCCACAAAATTCATATTTAATTACTTCTTCCCTTTATGTCAAATAATCTTAACTAGTCACCAAGAAATTGCATCTGCCTTCACATATTACCAAGGAAATGATGAAGATACACCAAATACACCAAAGATACACCCCTATTCACAATTAGGCAGATTTGTTCATTATTCACAGAATGGAACAATCTCAATCTCAAATCTTCTCTCTCTAGCCCTATAGTTGTAACTGACAGCTGCAAACTGTCAAATGTTCAAAACAAGTAGTTTGGTTTTGAGAAATAAATGTAAAAATTATTAAAACCTTGATAATCACTATGGTATTTTCCTATTCCTGCTTATCTTACAAGAACAGCAGGACAGGTTACAACAATGAAACAAAAAAACAACCCTACTTACTTTAAACAAGAGGGGAGGAAGAATTTTTTATAAGTTCAAAAGTTGTATTTTAGAGCACAGAACTAGAAGAATGTTCACTGTTTTTGAATTACTTCTCATTGCCTGGACTAAACTAGCCACGGAAGAAGAAGTAAGAAGCTTGATCCATTGTTATATGAAAAACATTCAGAATCCGGTCCTGTTCTGTTTGTTGTAGACCTATAATGGAATTCAAATACACCATGATTTAGTAGAAAGCAATCAATCAGATGGCACCAACTTGTATTTTTTTTATATTTGTTCTTCAATCCCATAAATACTGCCCAAAACCCAATTCTTGGGGAGACTGAATTGAGCCTTACTTTCAGTCTCACATTATTTAAAAGTTAGCTTCTGAATCATTGGGTAGAGGGCCATTGTTTGGCCATAGTATGAGATCAAAGGAAGCATGTAAGGCCATAGGAATAAATAAGTAGTAACCTAGGAAAGATATATCGATCTATAGCTATATAGATATAAAGATATATAGATCTATATGTTTTATAAGGTCTATATAGATATAGAAGACAGGCACAGAACAAATGCCCTAAGCTTCATGGACACCTAGAGTTTGGGTAGAGGAGGTATTCTATATGGGAGACTAAAAGGAGAAATTAAAGAAAAAGGATGAAAAATAGAAAACTATGGTAGAAACAAAGCAGAGTTAGTGTTTTTGATGAAGAAGAAATGGACTTTTATATCAATTTTGCTGAGAGATTAGATCAAGGATAGAAATTAAGTGTGGTAACATTGGTGATCATAAAAAAATTATTCATTGACATAATGGGAGAGAAAAAAAATTACAGTGGCTTACTGAGTGATTGGGCAATGAGAGAATGAAGATAAGATGCTAAAAAAATTGGATGTAAAGACGAGCAGAGCAATATGGCACAAGTTGGATAAATGTGGGAATCAAGGAAGTATTTTTTAAGCAATATAGAAAACACTGAAGAGAATGCATAGCCACGCCAGGCTAGCTGAAACCCAATCAGACAGTGTTGGCCAAGCAAACACCAAGCACACCATGGAGCTGTAGCCAAAGGGGACAATAAGATAAATCCACTGGCAGAGGATAGCATTACGGGCTTCAGGGATTTGATTCCAGCAAATGTCCTTTAATAACCTGAGGTAACTTTCAGTCAAATTCTCTGGGGCAGTTAAATATCATGTGAAACATTATGGGGCTTTCAGATACCAAAGAAATATGTGTAAAATCTTCAGTTGCTCCAATATTTCTCCTACTGATATTTGCTGATGTCTTCATATGTCTTATTATCATGAATCTTTGTCTGTTACTCTATTTATATAGTCTCACCATGTCCCTGACACTGTCCTAAGTACTTCATAAAAATTAATTCATTTAATCCTCATTACAACCTTGTAAGACTTATAAGATGGTTACTAATATTATCTTTGTTTTATAAACTGAGACACAGAGAATTCTGTAAGCAAAGCTGTCTGCTTTCAGAGGCTGTAACTTCAAGTTCTTCATTAAATTGTTCCTGTTTCAGGTAAGTGCTTGTTTCTAAATGAAGGTTGTTTGTTATATTGTCAGGTGAAAGATTTCAGCCAACTTCTGGAAGGCCGGTTCAAGTCAAGTGAAGAACAACTCTTCCATTAATTAATTTAGTTTTCTGTCCTGTCAGTGTTGTTGACATAAATTGACAAAAAATAACCTATACTGGCAATGTGTCCTCCATTATTAGTGTTCTTTAAACCTATGCTAGACCTCACCACCTAGCTTAGAAGTTTAAGCTTTATAATTAATAGGTATGACTAGTAAATAACCAATTATTAGTTTTGCTTTGTTTCATATGGAGGCAGGGAGTGGAGCAAGACTCCTGTCTAGCACCGTGACTCCTTTCACAGTTCTGCTATAAGAAGTCTGGAAAAGTGCATCTGTGAAAATCATTGTACCTATGAAACCAGAAACTCATTCCCTGTCTGACAAGCCAATTCTTTCTCTCACTCCCACTATACATGTTCTTTGATCTCAAAACCTCAATTCCCTGAGACTTTTTGCCCTATCCATTACTTTGATCCAACCTTATCTCCTTACCTGTTCATCTAAAATCTGTATCAATTTAACTACTCTCTTACCAGGTCCCTCAATTTCTTTATGTTTATATGCTTCTAGTTCAACATTCTAAAAAAAATGATCACTTAAATAAATCTAAATATGTGAATTCTCTTCTCCAGTCAGTTCTAAAGGTCCAATCTTGTAAATATAGCAATTAAAAATACTGATGATAGTATACACCTTGGACATCAGGCATCAATCCTTTTAGATGGCTCAGGATAGCTCCCCTGCTCCTTATCTAGTCTCATTGCGACAGAGACTGGACTCTGCCTGACTCAATTTCAATGTCACATTAGAGAGGAGTTGGTACTTCATCTGCTACCTCACCATCATTATCACCTTCATCCCTATGTCAGAGGAAGAAGCATTACTTCATTTTCACAAGCATTTCTTTCATAAAAGCTTTATATCTCAACCTTCTCTGCTTCCTCCAGAATCTTGCTCCAAACATTATCCATTTTTTCTTGCATTGGCATTCTTTTCCATTCCATCAGCCCTCTCCTATGCATGTAACAAGCAAAATCATAGCCAAGTAAGAGACACAAACAAAAAGAAACAAAATTTCTCCTACATATCCCTGTTTCTTCTTAACTGCTGTTAACCCTATACATCATTCCACCCTTCCCAAAATATTAATATTTGCTAAATACTTTAGAGAGTGCTCAGTGTGGATGGGCCTCAGTTCTAAGCACTTTGTGTATGTTAATGCACTTAATCCTCACAACAACCCTATGAGGTAAGCATTTTTTTTTGTTCTCATTTTATAAAATAAAAACTGAGTGACAGCAAGTTTAATAAGTAAATTGTTCAGAGTTACATAGTTGCTTTGACTTATTAAATTGTACAACATTCATCATGGACAGTCATGTTTACTTTCATTGGTTCCAGGTTTTAAAAATTTAAGCAGACTACTTTGAAGATGTTTTTGAACTTTGTTTAGATTTTTAGATTTTTTTTCTGCTTTTTAAATTTTTCTGAGAACTATTTTCATATTTTCTATTTCTATCACAAGAATAGAGAATAAAGAATAAACTCTTTAAATCCAAAGTATACAAAATCTGATTATATTATTCATAATGTATTGATTAAAAAATAATTATTTTTATAAGCCATCCCAAATTTTATTGTTTAAATTTCAAAATTTACTATTGAAAGCAATTAGAAACACCAGTTTTTAATACAAATTAAATACATCTGAAATTTCTAATTCTAAAAAAATTAAATATTTAATACTTTTTAAAAATGTAATTCATCACAATTTTGTATTTAATGTCTGTCTTGTTGCCAAAGTAAAGCATCAGTATTCTGCTTCATGCAAGTTAGTCTTCAATCCAACTAAATACAAATTTAAGAGAGAGATGAATTATTTGGTATTGTAAAATATTTTAGGATCTGCAACACTGTGAATATCTGCTGTTGTGACTTTGGAAACACAAATTGGAATGTGAAAAATAACAAGAAAATAGGTATTCAGCACTACTGAAAAATGATACTCTACTTTGCAAGAATCTATTGTTTTTATGCCATTTGAGAAGCAGCATTTGACAGATCAATTAGTCTATCTTTTCTCTTACCTAAGCCCTTTCACGCTATGATCCTCCTCACTCTGAACCAAGGCCTATTTCAACTGTCATTAGCAACATAGCCCACAACTTTCCCAGCATTAGGGCGCACTTGCCTTTATACAAGAGATGAAGAAAAAACTGTCCTGGGGGCAGGAGTGATATTAGTCAGGAAAGCAACTGTTTGAGATTACAGAGGTGAAAGCACTGAGTGCTAAATTTCAAGTGACAGAAAAACCTATGTGTTCTTGAAAACTGGCAAGAGCATGTATTTCAAACATCTAAGGTCATCTAAGGTACAGGGCTCTGGACAAGCATCACTCTTGCCTATATCCAAGAGGATCTTGTTCAAGATAGAAACTATCTTTGATTGCAGAAAAATGAAGTTACCTTTCTTGCATACCAAATATCAGCTTGAAAATATATCCATTACACACTGCTGTAAATTACACATATTTATAAAACTTTATCAATAAATCTGCTTTCTTTCAAAATTGGGAGCTTACTAAAATTTGGAATTAGGTTTCCATAGATTGCAATGGTCCTAATAAAGAGTCTATCTATGGGAACATACCAGGAAATACTGTTGCAAATGGTACATTGTCTCTAAGGAGGTAAAACTGGGATTAAACATAAGTATGCAATGGACATGTCGAGGGCAAAAATACCCTCAAGTGATTTAAATGAGAGTATTTCAAATGGTAATTAGATACAAATAGCAAAGCCAAAGATTATTACTAATTTAATATGTACATTTTCCTCTTTTCTCATTTTTTCTTCTTTAAATGAACTATTCCCAGTACTGAATATAGAAAACCAAGAACTCTTTAACCATTAAATTTTCTCATAGCTATTACTTGTACACAGTTGATATACAAGGAAAAATGTAGCTATTAAACTAAATTTTAAGTAAAAGCACATTATAGTAGAAATAAGACCCTCCAGAGAATAATTTTAAGAAACCATTATTGCACGGTAGCTTGGGCAGTTGAACTCACACGAAACAAATGGCTCTATAAAACAAGTCCCAAAGTGGTCTATTGCTTAATTAAATTCATATACAAAGCATCCCTCTGCCTTGACATGTGTACATACATATATTAAATACATTTTAAAATTCAGTCTGAAAAATATGACCTCATAAAGATGCAAAGGTTTAGACACCACTTCAAAGCCAAAGAACTTCTTGAAGCAGTATTTTACATTGTACATGTGACTTTTAAAATAATTGCTTTTTTTTCCCCCTTAACATAGTGAGAACAGTCATTTTAATGTATAAAATATGTTTCAGCTTCCTGCCTCTAAAGACAGGCCATGGTCTATACAAATGCTTACATTAAATGCAAATACTGCTAATTGCTGTCCTATTTCACTATAATGGAAGCATTTCTAAAGAATTCTGGATGTGCACAGGAAGCAACATGTTTACAAGATCCAAACTGAAATTCTTCAACTGAAATTTATCTACTTATAAGAATGCCAATTTAATGAATGCAAATAAATTAAAACATGCATTTTGTCTTCAATATAAAATTGTTTTACCACAACGATAAGGCCATTCTTCTGTTTCATGAACCACCTACATATGGATAACAGCCCTCCAGGAACAGAATGTGGTCCAGTCTGTTTGATAACCTAAAAGCATCCTAAAACCATCTGGCATTAAATGTGTTCAGGGAAGATGGAAGTAAGGGAGTAAAATAGAAAGACATTATTTAAAACATGCTACTAATTGATTATAAGATTTTATGTCTCCAAATGTTCTATCAGTTTCAAATTTTTACACCAAATAATCTGGAATGAATAATTTTAGCCTCCCTATTTTCATATACACTTTTGGAAAACTCCTTAGTAGTGCCTATTTAACTAGCACCCCAAAAGAAAAATGAAAAGCAACATCTAAAAATTATAATGAGATGATTTACAAAAATAGTAAGTAAATGAAATCAATTTTTCTGTCTTCTTATGTTTATTGACGTAATGTTAGTATACACCACTGTCTACGTTTTAGGGATATAGGTTCACACCTCTACATGATTATGTTATTACACCACAGCCACCACCAAAGTCCTAATAATCCTTCACCACACAGAACTGGGCATCCTCCCTGCTTTGTTCCCACTCCTCCACCCTCTCCTGGTAGACTCATTTCGTAGTCATGTTTTCAGGGTTTGTTGTGGTTTGTTCTTCATCTATTCTTTTGCTTTGTTTTTGATATTCACATATGAGTGAAAATACACTGCATTTGTCTTTCTCCTTCTGACTTGTTTTGGTTGGCATAGGTCCTTCCTATTATATCTGTGTTGTCCCAAATGGCAAGATTTCGTCTTTTCTTACAGTTGAATAGTATTCCAATGTGTATATACATTACAAGTTCATTATCCACTCATCTGTCATTAAGAACTTTGACTGTTTTCACAGCTTGGCTGCTGTAAATAGTCCTGCAACAAACATAGGAGTGCATACATCCCTTAGAATTCTCTTGTTCTCACATTCTTTTAGATTCCTAGGAGAGGGATTGGTGGATCACATGGAGAATGTATTTTGAGTATTTTGAGTAACCTCCATATTGTTTTCTATTGAGGCTGAACTAGTTTACATTCCCATCAGCTGAATACTAGGGTTCTTTTTCTTTACACCCTCAACCAGCACTTGTTTATTCTGGCTCTTTTTTTTAATTTTATACATTTTTTTACATCATTTTTCATTTTTGTTCAATGTAGGCATTTTCATCTTGGTCATAGTCCCTACACAATTCCCAACCCCCCCTTATACCCCCCCCCTCATCGTAGTGTGCCTCTGGTTTATAGTTGCCTGTTGATTTTGATTTTCACTTTATTATAATTAGGTTTCTTCCTAGTCCCTTATTTAGGTTTGATATGGGTCATTCATATAGGTGTGAGGGGGTATGAGATCAGTTTTAAATGTGTAATTGAGATGTTCTAAATTGGACTTATACACAGAAAAATAAGGAGCACTTCATACTGGTTTTTATACTTTTAACACCCAGACCCTGAAAATGTCATGCATAAGAACAACAGTAATCATAATAATTATTATTTTTATTAAGTAATCACTGGATGCCAGGCACTGTGAAACATTTCACACTGATTACCTCATTTTAATCCTCATAGCATCTCTAAGGAGGCATTAGTTTTTTTGGTTTTTTTTTTAAAGATTTTTTTATTTATTTATACAAGCATTGGGTACAGTCAGAAGCAGGGGAGGGTGAGAGAATTCACCAGAGCCAGAGCGGGGAGCAGAGCAGGCAGAAGGACCAAAGTACACTGCTGAGGGGAGCAGCGGGAGGCAGGAGAGGTCTGCGCGCCATGTGGGACCCTCCTCCGGTGGCCGGGGAGCGGCCTTGGATCTAACCAACGCTGCAGCGAACTGGTGCTGCAGAGGCTGCAGGCAACCCAGCGCTCAATCACTACGCCACGGGGGAGGCCCTAAGGAGGCATTAGTTTTTTTTTTTTTTTTTTTTTTTGACCTGTATAAAAAATGTTTATTGGTAGGACTGGAGCAGGGAATCCCCAAACAAAAAAAATTTAACGAAGTATTAGAACTTGCAGAAGGGGCTAATGACGATCCATCAGAGTTCCTTGAGAAGATTATTCAGACATATATAAACCACACGTATATAAATCCAGATGCCCCAGAAAATGCTCGTTTGATCACTATGGCGTTCATCACATATAGTGCTCCAGAAGTTTTAAAGATATAAGCACCAAAAAAAAAAAAAAATAAGCAACTTGGTAGAAATTACACTTAGTACTTGGCATAGTTGAAATACAATGTTTTGCTTACATGAAAGCCCATCCTCTCAATCCTTTTGCCCTCCTGACAACTTGGACAGCAGGCACGCACTGTGATCTGTCCACGTGGGTAACCTTAACAGTGCAACTTAGAACCTCATAGAAATAGCTCTAAATTAACACCATTAACAAGAAAAACAATGATGTAGAGAAACATCCTGAACACTTGCCTTACCAAAGGTAACTACACAATTGCTCCAATGTCTATTCCTTTAGTTATAAAGAAATATCTTTGTAACAGAAAAAGTTCATGTTCAGAAGCAGCATCTGTCTGAGTCATTTGTATTCACAGAGCGGATAAGCACACAACCTTTCTCCCAGCCAATTCTTTAAAGGTGTTTGATAACTAAGGAGAGGTCACAGACAGTGAACTCTTTGTGCTATCCTGTGAATAAGCCTGGGCAGATGGTCTGAGACTCCAACTGCAGAGAGCTGAGCTAACTCCCTGTCTGAATGAAGAGCATGTGTGAGCTGTCACAGCCCTACTTATCACTTCTACCTCAATCACCTCTTCACTCATGCCAAAACTGAAGACTAAGGGACTTAGTCCCAGTGTGTATCAAGATGCTACTATTGCCTTATGAAAGCCAACACCCCATATTCGAAAGAATAGCTCTGGGAGTATACTGGACACTCTTTACCAAGTATGATCCTGTGTAGGTACTTTAAAAGGGAATGCAATATTTGCTTTGTTTGGTAAAATACTCATAAATGAGACCGGAGGGTCTTTTGATTGTGTCCACCACTAAACATCATGCTGCACCAAATAAAGGTCATGTCATCCTGTATGTTATGAATAGCCCTGATGATATGAACAAAAAATTGTACATTTAAGTTTTTCAAAAAAAGATTCCAGAGTCCTCTAATAACAACTTCCACTTAGGAATAGGGAGAATGGAATCTGTCTATTTCCCCTTCAATTGGAAAATGTTATTCAAAATATTTTCAACAAGGCTATCTAAGAGAGAATACATGGAATCTTGCTGTTTTATATCATCATTGCTAAGCCTCAGGTATTATTTTGTCATTCTTAGCAGGAAAAGAAAACATACTAATATATGCATAGTAAGATCATTTATACTCTTCAGATATTTATATTAATCTTTTAGTAAGGTTTGAATTTTTTAAGACTGCAATTGAAAGGATGTGGCACTGAAGTTTTTAAAGAACTTGTTCTGTCACTATTCGATGATATTGAGATTTTGAGGATATTTTAAATATTTTTAAATAAAAATTTCTCTGACATGTAGTACTCCTGAGTTTTCACTCCTTGATTTTTTCACAAGAACTCAATTTAAGACTCATATTCAACAAATATTTATCAAATGCCCATTCCCATGAAATAAAAGGCATTCTTCTGTGGTGTCTCAGAAGACATACCTTTATTTAAGACACAGATATACTTGAGCTCAAAGAGAACTTATTGTCAAGTAGCAAACTTATTGTCAAGTAGCAAAGATAAAATAACCAGTATAATGTTAAACAGCCAAGAGAAGTGCAATTTGAATGACAAAAACTAAATGCCCAACTGAATTTCAGTTTCAATATGACTTCAGGACTTCTGTGTTGCCTTATAAATCCCTGACTGTGGCCAAGTTCAAGGCACTTAAGGTGAATAAGGCTCTTTGTTTTAAAGTTCCTAAAATGTGTATTTCTTGGTATTGCAGGCTACCAGTATCCTCTCTGACTCAATCCACAGAATAATGATAGAGACCAGCCAGTAAAGTGTTTACTCTTAAAACATTTTTGATTCAGTTAAGTGTCCTTTGCCAAAACACTGAAGACTCACTCAATATTTGAAGAACTTCTCTCTTAATATGTGTGTATTTTTAGTAAATTAAACAGTGTAAAGAATATTGAAGTTGCAAGAACATTTAGAAAGAAAAAGTTATCTCTGTGATGAAATGGTAAAACAAAGATAACTGAAATGAGTGATTGGGTTTCCCATTTTCTTAATCCAGATAGTTCTACCATACTACCTTCATTAGTTATGAAGTGATTCAAAATCATCCAGTCATTGAAAATTTTGTCTATAGGTATTTTTTTTATTTTATTATGTTTCATAGTTTATTAACATTGTTTTACAAATTATGTGTTTATGTCTGGGATAGAAACCTAAGTATAGAATTCTGAAAGCAAGCAAAAGGATAAAGCAATTTGACATAAAAGAAAAAAACTGCTTTTGACTGATGCTAATCTATCTTAGTATCTATATGTCTTATCATGTTTAGATTATGAAAAATGAGCCCTATAGTATAATCGGTACAGAATCTGACTTGCAGTTGATGTGAGGTAAAGATCTTCCACTGCCTACCGCCTCCATGAAACACCCCTGAAATTTACATTTCATGTGTAAATGAAAATCATCTGTCAAGTCCACTAAACCAGGTTTATGTGTTCCTCAAGACTGTTCTTGTTCAACCGAAAACCAACCTTTCTCATGGCACTCTGTGACATATTATTCTTTCTCACTCATGACACTTTTCTCATGGCAATATCATGATTTGAAGTTTTATATCTTTATATATTTTATGTTCATTAGTTTAATATCTGTAATCTGTAAGTTCTAGGGAGAAAAGAAATCCATCAACTGTGTACCAATTTCATCCCACAACCTTCTGGTTATTCAGTCATTTTTATTTTTGAATGAACAAATGATAAATGATTGATTACTCTTCTGAATTTGGAACTTGATATATATTTTAAAATTTTAGCTAGAAATAATTAATAAAGGAGGAGCAGCTCTGTGTTACACATCACAAACATTTTTAAGTCTATCATTGCCTATACTAGGTAGGATTGCTTAAAATGTGTGTAATGAAATTCTACCAAACTCATTTAAACAGAATTGAGAATATATCAATACAAAACTTGGAAGTACTGGGCCTCCCTGATGGCATAAGAGGTCTCAGCACTCTGAAGTTATCTGCAGCCACTGCAGCACAATTTCAATCCCGGGCCAAGGAGCTACCCCACACGGCACAGCAGACCTCTCCTGTTTCGCCCCCGCTCCCATCAGCAGTGTATTTCAGTAAATCTGCCTGTTCTTCTCCTCACCCTGTCTCTGGTGAGTCCTCTCACTATCCCCTCCAACACCTATGGCCTACACCCTAGTTCTTACATGCATACATATATAAATCTTAAAAAATACCCTTGAAAGTCCAAGGTTGCCATTGACTTGAGGTAAAATTTGATCCTCACTTCAACACACAGCATTAGAGTAAATTTTCAACAATATTGAGATATTTGTCTATTTTATTCAATGATGTACCTAAATTCCCAAAACTTGCCATATAGTGGATGTTCAATAAACACTTACTGAATGAGTGAATGAGCAATCTCTCAATCACTTTCCTGTTTGATGGTATGGCAAGCAGAATAATCACCCCCAAAGATAGCTATACCCCAGTCCTCCAGATCTGTGAATATATTACCAAACAACAAAAGGGTCTTTACATTTATGCTTGAGGAGAGACCCTTGAGAAAGAAAATTATCCTGAATTACAAAAATGAGCTTATGTCCTTATATCCATGTCTCACATATACTCTTAAAAGTCATAGGATCTTTCCCCATTACACTCAGAAATATAACAACAGAAAAAGGGACAGAGAGATGTGACATGAAGACAAAATATTCTGTTGCTGACTTCCAAGATTTCTGTTTGTGGGAAAAGAAGACTATGTGATAGAAGGCAGCCTAGTGACGGAGGAACAGTTTACAAAGAAAGCAGTAAATTACATTAGCAGCAAAAGGGAAGACCACCTTAAAGGTTCTCGATATGTTATAGGGATGACAGAATTTACACATTAATTAAGGCAGATTGTATATAAAGGACATAATATTAATACTTGTTATACATAAAACAACTGTATGAACTCAAGAAGAAAAATGTGTCCACCTAAAATGTTAGTGAAACATATAGAATAAGAAAACAATATGGACTTTAAAAACATGAAAGAAAAATAGCATCGACTGAAAGAAGTGGAGAGGACCTTCTAATTAAAGATTACAGTAAGAGCATGACTATGTGGAAACTGTAAAGAGTCAGGGCTATTTTGAACAGAATGGTGACTTTATTGTGGCAAGAATCTTTAAAATGTTTAAAGGGATGAATGAGAAACAGAGAGAAAAGATCAAAGTGAGTCTTAAAAAAATTTCTACAAATTTATATAAAAGATCAGAAGTAATTAATTACAATGTAAAAGAATACTTAACTCTATAATTTCACTAAATACTAATGTTAAAAAAATATTTATGGATTCTAATTTTGTCTTTCAAAAATTTTACCAAAGCACTATTCTCCCAAAAATGTGAATTTCCCAAGTAAAGCAATATATACCGCTCTGAATGGATCTAATATGATGATAGTAGAAATTCGAGGAAGTTGGATTAGAAAAAGACACTGTAGAAAAGTACGAAAAGACTTAGGGGGATGAATGCAATTAAAGAGAAATGTTGATGTTGTTTATCAAACATGTGAATTATTCTTTTGCTTTCTAGGATGACTCATATTTAATTCTCTTTTCCTTCTTCCAGAAGAACAATGTAAGTAGAGCTTTACCTTCCTATTTGCCACCAAATAAATCATCAGCATTTTCCATCAGATAATTGCACTATCAATTCCTCCCTCTCTACTAAACATTTTCCCTAGGCACTTTAAGTTCAGCTCTCTAATTTTATTTATAAAACAAAACTAAGTTATATCTTCTCTAAGTGTCCCTCTACCTACTGTCTAGTTCCTTTCCTTCCCTCCTGAGGCAAACACTTTCAAAAACTTTCCTTCACTTCTCATCTAGTCTTCAATTTGCTGCACTGTGACTTTGCTTACAACTTTCCAAAGAAACTGTTCTTAGGAAAGGAACAATGAGCCCACTTCCTCCCATTTGTACAAATCAATTCTACCTTAATCAGCCTTCTGCTAAAAATAGAAGTCTTCCTTGGGCCACTTGCTCTATTCCCTCTTCCTGCTTGTCTATGCCTCAAAGTACTATCATTACAGAACATTATGATTTGATTACTGAGTCTGTCTGCGTGTGACTTTTGGTCTGGACTACCCCCAAAATGTTATACCCACAAGAAAGGGACTTAGAACAAATATTGTTTAAAAATGAATACCGTGTCCTAAGATACAGAGCCATTCACTGATACCAGCAGACACTTACCAAATACTTTACTAAAAATTTTTTTAAAGATTTATTTATTTATTTTATACAAGCACTGGGTACAGTCAGAAGCATGGGAGAGTGAGAGAATCCACCAAAGCCAGAGTGGGGAGCAGAGCAGGCAGACTGATGAAATACACTGCTGAGGGGAGCAGCGGGCATGGCAGGAAAGGTCTGCGCGCCAGGTAGGACCCTTGCCGACTGGCCTGGGATCAATCTGGTGCTGCAGAAGCTGCGGACAGCTTCGCAGCCCAGCGCTCAACCACTATGCCACCAGTGAGGCCCTACTTTACTAAAAACTATCTCCCTCCTTTTCAAATGTGATTTTTCCCATAATTTCAGTAATATTATTCTTTAATGTCTTTTCTTCTTCATCTAGCTTACATCCTTCCTATGTTAATGCAAGATCCCTTTCTTACCAGTCACTCATGGTTTAGGCACCTGTCCCCTTCACTACTTGCCCTCTCAACCTTCTTCCCTTGTGGTCCTATTTATTGATATTACTTCAGTGACCATGACAACTTTAAAAATTATATCTTCACTGCAGATCTTTCTCTTGATTTACAGACATCTCAGGTGATCACTGATGCCTCCTTTGGAGATATCCAACTCTAAACAATGCATCTTCTTTCTTCTCCCAGGTATGCCCTGTGCCTTTAATTTATATTTAACAATTCCTGCTTCATGTCACTCCCCACTGCACTAGTCCCATTCAACCTTCAGGTTTTACATGTTTTCAAGTCTACCTCCTCAAAAACTCCCAACTGCAGTCATTTTTCTCTATTCCTGCTGAAATGGCTAGACCTCAGGCTCTCATTATTTTTCATTTGGATTCTTACCAGACTTATAATTGGTTTTCTTGCTCGCAGTTATGCCTGAACCCTTGATCAACTTGCCATACTGGTTATTAGAGTGACAATTTAAAAATTCAAGACAGCATCATGCAAAATACCCATCATCTTTTTTCCTTATGCTTCATCCATATGCTGTTGAGCACAAACCCAATGTTTGCTTTCATCCAGACTTTACACAAGCTTCTTCCCCCCTCTCTAATGTTTCTTCTGTCATTTCTTTTTGATCTTTTTCTAGTCTTTTACAATTTGACAGAAATCTTACTTCCTCCAATTTCTGTTTCTCAATGCTAGGCACTCCAACATTCATCGTTACATTAGGTAGCACTCCAACTTGTTCCCCCAGCTTTTGTTCTTTCTTGTCAAATTATTTGCACTCAATGTTAAATTTATGGTTTACTTGTCTATCATTATTATCAGTAATTCTAGTTTTCTCAGACAAACCATTCCAAAATTTCAGTATTTTAAAATAATAAAAGTTTATTTTTCACTGATAAAAGTCCTATCAAAAACAAAACCAAGTCTGGAACCTAATTAACAAAGGTTGCTTATGCATAAATTTGGACAATTAAACACTTCTGTTTAATCAGTGCATCAAAGGTATCAAAAACTGATGCAAGTTTTAAAGATTATAAAGAATACTGGGAGAATTTCTGACTTTTGCATGTTCTATTAAAATGGTATCTTTGGAGTGGAGAAGAATTTCTAATTGAGCCACAGATATATGTGGAAGTCTTTGGTTGTCTGGAACAGGCCAAAAAAAAAAAAAAAAATAGCTTGAGAGATTTCAACATTAGCCCTGGAGGGGGTTTAGTATTGTTATTTCTTGTAAGAAATGAAGGTTGCTGGGTCCTATTTTTGTGGCCATCCTGTCATTATGGTGCTTATGGGAGTGGCTGCCATGGAGAATGTTTTTCAAACTAAGAACCATTTTCATAATAGTGACCTGGACGTCGACTCCATCCTTTCATGGCCCTGCCATTTTCTAGGTTCAGAGAGCAGATAAAGAAAATAGAACTAGGGCCTCCCCGGTGGCGCAGCGGTTGAGCGCTGGTTTGCAAAGCTGCCCGTAGCCTCTGCAGCGCTGGTTCGATCCCCTGGTTGCTGGGGGAGGGTACCACATGGCATGCAGATCTCTCTTGCCACCCGCTGTTCCCCTCAGCAATGTACTTTGTCGGTCTGCCTGTTCTGTTCTCCACTCTGGCTCTGTTGAATTCTCTCACCCTCCCATGCTTCTGACTGTAGCCAGTGCTTGTATAAATAAATAAATCTTAAAAAAAAAAAAAGAAAGAAAAAATAAAATAGAACTCTATACTTCTTACAAGTCTCAAATAGGAACTAGCAAATGTAGTATCTGTTCACCTTCCATAGGCAAAATCTAGTCCCACAGCCACACCTGACTGCAAAAGATGCCGGGAAGTGTAATCCTCACTGGACAGCTGCCTCCCTGGAATTCCCCTCACACTATGGAAAGAGAATATAAATTGTCAAAGAGCAACTCCCAGCTCTCATCCCTGCCACACATCCCCACTAGGTTTTGAGTTTTCCTAGCAAAGTGACAATGTCATATATTGCTTTTTTGTTCTCAAAAAAAGAAGGTTGAATAATAATTGTGTTCGAATTGTTCTATCATCTGAAAACTCAGGAATCACTCAAATTGCTTCTTTCTATTCCTGAAAATTAACTAAAGCTTTTTAAGTTTAATAATGAAATGCAACATACACTGTATGAATATAAGGCATCATTCTGAAAAATAATATTGAATATCCCTCTACTCCCAAACAATGAAAATGATGCTAGGAAGCACTAAAGACAATAAATATCAAATATACTAAAATATAACAATATTTTGAACACTATAAATCAATATTATTAAATAAACCAGTGGAAAAAGTGCCAAATATGCTTGCCAAAGGAATCTCTTGAATATGTTGAGAAAGGAGTTCAGAAATGTCAAAGATTTGATGCTAATAATCAACTAAAGTAGATTTTTTAATTAGAGTTTTGAGCTAATTTTTTAGACAGTATGAACAGTCTTTTCTATTTGTCACTTGAAGAAATTTCTAAAATAAAATTGTCAAAATTAAAGCACAAAATAAATATCAGTACATCACCTAGTGAAAAATATAATAAACAACTTTCCAATTAGTTTTAGAGGTATTCAGGAATGAATTATCCTCTGCTTTCAGGTTTTCATGAATAATTCAAATTCTGCTGTCAGTAGACCTAATTAGTAATTATCCAAACTATTTCTAAATTATCTGGTTTGAAGCTACCTGTGTTGCAACTAGATTTATTTCTGATCTAATTATTAACCCCATCTACGTTGGCCTTGTCTCTCTTTCTGTTACCTGTAATACAACAGACATCTCCAGAGAAAAGAGATACCTACAGATTCAATTTAGTAAAGTTCCATTACCAATTAGCCCCTCTAGTGCTAAGAAACTGACAGCATATACCACACAAAGAGGTATTTTTAAGGCCCTTAGAAATGGTTGCCCTATATTCTACTGATTTACTATTTAAGAGCAGAAAGATAAAGCTGGCCTTCAAAAGGAAGATAAACTCTACAATATGGAAGGATGATGAGGCAAAGGGGCTTACTCAAGGATAAACTAAAGCATATAAAACTGATTGTAGAGTGCTCCCCACCCCAACCCCCGACCAGCTTCACTGGGAAATTTCCACATGTGAAGCATAAAAGTAACTGAAAACATTCAGAAACAACTCAGTACAAAAAGAATGATTCATTAAGCTCAAACTTAATGCTGGATCATAAAAACACTTGAGATACTTTCCTTGCATTTTAAATGTAAATATATTTCATGGTGTATATTCCTTAACAGAGCTATTTAGACTTATAAGTATCATCCCCCTCCCCAGCCAAAAAAAGAGAGAGAAACAAAGTTTACAAAATTAGTTATGACATTCCGAACTCCAGCAAAACCCCAAACCTAAGAATTCTTAGCAAGTCTTGGGATGAAACAAAACATTAAATGAAATTGTACTTGTGATGCAAAGCCTACTTCACTGAGGGGTCCCAGTGTCTCATAAATTATGGACTGGAAATTTTAATTAATCATGCACATATTTCCTGATTTCAATCTAATTGTTCCTAGCCTAGCAACGGGATTTAGGTGAAACTGTATTACCTTTCTCTTCTTCCTAAATAGTTTTTCTACTGGAAGCTTTTAGGGATTATAACACTTGATGTGATTCTTTCAAAATAATTCAGAAGCATTTAGTTTTAACCTGCAGGAGAGCATCATAAAATTTTTATCACAATTGCTATTTTTCCCCCAAAATTGCTTTGTCTATTATTGTCATTAATAGTTTCCCCCATTTGCATACCCATTCAAATTACATTTTTTAAATCTTTATTTCCTTTCTTCTTCTTTTTTTTAAATCCAGATTTTTACATCACAACTGAGAAGAACAAAATACGTGATAGGCTTGTGGTCATTTCTTAAACCTTTACTTGCTCAACATTTTTCTTTACAGTATTTTTTCTCTGTGTTTTGTTCTTTCTCTTGGATGTATTTATAGAAACTTTTCTTATTTCCTTTGAGTCCCCTAGATATGTTATTTCATTTTGCTTTCTTGCTACTCTTATTGTGTGCCTGCATTCCTTTATGGCTAGCTTATATCTATTCCTTTCAATCTCCCTTCTTTTCCATTTCCTATACAATTCTATTTTGTATTTCAGCGCTTCGAGAAACCCACCCTCACCCACAGATATTTTTTAATCTTCTCTGTATTTTTAGCCTATATTGGAATAGCTGTTGAGCTTTCCATGGTGAGCTCATCTTCAAACTCATTTCCCCCCTTTTCCTTGCCTCTAGCAGTCTACACTGACTTTATTTCAACTGATTATTTTGATCAATATCCTAATAACAAACAATTCAAGTTTAGCCACTCTTCATTATATGAAGGACATTGAATGGTTATTTAACAATCATTAAGGGGCATACTGGTTTGAAGACAAAAAGGGATATTGTACACATACCTCTGTGGCATTAGCAAAAAATTAGTGAAAGAGTGATACAGATTTACTGCATGCTAGATCCTTCTGAGTTGCGTCATTGAAATAGGATTGACCTCTCTGAGCTAGGACAAGGCAAAGTCTAGGTGACCTTTTGTAGACAATGTTAATCACAAACATTGGACTCATGGATCTAATGGACAAAACTGTGACAGCTGGCAATAGTGCCAAGGCCAGCAACAGGTTTACTTTTCCTGGAAGTGCTCTTTATCCAATGCGTACTGGAACTCTGTAACCTTAAAAAGTAACTTAAATAACCAAGATTCATTCTGAATTCTCAACCTCTATATGTATAATTACAATCATGGATCCCTAGAAGGATTATAGGCAAATCCCAGGGGAAGTGGGGGTGGCCTGATAGTGAGTCTTAACCTATGTGCTTATGAACTCAGGATGAGACCCAAAAGTAGATATGCAGAGAGAAATTTTAAAAAGATATATTTACAAAGGGAATTAAGACATAAGAGAGAGTTAATTGACCAGCACATGGCTAGTTGACTTCTGTTCTACCAAAAGTACCAGCGTGAAAGTCAGAGCTGGAAAACCAAGAGAGCCAAGCCTGCTGTTTTCGTTGTTTCAAAGGTCCACCTGGTTGTTCAAAAACCCTGGTTCCCAGCAACTTCTCTGCTCAGGAAGCCCAGTTCATGGCATATTGGGAGTTGCAATCCAAGATGCCTGAGATGTCTGAGTGGTGGAGATGGGGACAGAGTTCATTCAAGGATATCAATCACTGACTTGGAGTTTGCTCCTCCCTGTTTCATTGACGGAAGACTATACCATAAGAACAAGTTAGCTTAAAAACCAAAGTTTCAAGTTAAATGTTTTTTATTTAAACTTACAGAATATTTTCAGACAAAACCGATCGAGTGTCTGTGACTAGTTTTAAAAGTCCAAAACATGACCTGGAACCCTGATGAGTTTTGTTAAGTAAAATCTAACTTCAGATGTCAGATTTAGTGATTAAAGTCTTATTGAATGGTGTTGTCCCAGTAAGCTATTGTTTGCTCTTAAATTATACAGTTAAATAAAATAAATAAATCAAATCAAATGTTCTACTTGCCCAAAGCAAAAGAAACGTAGAGAAGATATTAAAAAATTGCAGGGCTATAGATTTCCTGTGAATCATCAGAGTGGCATACTTCTGGGCAAGGACAAATATATTCAAATTATTTCACTTTATTTGACAGGCATCAGTTGAAAAACAGATACTGAATATTAGTTTTGGTGGTGTTATTTAAATACCATATAGCTATCATAATCAGCTTGTGGTTTAGTTCCTTTCATTTAAACATATTAACACCACTAAGCCTAGTCATTTTAAAAACAGATTAGTATACATTAGTAATTCATGATTTCTCCCAATTATTCAAAATGGTTGTTTTTAGCATAAGAAAATTTTGACATGTAAGAGTTTGTTAAATTTTATAAAGATTAAAATGAATTTGTACATTTTCTCCCTCAAGATACTTTTAAATCAATCACAATATAAGTAAAAATACCTATTGTTCACAAACTTTGGTAACCACACCTCCAAATATGTCTCTCTCTTCTCTCTCTCTCTCTCTCTCTCTCTCTCTCTCTCTCTCTCTCTCTCTTTTACACACACACACACATACACACACACCCCACATATGTAAAATATTAATGGTGTTATAAGCAATAGTATAGAGAGATTCTTCACTCTTTCTATTCTCATAAACAGATGGCTGCAAACATCTGGATAGCTAAAAAGCAGATGATCAAGCATAAAATCAAGTAGTCTCTCATAGGAGGTAGAAGATAACTCAACTTTCAGAGCATGGATACTAGGCTCCTCGACTTCCTCCTCCTTCCCTGCCAAGTAGAAAGCAGGGCATTCTCCATACACATCTGTAAATAAATGACATATAAACTTGGCCATGAATAAAAGAAAAAGGACAACTTTTTGCACCATGAAGAAAGGGTAAAAGTAAAATACCATTTACATTAAGTGGATTTTTTTCCTTTTTTATAGATTTTACATTTTAAACACATATGTCATGACATTTTAATGTAGCAGTTCTGGAATGGAGAAATAGCACATTGATTTTGTGCCCCAGAGAAAAATAAACAATAGCACTTTCAAAAAAGGCTGTGGCCTGAGATTCTCTTGAACCATATAAAGGACATTTATCCCCAAACTGAATGATGTTAGCAATGACTGTATTTCCTTAACCAGTCTTTCCATCTAAATATTCTCTATTGATACTTTCAATGATGTCACCATGATATCAGGCTGTAATATAATGTGCTACTGAAAAAATACCATTAATTCAGATTGCCATAAGGAATATCACCAAATCCAAAATAAACTTACTACTATAGAATCAATAAAGAAATATTACTATTCTTCATATATTTAGCAATAATACAGCAATTTTGAGAAAATTTAACTGAAACATTTAAAGTAATAAAAATGTATATATCTAAGTAGTATATGCTTTGGATATGTTTCTTACATGAATTTCCTTTCTATTTGTACTTTGTTAGAGATACAGCCTGTGTGGTGTATAGTTCTAAAGCAACATGAGAGAAAGTACTTTTCTGCCAGGATCTTAAATGCTAAAGAGGTTTTAAAAATGTATATTCTACTTTTGTTGCAGGTGAAAAAAAAAAACCCTATTCATGGTGATATGATTTACATTTGGGCAGTGAAGAATTATTTAAATTTTCCTAGCTTTAATAATACCATGCAACAATTTTTATTGTTTATATATGGTTATCTAAAATCTATTGGTCTACAAAGAAAGTATACCTTTTTTTTTTAAGATTTATTTATTTATTTATTTATTTATTTATTTATTTATTTATACAAGCACTGGGAACAGTCAGAAGTGCGGGAGGGTGAGAGAATTCACCAGAGCCAGAGCGGGGAACAGAACAGGCAGAAGGACCAAAGTACCCTGCTGAGGGGAGCAGCGGGCGGCAGGAGAGGTCTGAGAGCCATGTGGGACCCTCCTCCGGTGGCCGGGGAGCAGCCGGTGATCGAACCGGCGCTGCAGAGGCCACGGGCAGCTTCACAAGCCAGCGCTCAACCACTGCGCCACCGGGGAGGCCCAAGTATACCTCTTTTATATGAAAAATATTACTTACTCTACAAAAGACATACAATGGAATCTCATTAAGATAACCCAATAGGATGTAGGTTGCAAGAGTATTCTTTAGATGAAATTATATTCACTGATATTTTTCTGATAATACCATAAATCTGTTTCCATTGCAGGGAGTCAAATTTTCAGAATGGCATGAAATATAAGCCAATAGAATGTAAAACGAATCGACTTACTTAGATAAGTTATAAACACAAATGAGGGTTTGATCATGGGAAACTCCTACTTACCATTTTTTTATAACAAATAAATGATGTTCACTCATTTCTACACTATTCTCTCAGATCACAGTAGAAGGTCCAACTGTGGACAGCTTTAATAAAAAATACCATAACTACTCATCCTCATAACCTCTTAGAAACCACTGGGAAGCTGACATGGCCAGTTGCCACTTGAATTGGAAGAAAAAGGCCAAATAGAGGGAAGGGCACTTTCACAGACTTGGAGATGTTTTCATTCCTCCACATCTTCTCTTTTGAATCATTTCCAACTTAAAAAACCTAAAAGTACTTATAGACAGTCCTCTAAAAGATTACAACAGTTTCCCTGGTAGCCTAGGGGTTAAGTCTCAGCGCTATCACCACTATGACCTGAGTTCCATCCCAGGCCAGGTAGCTAACCCACATATGGAGCAGCAGACCTCTTCTGTCTTTCCTGTTGCTCTCCTTAGCAGTGTATTTCAGTCAATCTGCCTCTTCTGCTCCCCTTCTGTCTCTGGTGAATCCTCTCGCTCCCACACTTTTGGTCTACACTCAAGTTCTTCTATATACACACACACACACACACACACACACAAAGATTAAGAACATTGATGGTACTTACTATTACTAATATCATCTGCTCTGGATTCTACCCGTTTTTAGTGTATATAAGGATAGTCATTTCTGAGTATTATGCCATAAACTGATGCCATAATTCAAAAACACTGAATTTTCATTTCTCTTTTCATAAGACTACTCAGACATTCATGTGGTAATTTGAAGCTTCAAATTTTAAGATTCAGGACAATGAAAAGTCAATGGGCACTAGAACTTCCCAAAGTTAGATTTAATCCACAAATTTTTTCACAAACATGCTAGTTAGTTCATACTTGGTAATCTCACACCCCAACTTAGGCTCATTTTCTATTTCACATTCAAGAATCCGAGCAGCTTCAAAATGTTAGTACAAATCATAAATTCAGCCTAGTCAGATTCATTTTCAGTATAGTCAAGACTCCCCCAAAAGGCTAAGTAATTTGGTATAAATAGTCTGCTATTCAAATTGGAGACCCACTAAGCTTGGCATTTTTCAGTAAAATATTTGTTTGCATAAATAAAATAGCTTGTTACTATTTTTTTTTCCTTTCATGATACACACAGTCAAAAAAGTAGAACAAGCCCCAAGTTAATTATATTTGTCAACAATTTGTCAGTAGCACAACATGTTCTATTGGAACTGAATTGGTGATGGTTTCCAGATAAAGACTGGAGGATGTGTGATACTGTGGAATAAGTGCATGCATTGCCCTCTGCTGTTTCTTCTAAGCCCACTAAGATGACAGTAATACTGATAAAAAGAGAGAAGGAAGGGAGGGAGGGAGAGAGGAGAGCTGTAGGAGGACTGAGGAGCAGATGTATGTAGGTGCACAATAAGCAAAACATGCCAACAACATTTTGGAAGATAAAAACCAGAGGATGAGAGGTAACTAATTACAAAAACAAGAGAAATCTAAATGGAAAACACTGAAACTCATGCAGGAAAGGATACTAACAAGAAGCAGTCAATTATGCTGCAGAATCCTAGAAAGCCTCAGAAATAAGAAGTAGCAAATATTACAGAATGTCGGGCTCACAGTAATAATATAAAGAGAAGGAATATCTGAGCAGTTAAATCTCCTATTTTCCTCACTTACCCTAACCATTCACAACAGTGGCATAATATTTGGTAGAATGAAATAAATAAGTTCTAGAAAAAAAGGTAAAGATGCTAGAAACAGCTGAGAACAGGATCACAATTTAATACTAAGATTGAGGATTTTTACACAAATACGGAATTATGATATCACACATTCAGAGATTTTGGCAGCCAGTTTATAGTGCCCAAGGCTTTAGCTGGAGAATGTTCCTTGGACATACAATTCAGCCCTAAAGAAATTTCTACTATTCAGTGAAATTTGGACATTCCCAACAAAACAACTAAGTCCTATCTCATCACTCTATAATGAAATCCAATAGACAAAATTTGCCCAACCACCAGTCTCCAGTTTTAGTGGTTCAGTTTTAAATATGAATAAGCAAGGATGATCAAACTTTTGATGAAAGTTTTCTTTATAAATATTAGAAACTTAAAAAAAAACAGAAAAACAAATTAATGCAAATAAATAGGTAACACTACAGGACATAAAATCAACTTCAAAATGTGCATGTCATTATTATTATTGAAGACATTTATCAATGTAACAAAGAACAGAGTGTTATGCTCTAATAAAGAAACAATAGAGAACTTTAGGATACAAAAAATATAATTATTAAAACTTTAGTTGCATTTTGGAGGACGAAATTGAGAAATTTCTCAAAGTAGTATAAAAAAAATTAAGTAGACAATAAATCTTAAAAATTTAATTATTGACCACCAAAAGTTCCAGACTACAAGATATAAGAAATTAAAAGGAGATATTTATTTAAAAAAATAAAAAGTGTAATTACCCTAAACTGATAGGCATGAATTATTTATCACCCCCATCAAGGTCTAGCAACATGTTTCTGAGCTCTAAAGGTAGACATCATCCTGAAAACTTCCAGGAATGATGATGATGTGGAGGAGGAGGAAAAAGAAAAATAAAGTTACAAAGATATAGGAATAAGGTTGATATTGATTTTTTTCAGATGTTTTCCATCCGGAAGTTTCCTGCAAATGATTAAGTGGTAAGGTCGAATAAAGAGATTTTTGACAAGTGCTCAAAAGTTTTATGTCTCTTATAACACACATAAGACATTTACTGCAAAAATGGTGACTGAAGACATACAAGAGTTTGTGAGATGTAGGAAATGACGTTTCTTTCTTAACAGAGATGTAAAGGGGATTTGCAAGATGTTTGGGAAGAGGGAAATGGCATTTTGATGATTATGAACAGGTCAGACAGCCCATAGTCTCCATGGGATGAAGAGCATAAGGGCAACAGAAAAGTATCTTGAAATGAAAAGAATACTGACAGATTTGTCTAATATGTTTGGCCTCAGTAAGAAAGATTCTTTTAAAAGATAATTCATTTTAGATTTTAAACTTTCAGAAAAGTTTGTAAAGAATTCACAGATCTCCGGCCTCCCTGGTGGCGCAGGCGGTTGAGCGCCGCGAAGCCGTCTGCAGCCTCTGCAGTGCCGGTTCAATTCCCGGCCAGCCGGCGAGGGTCCCACATGGCACGACAGACCTCTCCTGCCATGCCAGCTGGTCCCCTCAGCAGTGTACTTCGTTGGTCTGCCTGTTCTGCTCCCCGCTCTGGCTCTGGTGAATTCTCTCACCCTCCCATGCTTCTAACTGTACCCAGTGCTTGTATAAATAAATAAATAAATAAATCTTTTAAAATAAATAAATTTTTTTTTTTAGAAAAGAGTTCACAGATCTCCTATATATCCCTCACAAAGTTTTCCCACTGTTAACATTTTGAATTTCAATGGTACATTGCCAAAACTAAGTGACTAACATGAGTTCTTTTTTAATAACTAAACTCCATGGGCCTCCCCTGGTGGCGCAGGCAGTTGAGCACAGTGCTGTGGAGCTGTCCGCAGCCTCTGCAGCCCCTGCTCAATCCTGGCCAGCCGGCATATAGATTATGAATGTCCAACTTGCCTCTTGACTGTTATCTCCAGACTTTCTAAAATACATATTTCAAATGGCTGATGAAAAAGTCTCATGAATTAAAAAAAAAGCACATATAGAAGTTAATATTTTACTAAAAATAATAGGGTTAAATCATACTGAAATTTTTTTAAACTATGATCACCAATGCTAGAAACAGAAATTAACCTAGAAAAAATCCTGTGTCATGGAATATCAATGTAGGGAGGAGGCAGAGAAAGCTGAAAATTATGCTTCAGGTGTGAATTGAGAGGGAAACTTTCATACCACACAAGTATATACCATCAACACAAGGAAAAAAAATAAAATATTCACATCTGTATCCATGTATGTGAAAGAATTTGGCCATTTCTGCATGTTTTGATCAGAGAATAACCAGATTGTCTGCAAATTTGAAAGAATGTTTTTCTTTTCTCCCATTGCACAGATTAGGCAATTTCTCACCCAGGAAGAAACTAAGCAGTTCGTGAAATCCGCACTGTGCTCAACCCCAAATGCATCCTGCTCCCAGGCAATTTACTGTCTCTGTTCCCTGCCCTCTATCTTCCCTTTTGGGGATACCCATTAGTCTGTGCTGTCTTTCCTAATTGAGTCAGATAATTCTTGATGTATTTCTTCACTTTTTCCCAATTTTCTCTTTCTTCTTCCACTTGGATTCTTTGTACATTGCTATCTTTGAATTCACTGATTCTACATTATCTTCCATTTGGTCTATTCTGTTTCTGTAGCTTTTTCCCTAATGTTCCAGTTCCTTCGTTGATCTTTTTACTACATGCATCTTCATTATTTTCTTATTTTAAGTCTTAATTAAAATCTCTGTTCACTGATTTTATTTCTCATGTTCATTTGTTTTTCTGAGTTTTCTTCAACATCTATGTTCAGATTTCCTGTGTTTTCTTCCACTTCTTTCAATTTATGCTTCACAGCAATTCTGAGCTCTGTATATGATGAGAAGAAAAGATCTTCCATGTCTTGGAGATTGGAGCTTGTAAAGCTGCCCTCATCTTCTGGCAACATATTCCCTTCAGGACTCCAGGGTTCATGTGCTGTGTCTTTCCATTCTCCTGTCTTGATGCTTTCCAATTTGCTAATTTTTAAAAAGTGCTCTTAGCAGTATTTTTGTTTTTTTACTGGGGACCTGGCCTCCTGGGCACATCCCCAGCTCACATGTATATCCACTTAGTCAAGGGTGTATATTCACTTAGTCGGGTGTTCCTCTACACCTTCAGCCTAACCCTGCTTCGGTCCTCTAGCCAAACTGGAGTACAATTTTGAAAGATTTGCAATTCAGGTTCCCACTCCTGATGTTTCCTGCAGCCTCTGATGTTTCTGTCTAACTACCTTTTGCTGAATGGGGTTGAAATTCTTTAGTTCCCTTTTGGTGCAAACTTTAATGGTATTAGAGGTCCAATAGGTGTTCCAGTTTTGCCCAAATTTGTGGCACCCACTGGGGTAAATACCCTTCTGGATAATTTTCATAACCTCCTGGAAGTGAAACAGGGAAACTTCTCCGATGTGATCTTGGTCCTGATCAAAAGTACCCTTTTACTTTTAACATATACTTATGGCTCACTACATTAAACCAAAAAAATGTAGCTTTCCCCATTGGCAGCAATTTATGTGTCAGAATTGAGAGTGGATACCACAATTACAACTCATTCTATAAAATCTTAATTTTGTATCTCACAGTCACAAATTATTGTACAATTGCTTACTAAGATAGACACTTCCCCTTTCTTCTCTCCCTCCCTCCTTTTTTTTTGCTTCCTTCCTTCCTTTTATTCTTTCTTTCCTTTTGCTTTTTTCTCTTTGTCTCGATTGCCAATGAGCAATGCTTATAGCTAGTGAAATGAAAAGAATAAAAAAATGTTTATTGAGTTCTACAAGTGTTTCAAATGGGTCAAACATCAAGCATATGCTCACATTAAAAGATTCTCTTTTTGGTCACTAATGGGAAAACCACAATAGGAACTTGTGCCTTGCTCTAGGGCAACAATATTTTACAGTCTGCCAATTGATTGAAGCCCCAAGGTTGCCTCAAATTTGAATAGTGAAAAGAAAAAGAGAGGATTTCATGACAGGACAAAGGAAAAGGGTTCATGCCATGGCCTGAAGCTAGGCCAAAGGCTCATTCCTCAAAAAAGTAAGAAATTACTCTAACAATTTCAAAATGTTGGAATTTAATATGGTTCTGGTTATTTTATACTATACTCACATATATGTCTTTAAAAGCATGTAATCTTCTTATAAGTATCCATACAAGTGTTTCTTAGCAAAACAATATTTATTGTGGAATAGAATCAGCTAATTTATTAAATTATGGTGTATAAAACATTCATAGGTTTTCAGAAGTACAAGATACCCAGCTTTTTTAACTAGATTGGTTCGGACAAATATTTCTGTGGTGAGTTTCTCCTAAGGAAGAGATTCCATGACTAATGTAATAAACTTGGAAATTATTTGGTTAAACACAGTTTAGCAACATTTTTCTTTTTAATATTTATTTCTTAAAATTGGACCATCTAGAAACCTTTAATATTCTACAGTATGTTGTGAAATTCAAAGGAAAAATACAGACTATTATTTCCCTAACTTTCATGACTAAAGGTATTTTTTTTTCCTAATATTACCCTCATCAAATAGGTCTGTTACTGTTTAGGGGAAAAACATGCTAATGCAATTTAGAAGGCTACATAGGACAAAAGTGGAGGCTAAAGAATAAAGTTGTTTTTCCCAAAACAACCAACTAACTAGTAATATACCTAGAAATGAATCTCAGGCTCCTGAATCGTAGCCGAGGATACTTTCCACTCCACCATTCCAAACGTTAAAGACCTCTCCTGAGGCAGATAAGGAGTTTGCATCTACAGTAATGATATGCTCTATATTATGCCAAGTCAAGTTTTGCTCAGAAATCTAATAATTGAGGAAAAGAATAGAAATGTCCTGGATGTGAGGATGGAAACTCTCTTAACAAGGTGGCGTCTTATGACTCTCAAGAAAATGAAGACCATCTTTCCACACTGTAAGATTATTATACAAATGAAATAAAATGGTAGGCTTAAAAATGGAGCATTGAAATAATATAAAAATGAAGTACAGGGCCTCCCTGGTGGTGCAAGGGGTTAAGACGCAACCTATGAAGCTATCCCCAGCCACTGCAGCATGAGTTTGATTCCCGACCAGCCAGGGAGCTACCCACTTGGCACAGCAGACCTCTCCTGTCTTGCTCGCTGCTCCCCTCAGCAATGCATTTCAGTAAATCTGCCTGTTCTGCTCCCCATTCTGTCTCTGGTGAGTCCTCTCACCCCCCACACCTCTGGCTTGTACCCCAGTTCTTGTATGCATAAATAAATAAATCTTTAAAAAAAGGAAAAAATGAAGTACATTATTGTTGATAATAAATATCATTGTTGATAATAAATATATTGTTGATAATAAATATCATTGCTGTTACCTTAGTTTTTAGTACTTACTTTGATCAACTACTCTAAATTTATTCTTCCTCTAATGTGTTGACTCAGTATGTCCAGTGAAAGAAATTTTTTAAAAAAATGGAGAAATGGGGTCTCCTTGGTGGCACAAGGGGTTGGGTCTCAGCACTATGAAGCTATCGGCAGCCACTGTAACATGAGTTCGATCCCTGGACAGGGAGCTAACCCTCATGGTGCAGCAGACCTCTTCTGTCTCTCCCGCTGCTCCCCTCAGCAGAGTACTTCAGTAGATCTGCCTGTTCTGCTCCCCATTCTGTCTCTGGTGAATCCTCTCACTGCCTCCTCTTCACCTCTGGCCTACACCCCACCTCTTGTATGCATAAATAAATAAAATAAATCTTTACAAAATGGAGAAGTAATCAATCATCTTATACTATTCATTCTCCTATTTGAAAAAAATTCTGAAAATATGCAAGGTAGATAATTGGTTAAGGAATTAATGGAATATAAGGCAATTAGGATATAAAATCATTATTTTCAGAATTATAATATTCTAGTAGAAAGTATAAGTACAAAACAGTATATATTTAAAAATATGCTGGTGAAATTTCCTGGTAGAATAGAATGACTTTCAGAATGAGTACAGGTTTTGATATATTTACTATACAAATAAGAAAAAGGGTACGTTTTAGAAATGAACAACTGAAAATATATCCACACAAAATGTATTTTATTTCCTAGAAGAACTATCTTTCCAGCTATTCATTCATTAGTTTATTCATGCATCCATTCAACATGTATCTGTTGACTACTCAGTATAATGCCAGGAAATATTTTACCTCCAGGAGGTACACTGGTAAACAAAACAAAAAAAGGTTCTTATGTTTATGTGTCCGGAGCCGCCTGGAGCATGCGCCATGTTGCACATGTGCTCGATGAATTAGGTTTCGATTTACTGTTTCGCCTTCAGAGAAACCCCTGCGTTCTCCTGTAAATCACGCGAGACTGAGAGGCACGATGGGAGGAGCGACCAGGGTATAAGAAGGGAACCGCGAGAGAGAAAGGGAGGACTGCGAGGAAACTGTAAGGAGATACGGCAAGGGTTACTGCGAGAGGAGCAGAGAGAAGGCCAGGGAAGTAAGAAAGTCAGGATAAAGGAAAGACATGTAAATATAGTAAAAGGATAAAGGAAAAATAAAGAAGCAAACGCTAGCGTCAAGTCGTCAAGCCCCTCATTTCAATCCTCAGCCCTTCTCTTCCCGTGCCTCTGAACCCCGCGGGTCGGGACACTTATGAAATTTGCATTCATATGAATAAAATGAACAATATATAAGGGAAAAAATACATCTTTGCAATAAAGCATTTTGAAAATAATAAAACAGGTTAATGAGGTAGATTAAGCAAGGAATGGAGAGGGATTCCCAAATTGGAAGAAAAATACATGAAGAGGGTGGTCAATAACGTCTGAAGAAATGACATGTGAGCTGACATCTGAATGATGAGAATATATGTAGCCAGTGAAAAAGTTGGGGAAAGAGCTGTTGTTGAGTGAGGGTCAGTTTATTTCAAGGGAGTATTAATATCAAGATTAAAAAGTTCATCCACAGAAAAAAAAAATTAAAGAAGGGCCATGCAAAAATAAACAAACAGATGAATGAGAAATGGAGAAGTATGGGGGCCTCCCTGGTGGCACAAGGGGTTAAGCGTCAGCACTATGAAGCTATTCGCAGCTACTGCAGCACGAGTTCAATCCCCAGCTAGGGAGCTGACCCATATGGTGCAGTAGACCTCTCCTGTCTCACCCGCTGCTGCCCTCAGCAGTGTATTTTAGTCGACCTGCCTGTTCTGTTCTCCACTCTGTCTCTGATGAATCCTTTCACCCCCACACCTCTGGCCTGTACCCCAGTTCTTGTATGCATAATTAAATAAATCTTTTTTTAAAAAATGGAGAAGTATGAAGATCAAAGATATTTTAATACTAACATGGAACTAGTGTGGTGAATATAGCCAAGAAAATAGCAATAGTAAAAATCTGCCACTACACAATCACAGAAACCTTTCCAATCAAAATAAAAGGAGCCCTGAGGTCTTTCTTCAGGTGAATTTGACAGCAGATAACTCATAGTTTGAAAGGAGACTAACACATACAAAACACACATACAAAAATGGAATACTGGTTAGTTCAGTTCAGCAGTAGTTGTTACTGGAAAGCAAAGCCCATGAAGATTAAATACTCTCTTCCAAATGTGAAAAACAGCAACAATATATGGATAAAAATACTTACTGCTCAGCATTGTGATACAGTAGTAAAAAAATGAAATGGATAAAATAGTATACTAAATATTATAAGGAAAATTTCAAAATTTATGGAAATATTTCTAAATTGGATTTAGGGATATAATTAGAGTCCAATGAATATAAGGGATGCTTCTAGATACAGTTGATACAAATGTCACACCAAAAAAAAAAAAAAAGAAAAGAAACTTGAGACTCTAAAGTGATGATAATCCAAAAGCCTGGATCTAGTTTAAGACTAAAATTTTGCCTGGATCTAGTATAATATTAAACTTTTGTCTCTTACCTCTAAGTAGCTAAAGTTAAATTTATTCCTAATGTAGAAAGGGTGTACTACACGATACTTACAGTCAATATATACATGGTATTTAGTAGCTTAAACATCTTTCCGTCCCCCATACCTGCCCTCCAGCTCATGTATAGCACAGTAAGTGAAGCTTGACATAAGGTAGATGTCAAATAAATGTTGCTACATCTTTTAAAAGATTTATTTACTCATGCATACAAGAACTGGGATACAGGCCAGATGTGTGGGAGGGTGACAGGATTCACCAGAGAAAGAGCAGGAAACAGAACAGGCAGACTAACTGAAATACACTGATGAGGGGAGCAGCAGGTGAGACAGGAGAGGTCTACCATGCCATGTGGGATTCTCACTGGCCGTTTGGGATTGAATCCGCACTGCAGAGGCTGCGGACAGCCCCCCAGAGCTGCACCCAACTGCCTGCGCCACTAGGGGAGGCCCCGAATATTGCCATATTTTTAAAGTGCAAGAACTTTGGGAGTGTATGCATCTGCCTCATGTAACCTTCCTCTTGTGATCTGCAGGTGGGCCCTATCTTGTTCATCTCATAACAATGTCAGAAGTTCAAGTTCATATCTAGTGATAATGAGGGACTTTGTTTGACTCAAAACTTCCAACACATCATTGTCCAAATAAGCTATTGATTAGACCCAGGTTAAGGTGAAGGAATTATACTATACCCATGGAAGAAAGGGAAGAGAGAATGATCTTAAATTAATATAGCATTGTATATACTTTTTTTTTTACAATCAAATGTTAAAATCCAAAATTTTGGTTTAAGCTTTGGAGTAGAAATAGACTGTACTGGTCACAAATTATAGCTTAATTAAAATTCTACATTGACATCAGGGACCTCTGGCAGTGTTGTCTTGCTTCATTATGTATGTATACCATGCAAACTCCCCACCAATCCTTACTAACCTTTCTTTAAAATTGTCTCAGAATCAGTGAGCTAATTTGTGAGATCAGCAAGTTCAATGCTGTAGGGGCAGGAATGGGCACTGAGCAGGCTTTTGGATCCAGCAGACTGGGTAAAGGAGGAGAAAGTCCTTGGAGTCTTCAGTGGCTTTTGCAGGCTTTTTTTTTTTTTTTTTTTTTTGGTTGAGGGATTTTTTTTTTTTATAAATTCTATTGTTATATTCCCCATACAATTGCAGCCCCCCCATTCTGACCCCAATCCCTCCCCTCCCGCCCCCCTAAAAGTGTCTCTGGTTCATAGTTTTTTGTTGATTTTGATTTTCACTTTCTTATATTCATTTTCCTGGTCCCTTATTTAAGTTTTCTAGATTCCTGCTATGAGTGAGACCATCCGGTATTTTTCTTTTTCTTTTTGGCTTATTTCGCTGAGCATGATCCCTTCCAGCGCCATCCATGGTGCTGCAAATTGCATGTGTTTATCTTTTTTGAATGCTGAGTAATATTCCATGGTATATATGTACCACATCTTCTTGATCCAGTCATCTATTTTTGGGCATTTGGGTTGTTTCCAAAGCTTAGCTATTGTAAACAGTGCTGCTATAAACATAGGGGTGCAGGTGTTCTTTGGAATTGATGTTTCTGTGTCCTTTGGGTAAATACCTAGGAGTGGAATTGCTGGATCATATGGAAGCTCTATGTTTAGTAGGTCCAGAAAGCTCCACACAGCTTTCCACAGTGGTTGGACCAGTTTGCACTCCCACCAACAGTGCAGAAGAGTTCCTTTTTCTCCACACCCTCGCCAACATTTGTTGTTGCTAGTTTTTTTAATATGTGCCATTCTCACTGGTGTAAGATGGTATCTCATGGAAGTTTTGATTTGCATTTCCCTGATGACAAGTGATGCTGAACATTTTTTCATATGCCTGTTGGCCATTTGCATTTCCTCTTCAGAGAAGTTTCTTTTTAGCTCTTCTGCCCATTTTTTGACTGGATTATTTTCTTTGTTGTTGTTGAGTCTCATCAGCTCTTTGCAGATTTTTGTGATCAGTCCTTTATCATTAGTGTTGGGTGCAAAAATGTTCTCCCAGTCGGTGGGGTTTCTCTTTGTTTTTGTTATTGTCTCTTTTGCTGTGCAAAAGCTCTTCAATTTGATGTAGTCCCAGCTGTTTATCTTTGCCTTCACTATCACTGCTTTGGGTGATGTGTCTGTAAAGATGTCTTTGATGTGCAAATCACGTAGTGTTTTGCCTATATTTCCTTCTATATATTTTATGGTTTCAGGTCTTATGTCTAGTTCTTTAATCCATTTTGAGTTGATTTTTGTGTATGGTGTGAGGTAGTGGTCAAGCTTCATTCTTTTGCATGTAGTGACCCAGTTTTCCCAGCACCATTTATTGAACAAACTTTCTTTGCTCCAATGCATATTCTTTGCTCCTTTGTCAAAGATTAGTTGACCATAAATCTGTGGGTTTATTTCTGGATTTTCTATTCGATTCCATTGGTCTGTATGTCTGTTCTTGTTCCAATACCATGCAGTTTTGATGATTATGGCTTTGTAGTAGAGTTTGAAGTCTGGGGGTGTGATGCCTCCATTCCCTTCTTTTTTTTTCAGGAGAGCTTTGACTATTTGGGGTTTTTTGTGATTCCATATGAATTTCATCAATAATTGTTCTATTTCTTTGAAGAATGCCATTGAAATTTTGATTGGAATAGCATTGAATCTGTATATTGCTTTTGGAAGGATGGCCATTTTAATAATGTTTATTCTTCCAATCCATGAGCAGGGGATGTCTCTCCATTTCTTTGTGTCTTCTTCTATTTCTTTTAATAGTGTTTTATAGTTTTCTTTGTATAGGTCCTTTACCTCTTTTGTTAGATTTATTCCCAAATATTTGATTTTTTTTGTTTCAATAACAAAAGGGATGGTTTTTTTTATTTCTTCTTCTTCAGATTTATTGTTTGTGTATAGGAAGGCTACTGACTTTTGCGTGTTGATTTTGTATCCTGCCACTTTACTGAACTGATTGATGAGTTGAATTAGCTTTTCTGTGGAGTTTTTGGGGTTCTCTATGTATAATATCATATCGTCTGCAAATAGTGATAGTTTGACTTCTTCTTTTCCTATTTGGATTCCTTGGATGTCTTTCTCTTGTCTTATTGCCCTGGCTAGGACTTCCAGTATTATATTGAAAAGCAGTGGTGAGAGTGGACATCCTTGTCTTGTTCCAGATGTTAATGGAATTGCTTTCAGCTTTTCACCATTGAGAATGATACTGGCTGTTGGCTTGTCATAGATGGCCTTTATGATGTTGAGGTATGTTCCTTGTATCCCAAGAATTTCAAGGGCTTTTATAATGAATGGGTGTTGCACTTTGTCGAAAGCTTTCTCAGCATCTATTGATATTATCATATGGTTTTTATATTTCTTTTTGTTGATGTGTTGGATAACGTTGATTGATTTTCGGATGTTAAACCATCCTTGTGCCCCTGGAATGAATCCAACTTGGTTGTGGTGAATTATCTTATGGATACATTGTTGGATTCTGATAGCTAAAATTTTATTGAGGAATTTTGCATCAGTGTTCATTAAGGAGATTGGCCTGTAGTTTTCCTTTTTTGTGTTGTCCTTGTTCGGTTTTGGTATTAGTGTAATGTTGGCTTCATAAAACGTGTTTGGTATTGTCCCTTCCTTCTCAATTTTTTGGAAGAGTTTGTGAAGGATAGGCACTAATTCGTCTCTGAATGTTTGGTAGAATTCATTTGTAAATCCATCAGGTCCTGGGCTTTTGTTTTTGGGGAGGTTTTGATTACCATTTCAATTTCGCTAATTGTAATTGGTCTGTTTAGGTGTTCTATTTCTTCTTTATCTAGCTTTGGGTGATTGTAGAGTTGTAGGAATTTGTCCATCTCCTCTAGATTGTTAAACTTGTTTCCATATAACTGTTCATAGTAGTTACTGATTATTCTTTTGATTTCTGCTGTGTCCGTTGTGATTTCTCCTCTTTCATTGATGATCCTGTTTATTTGTGCTTTCTCCCTTTTTTCCTTTGTGAGCCTGGCTAGGGGTTTGTCTATTTTATTGATTTTTTCAAAGAACCAGCTCTTGGTTTCATTGATCTTTTGGATTGTTTTTTTAGTTTCAATTTCATTTATTTCTGCTTTGGTTTTTATTATTTCTTTTCTTCTACTGGTTTTGGGTTTTTTTTGTTGTTCTTTTTCTAGATCTTTGAGGTTCGAGATTAGGTTGTTTCTTTGCGTTCTTTCTTGTTTCTTGATGTGAGCTTCTATTGCTATATATTTTCCTCTTATTACTGCTTTTGCTGCATCCCATACATTTAGGATATTGGTGTCCTCCTTGTCGTTCAATTCAAAAAATTTTTTAATTTCTTCTTTGATCTCCTCATTAGTCCAATGGTCTTCCAGTAGTGTGGTTTTTAATCTCCATGAGGTAGGAAAGTTCCTTGCCTTCTTTTTATGGTTTATTTCTAGTTTGATGCCTTCATGGTCAGAAAAGATGGTTGATATGATTTCAATCTTGGTGTATATGTTGATGTTTGTCTTGTGCCCCAGTATGTGATCGATCCTGGAGAATGATCCGTGTGCGCTTGAGAAAAATGTGTACTCCGTTTTTTGGGGGTTTAGTGTTCTATAGATGTCTGTTAAGCCCAATTGCTCTAGGTCCTTATTTAGAGCTTTGGTTTCTTTACTTATTTTTTGTCTTGTTGATCTATCCATTGTTGATAGTGGTGTGTTGAAGTCTCCCACTACGTATGTGTTTTCTCTGATGTCTGTTTTCAGAGAGGACAACAGTTGTCTGATATATTTTGGTGCTCCTTCGTTTGGTGAGTATATGTTAATAAGTGTTATTTCTTCTTGAAGTATTGTCCCCTTGATCATAATGTAGTGACCATTGGGGTCTCTTTTTATCTTTTTGAGTTTGAAATCTGTTTTATCTGATATAAGTATAGCTGTTCCTGCTTTCTTTTTTGGTCCATTTGCTTGTAGGATTGTTTCCATCCTTTAACTTTGAGCCTATTTTTATCTTTTGTAGCTAAATGTGTTTCCTGGAGACAGCAAAAGGTTGGGTTTTGTTTCTTAATCCAGGCTGCAACTCTGTGTCTTTTTATTGAAGAGTTTAGTCCATTTACATTTAGAGTTAATATTGATATGTTAACATCTGTATTTGCCATTGTGTTTGTCTTTCCTTTGATTTTATTTATTTATTCTTTTAATAACTTTTTTTTTTTTTTGGCCTTCTTTCATTGTTATTCGTCCCTCTGAGGTTCTGGCTTTAGGACTCCTTGTAGTATTTTTTGGAGTGGGGGTTTAGTTGCAATGAAATTCCGGAGTTTCTGTTTGTCTGGGAAGGTCCATATTCTTTCTTCAAAGAGGAAGGAGAGCTTTGCGGGATAGAGTATTCTTGGTTGGCATCGGTTTTCTTGGAGTCTGTTGACTATGTCCCTCCACTCTCTCCTTGCCCGTAGTGTTTCTTCGGAGAAGTCTGATGTCAGCCTGATTGGTTTTCCTTTGAATGTTATCTGTTTCTTCCCTCTTGCCAGCTTCATTATTTTTTCCTTGTCCTGGATTCTTGGGAGCTTTACTATTATGTGTCTTGCTGTATTTTTCCTTTCGTCGTGGAAGTTTGGTGTTCTTCTTGCTTCTTGTATATCAATTTTCAGCTCCTTCTTCACATTTGGGAAGTTCTCTTCAATTATCTCTTTGAATATTTTCTCTGTTCCTACATCTCTCTCCTCTCCTTCTGGTATTCCTATAACTCTTATATTTCCTTTCCTCATGGAGTCAGATAGTTCCCGAAGTCTTTCCTCGTTCTTTTTCCTTCGTACTTCTCTTTCCTTTTCTGTTTTGGTTCTTTTTATTTCTGTGTCTTCAAGATTACTTATTCGTTCTTCCATTTCATCTATTCTGCTTTCATTGCTTTTCCCAGAATTCTTTAGTTCTTCCATGAATTCTTTGATCTCCTGCATTTCTTTTACTTCCCTCTTTAGGGACTCAATTTCTTTCTTCTGACCATTGTTTTCCCTCTCTAGGGACTCAATTGCATTCTTCTCATCGTTGATTATTTTTCCCTTATCATTGTTTTCCTTTATGACTTCTGTCAGCTTTTTAATCACGGCAATTTTAAATTCTCTTTCTGGAAGGCTCAGAAATTCCTCCAAGTTATTGTCGTTGCAATCTGGGGGCTGGTTTTCTTTTTGTGGTGTGCTTTTTCTCTGGAGAGTTGCTAGGTTGCGTGTGGTTCTTCTCCTCCCTACTGTCTGTTTTCTAATTTGCCGTATGCGTTGGGACACTGTGTTGTTGGGACTGGCCGGCATCTTGGGTGGGCTTCTCTGCTCCCCTCTGGTTCCTCCAGGAGTCATCTGTCAGTTTCAAGCAGTCTTTACTGGAGAAAGGTCCCTGTTCTAAAATGCCGATGTGGGGACACACTCCCCTGTGCGCCTGGTCTGCCCCGGCGGTGGGTTCCTGCTCCCCCTCTGGGCTTGGACTGCAGGCCAGAGGGGGTCTGGCGTGGGCGAACTTCCCCCGCTCACCTCTGGTTCCTGAGGAAGCCTTCTGCAGGTAGTCTTTACTGAAGAAATGTCCCTTTTCTAAAATGGTGATGTGGGACACACTCCCTGCGCGTCTGGTCTCAGGCACACTCTTCTGCGCGCCTGGTCTGCCCCGGCTGTGGGTGCTCGCTCTCCCTGTGGGCTCAGACTACTTGTTCGGAAGGGACCCGGTGTGGGCTAACTCCCTAGCTGGCCACTAGCTCCTTCAGGAGCCTCTGCTGGCTTCAAGTCGCTAGGTGGCGCCAGAGATCTCTCCTAGAGCCCTTGGGGAGCTGATTTTCCACCCCGTGGGACAGGGAGCAGAGCGGGGATGGTAGGGTACACCTCAACGGCTTTGGGGTGCTGTGTCTGCCTTGTGCCCCACCGTCGTGGGGAACCCACGCCCCTAATTTCGTGCCCCGGGTCTCAGTTCCAAAGCCCTCAGTTCCAGGACACGGGCTGTAGCCCAGATCAGTGGCGCGGGAATGGCGCCTTTTGAATCCCGCTTCCCTGCCTGGGCGCCTGGTTCCTGCTCACTCAGGGAGGGCCTCCGCGGTCTCCCCGCAAGCCTAGGTCGCAGGCGCGGGGACCTGGGCAGCTGCGATCCGATCTGGATCAGCGCGCTGCTTTCCGCGCAAGCTTACCGGGCGGCCTGGGCTGTGTGCTGGTGCTGGTCTCCTCCTGGGGGGCGGGGCTCTCTTTAATGGCGCCTGGAGCTCACCTCTGCGGCGGATCCTGCAGGGTTCTCCACAGCTCCCGTTCACGGGGTGTGGTGGCTGAAATAGTTCCTTTCCACTCACAGTCCCACTTGCTGCGTTCGTTTTTCTTGTTGGCCGTTTTGGTTTGTTGTTTTCCTCCTCTCTGCTGGTGGGAGAGTGCCGACTTTGTGGGCGGGGGAGGGGAGCAGGGTTCTGTGCTTCCCTCCCTTCTCGTCCTCTTTTATGGCAACTTTCTTCTTCGGGCAGTTTGCTGGAGTCACCCGTTTATCTTCCGTGTCCCAGTTCTCACTGGGACCTGCCGCTTTTCCTCCCTATTAACTTTTTTAATGGGAGATCTCACTCGCAGTGTCTCCTCGCCGCCATGTTGCTCCGACCCTCCTGCAGGCTTTTATTTAGATTTACCAGGCACATGGCAGGCAGGGGTGCTGGGGGGCCGGGAGGCTGGCAGTCCTCCCAGCCCCCAGCAAATCTTCACTCTGTCTGGGCTTTCTGGCCGTCTTTCTGCTTCTTTTCTTCTCTCGGCTTCCGTTAATTCTTGGCTTCTGCTGGCATCCCCATGACGTCGCCCTTATAAATTCAGTCTCTCAGCCCAGGTGTACCCAGTTCAGGTGCCCGCCATCAGGCATGCATTCAGGACCATGGGTTTCCCTCATCTATCCTAATGGCAGGAGGGCAAAAAAGCCTGATACTTTTTCCTTACCCTACAAATGCTTAACACAAAATATGTGCTTATGAAAGTTTTCTTCTTCACCTTCTGCTGGCCTGCTATACAAATATAATTCAAATTGGCTCATATACAGTGTTGTGACTTCTTAATTCCTTCTCTTCCAATATCTCAAGTTGTAAAACACCTTTCATATTTTAAAAGGAAAATATCTGAATGTAACTGAAATGAACTGACAGTTTGATCTCCATTTTAGTGCCTAGACAGAACAATAATATTAATTGAGTTTGCCAACCATTGATTTCCCAGAACCTTATTATAAAACCAGTACTCTTTGGGATCATACTCAATGAGGGGAGGCCAAACCACAGTCTGTTTAATCTAACATATGCCATAGACTTGTAACATTCACTAGGGATATGTCAAAAGACCTTTACAAATTCCCACATGTGTAAATGTCACTATAGCATATAATTTCCCACGTAAATCTGCTAAATGTAATGATGCATTTAAATATCCCCTTCAAGACCTCTAATGAGGGCTTCTGCATACCTGATGACAAGCTGAGAACAACAGAGCTATGCAGCTGTTGAGATAGTGGTTGATGAGCCTAACTCATACTCTTATGGTTTCTTTTCCCCCCAGACTGGCCTCAAGGACACATTTATTCAATCATAAGCCTTACATAATTACAAGTACTGAAATTCATGAACTTTCCAGGTTTCCTGTGAATCATCAAAATCATAAATGTTAAAATCTGTGAATGGCAAGGGTCCACTCAACCATGAGAGGAATTTAGGGGAAGTAAAAGGTACTTGAAAGAATAGGCAATGAAATAAAACACAGAAACCTCCTACAGTGGCACAAATGAGATACCACATATGTTCAACTCAGCTTTTACATGATCAGGTAAGACGTGCACTAAGTATAAACAGGAACCAATAACCTGACTAACAAGTTCTGCCATAAGAAATAACTATCCCCATGCTGCCATTATACAATGAACATCTATTAGCATATAACCTTCCACTTACAAGCACACATGGGAATCCTGCCAATAGGACACTATATGCTGAAGATGATTAAATCAGGATTATAGAGCAAAGAGGACAAAAAGAAACCTTCTAAACATTGTAATTATAAGCACCACATTTACTGGAAGACAGAGTTTGAAATTTCTTATCACCAACTATTTGTCAGATGAAATTTCAGAGTAGCAGGGGAAAGACAATAACAGAAGCTCTTAAATGCCAACCAATTCTGCTGTTTTGTTACAAATGACCTAAGTTTAATGTTGGAGTGTTCACATAAAAACTTAATTCTATTAATTAGCAATGATACTTATGATGATGATGATGATGATGATGCTGATGGTGGTGGTTGTGGTGATGATCGTGACTGACTTTATTGAATGTACCACCCAGCTTTGCTTTATGTGTTAAACATGAATTATGACATTTTACCATCACAGCAATCCTCTAAGTCTAGTCTTATTGCTTTCCCTATTTTAAAAGAAGGAAAATGATGCACAGAACTGGTAAGCATTACACTAAAGATAGAACTCAAAATCGGATGATTTGGCTCCAGAGTCTGAGCTCCTCAATAAAACAACTTACTGCAGAGTTGAAGAGTTATTAAAAGTATGACCATATTTCACATTTTACCTCTTTGGCTTTCGTGCTTTGTATCTTTGGGCAATTTACACTAAAACTTAAATTTTTATAAGCAAAATGAACATAAATAGGTATTTCTAATGCCTACTAAACTTCTTATATAACAAACGAGATTAAGTTACATAATATATTATGTGGAGGAAAGATTTCAAAAATATTAGCTCTTACTCTATTAAAAGGAAATTTGACTTGTCACATGCCACCATCATTCCTAAGAAGACTTTTGATTATAAGATTTATCCTTAAATCTTATATGTATACTATAGATAAATATGTATTAAAATAAACCAAAAATGTATATTTAAAAATATAAATTATATATTTGCAAAATAATAATTCTTGTTAAAATGTGATTTCATACATTTTAATATGAAAACCAGGAAATATGGGGTCTCCCCGGTGGTGCAGCGGGTTGAGCGCCGCACTGTGAAGCTGTGCTCAGCCTCTGCAGTGCGGGTTCGATTCCCAGCCGGCCAGGGAGATTCCCACATGGCGAGGCAGACCTCTCCTGTCTCATCTGCTGCTCCCCTTAGCAGTGTATTTCAGTCAACCTGCCTGTTCTGCTCCCCGCTCTGTCTCTGTTGAATTCTCTCACCCTCCTCTGCCTCTGACCTATACCCCAGTTCTTGTATAAATAAATAAATGAATTTTTAAAAAAGAGAATGAAAAGAAAACCAGGAAATACAGGAAATATGGAGGGTGATATTATGTTTAGGACAACTATAGGATTTGATACCCAAATCTAATACAAATTTTTACAATTCTTTTTTTGTTTTGTTTGTTTGGACTCTCTTTAAAATTTGAAATTCTCGGTGAACTCAACTTATATCATTATCGTTAAGTCTTTGCAATGACAGAGAATTTGAAGAAAAAGGTCTTCAATAACGTTGAGCTGTCTTTAAGAAAACTGAAAATTAATAGCATGAAATTATTATGGCAATCATGTATTGATGCAAAACAAAGCATACAATTTCACTGACGTGTGAAAATACACATCAGTTCTCACTAATCTTAAGATCAGCCCAGCCAGGGCAACTCTTTTTCAGCCTTTGACAGCTGAGGAGTCTCTGCTTCCTCATGTAGGTTTAAGTTTGGCTGGCTTGACTCTGTACTATGTAAGTTCCATTGGGGCTCGGAGTATGAAGGTAACACCACTCAGAGAAGTTTCTTATAATCATGACAGAGGCAGAACAAGTTAACCACAACAAAGCATCTTAAATTCAAGATTTGGAACTGGTATTATGTGACTACTGCCTCAAGCTATTGGTTAGAACAAGGCACATGGCCAAAGTAAAGTTTGAGAAGCAGGAAACACACTTTGCCCAGAATGAGGCTACAGCAGTCTATGAATGGAAGAAAATGTGTGAAATTGGGATCAGTAATTGCATCTACCAAAAACATTAGAATGTCATTTGTGAAAAGAAAAGCTGAGAAGTAATGACTCGGCACACAAGATGATTCTTTCTTCAGCTAGTCTCCTGGTTCCTTGATTTAGTCACTTCAAGTAATGTTTTTCTTCACCCTATTTCCACTGTCATCTACCATCTTCACACCTTTTATTTCAAACAACTCTCTTCCCAACTATAACATCTAATTATTCCAGCTCATCTAATCAGGTAATAACATTTTACTATTATTAATGAAATACTATGAAATATTAAATAGTATTAAATAAATGGTACTCATTATATATTTAGTGATTACTTACCCTGTTCAAGACACTGAATTAAATGTTGTATGCATATCAACTTATATAATCCTCTTAACAAATGTGATAAATAGGGACTATTTTTATCCCATTATATAAATGAGAAAATGAGGCACAGAGATATTAAATAACTTGTCTAAGTTATGTACATAAGTGTCAGAATCTCAGCCTAAACCAGTACAATTTGGTTTCAGCAGCTGTTGTCATCCAGAAACTACCTTTCAGTTCCTACAGTTTTTTGACCAAATTTATACCTCCAAAATATAAACCCTAAACCTTTTTCACTATCTATCACACACATGTCTTGTTTAGCTTCTGTCCATGCTGGAATGTGTAGACCATCATCATACTCTCTTCTCTATTCACTAAACCCTTTCTTTCTTTCCAATATTCACCTTGCATAGGCCCAACCAGAACTGAACTCAGCCACACTTCTAATTGTTACAACTATACTTGAACATCTTAACACTTCTAGAGAAACACATAGATACTGTGTGCTATCACATTACATTTCTGACCTTAGATTACAAGGGACCCACAATACTTCCTAACAGTTCAACAATTCTTCTTTAATACATTGGCTTTCCCACTATCCAAAAATACCTATTTTACCAACTTCTTAGGAAAATACAACTGACACATTTTGTCAACATTAAAATGTTTTGTTCAAATTTCAAATTTCTGGACTATAATTCCTATTAGTTAATATGACAAATTATGTTATTGCCTGTTTATACATGAACCACAAAATATTATTATCAAAACTTTAAGATTCAGTGCCAATATCTAAAAAAAAGAAATGCCAGAATCAACAGTGAAGAATTATTTTAACCTCTACATAAACTATTGTGGGATGGAAAGAAGTAAGCTCTGAATCTCAAGTATTTAACAACTTTCTCAAAAAACTAGCTCTACAGGGCCTCCCTGGTGGGATCAGCAATAGAGCGCTGGGTTGCAAAGCTGCCCGCAGCCTCTGCAGCGCCAGTTCGATCCCCAGCACCCAGTGAGGGTCCCCTGCCACCTGCTGCTCCCCTCAGCAGTGTACTTTGTCACTCTGCTTATTCTGCTCCTTGCTTTGGCTCTGGTGAATTCTCTCACCCTCCCGCACTTCTGACTGTACCCAGTGCTTGTATAAATAAATAATAAATAAATCTTAAAAAAAAAAAAACTAGCTCTACAAAATTTCAAAGTTAACTAAAGGGCACAGGTCTTAGTTATTTTATTGAGCTTTTTGGTTTGATTTATCTTACTTTGGACTTTTTCAGCGCTGTAGCACCAACACTCTAGACTGCACAGAAGACAATAATATGAGAAAGATACAAAAAAATATCAACAAGCATAAGCTAAAAGTGATTTAGAAAAGTGAGATTCTAAATAAGGTATTTTCAGAATATATTAAATCAATTATCTCCCTTCCTTATATTTTTATATATCTTGAAGAGTGACATAATATAAAATATATGTCTAAATCTTTAAAAAAAAATAACTTTGAGTACATATAAATTAAAGTTAGATGGAAAATATCACAATTTAAACAGTAGATTTTCTTTTATCTTATTATAAATGATTACATATGGGTTTACAGAAGGAAATCCTTATTACTGAAGAATTCTGGTAGTTTTCAGTACATTGTGATAGTACAAAAGTTGTGTGGTAGAGAGAATATTGACATAGTCATGTCCTAATCTCCAAAACCTGTGAATATACAATATTGCCTTCCATGGCAAAAAGGACTTTGAAGGTGTGCATAAATTTAAGAGCCTGAGACAGGAAGCTTATGCTGGATTATTTGGGTGGGTCCAGATGTCAAATTGCTTGCTTTGAAAATAAAGAGTCCAGGAGTCAAAGAATACAGGAGGCCTCTAAAAGTTGGAAATAGCAAGAAAACAGAGTCTTGCTATAGCCTCCAGAAGGAACTACACACCCCTTGATTCTAGGAATCCTGATATCCAAAACTATAATAAATATAAATGTTTTAATCCAAATTGGAGATCATTTATTATGGCAATAACAGGAAATTTATATATTAGGTTAAATATTTGTTAAGCTAGTTTGGATCAAAAGGTTTTATTACAATGTCTCATAATATTATATTCTGGAAAATGATCTGGGAAGTGCTGCTTTATTATGACCCAGAAGGAATGCAGTGAGTGGTTAAAAGCCTAGATCATGGAGCTGGACTAACTGGGTCCAAATCCTGATCTGCTACCTATTAGCTGATTCACTTAGCATCTCCTGGGTCCTTCAGATTCCTAGTCTGTAAAATGGGGACCAAGACCATGTCTATCTCAAAGAGTTGTTATACTAATGAAAAGATTTAGTATGTATTTAAGTGCTTAGCGCAGTGGGTACCACAATGTAATACTATATTTTTGCTTACAAACTATGGTGATACCAAAAGAAGTTACTTATGATAAACCAGGTATAAAAGTAAATTACATCTAACTACACTCCTAATAATTGATAAGTCTCTGAGTCAAAGACAATCTTTGAGATAATGAACTCATATAGTGATTAGGGGTTTAGATATAAACAGTTCATTCTAAGACCTTAATCTGAAAAAATTGCTTGCTGATATCATATTCACATTATCATTTTAAATCTAAATCTCATATAACTACTCCCTTCCCTATTATCATTTCTATTAATTAAAAATTACTTTCTGCTATTAGTATTATCACTTCATTTGCTCTGTTATATTCCTATAATGGGCCATTTTAATATCTTGCTATTTTATTCATTCAAATTCAATAAAAATTTATAAGTTTAATGGATATCAGGCACATTGGTACATGCTGGAGATAAAAAATGAACACACTTAGTCTGGCTTCTTTTAGACTTTAAACTAGATTTCAAAGGCTTTAGCAAAAGAAAAATTGAGAAACATTTGTCGCATCTTCATACATTATAATAAAACTCAAAATGTTCAAATATATATCATTTTCTTGTACACACAGATCTAGAAAAATCCATTCAAAATTGATATTACTGAGTTTAATATATAGGCTCTCCAGTTTCTCTTTATGTCCTAAAAATGTACTAAAAAAAAGGATGAAATAATCAGCCCAACTATTAGAACATAATAATTCCCTTTTTCTTGTGCTTCCTTATTCTACTCCTCTTAATTTTCTTTTTCTTCTCCTTTTTCTTTCCTAGTTATTATAATTATTGGTTGTATTTGCCCTAATTATTGTCATTGTTCCCATTATTGTCCTCATCATAATTGTCACAATTATAATCACCATTATCAATCATTACCTAAAATCACCTATATAACAGCACAGAGTAGCTAGACTTTGAATGAAAGACAAGCACAAGAGATAAAATGCATTTGGTAAAAGACTTTAGGGAAAGGAGTATATCCAGGACCCTCCTTGGTCCTTTTTTCCCCCTAATATTTTTACTATAATAAAATACAAATGTGCTGTCTTTACCAACTTTAAGCGTATGGCTCAGTGGCATTAAGTACAGTCATGTTGTCATACAAACATCATCACCATCAATCAGTACAACTTTCATCCTAATAAATGAACCTTTGTACTAGTTAAACAATCACTCCCCAGAATTCCCTCCCCCAATTTCCTGACAACCACCATTCTACTTTCTGTTACTATGAGTTAAGATTTTCAGTTTGTTTTTTAGGTTTTACATATAAGAGAGATCATGCAATATTTGCCTTTCTGTATCAGTTTTTTTTTTTCACTTAGCCTATTGTTCTCCAGATATATCCACATTTTTATAAATATGTGAGTATGTATATGTGTGTATATATATCTTTTAAATATATACATCATAAATATATATCTTAAACATGCACACATACACACATAGATTTATAACTAAATCTAACAATTCACAAAAAATTATGAATTTTACTAATAATATGCATTTAATAGTAGATATGCTTTAATAATTCTAAGAATTACTGGTTACAAAAAAAGCAGAGAAAAATTAACATTTTCATACTAAGGGGTTAAAAAATGTAACAAGTCTACTAAGAGTAAGAACTGAATTTGATGGTAAAGATCAGATCCCTCTTAAATTCTACTTATTCTTATTACCTCTTTTTTAAAATTGGAAATCTATTTCATCTGATATAGGTATAGCTGTTCCTGACTTTTTGATTGCCATTTGATTACAGGAGTGTCTTCCTGCATTTCCCTCTCTCTGGGCTTACCTTGTTGGCAGGATGAGTTTTCTGTATCAAGCAGTACCCTGGGCTTTGTTTTGAAATCCACTCAATCATTCTACACCTTTTAACTGGTGAATTCAAGTCAATGACATTACATTACATTAATGAAACAAAATTTTTTGTTTGCCTTTGTCTTTATATTTTTGACACCTTTCTTTTATGTTTTGTTTAGGTTTCATTGCCTTATGTATTGTTTTTACAGATTTTTGTTTGAAGTCCTACTAAATATATGGTTGACGTGTTTGTGGCCCATTAGATGGTCTGTTTTCAATCTCATTTAGGGCCACATTTTTTACTCTCCTCCTCCTCCTCCATGCTGTAAAATTTAGGTGTCTGTTACCTCTATATTTATTTTGTTGCTTTTGTAGTCCATTTAGTACTTCTCTGGCATCTGGCTTGATGTTAGAAAATTCTTTTAGCTTTTCATTTTAGTGAAATTTCTTACCCTTCCTTTAGGTCCTAAATGGTAATCTTTCAGGGTAAAGGATGTAGGCTGGAAATCTTTGTCACTGGGTATTTTATGAATCTCTCCCACCCTTCCTTTTTTGCCTGTAGACAGCTTATTTGGTTTTCCCTTATAGGAGATAGTTCTTTCCCTCAATTCTTTTAATAGTCTGGACTTGCCATTGACTTTCAACAGTTTTATTATAATGTGTCTTGTAGTGTGGCGGTTTGGCATTAACTTATTTGGAACCTCTTTGGGACTCTTAATTAGAACTTCAGGTTAATTCCCTAGATTATTTAGCAATTACTTCTTTATTTATTTATTTTTTAAAGATTTATTTGTTTGTTTGTTTGTTATTTATTTAGACAAGCACTGGGTATGTCAGAAGCGTGGAAGGGTGAGAGAATTCACCAGAGCCAGAACGGGGAATAGAACAGGCAGACCAACGAAATACACTGCTGAGGGGAGCAGCGGGCGCTGCAGGAGAGGTCTATCACACCATGTTGACCCTCACTGGCGGCCGGGGATTGAACCTGCACTGCAGAGGCTGCGGGCAGCTTCGCAGCCCAGCGCTCAACCTCTGCGCCACCAGGGAAGGCTCAGCAATTACTTCTTTAAATAAGATTTTATCCATTCTCTTCTGGGACCCTCATGATATGGATATTATTTCTCTTTAGTTTATCCCAGAGTTCATACTTATTTTGTTTTTTTCTCTGTTCTGTTTGTGTTCTCCACCAGTGTGCTTCCAAGCTCATTATTTCTCTCCATTACTTGTATTGTATAAATATATCTTAATTTTTATAACTTTTATAAATATTTCTTAATTTAGTTATATTTAAATCCATCAGTTCTGGTTGTAGAAGTTTCATATTTATTTAATGTTTGTTGTGGTCATGCATTGTTTTTCTTTATTCAGCAACCATGGGTATAACTGCCACCTTAAACACCTTCCCAAACATATTCCACAATTCTCATGAATTTAGTCTTCTCTCGAGGGTTGTTTAAGCATTTGTGATATGTGCTTCTCTTGCTTCATTTTTCTTTTTTACAGGTTATACTAGGAAGTTTCCTATTCTTATCTTAATAAATTAACTTTATACTCCTCTATTATTTCAAAGACTGCTGCCTTTGTGCCTGCTTAGACAGCCAGGGCACTGATCCTGGTAAAATGCAATAGAAAAGAACAAACCAGAAAAATAGAACACTGCAAGTTGTCCTTTTTTGAATACCAAAGGATCAAACTCCCTAATTTGCTGTGGGCACCTGAGTTGTGTGATGGGGATCCACAGTGATCCTTCCCCAGGCCACTCCTCAGCCAAAATGTCTCAGAGTCTTGTCCCAACCTGAACCCCTAGGCTATGCCTGAGCACTAGATATAGCAGTGGAACTATAGCTGAGAATGGGCCACAAGCCTGGAATTATTCTATGTGCTTTTTGAGTAAGCAGTTGTAGGAGCAGGATGGGCCACTGAGGAGGTTATCTATGATACAAGCAGACAAGACAGGTAAAGGAGGGGTCCTGGAGCCTTCGGTGGGTTTCTCGGGCTTTTATTGAGCTCTTACATGTAGCACAGCAACCAGGTAGATGACAGGCAGGGGTTCCCGGCCTTATTTCTCCCCTTCTCTCTCCTGCCTCTTCTCCTGCTTCTACTTCTCTCAGCTAATATCTCAATACTGAGCCATGGCCCACAGAAGTAAACAACATAACTATAACAATGTAACAAAATGCAGGTGCCCTATCAGGCAGGGCAATCCTAATGGTGGAGGGCAGAAAAAAGGCCTACAAATCATTTACCCTACAGAGTCTTAGCCCATGACATGCTGCTTTTATTAAGGTGCTTAAGCTCTAGCTAAGGAGAACATTCACCTGTTACATGGTTTTGGACCTAGGTGTGGGAAAGGCAGATGTTTTAAATATCACAGGCTCAGGCTTTTCCTCTTCTATAAGGAACTTGTGGTTCTGCTCACAATTCTGACTCCAGCTATCCTAGATTAGAAGTCCCAGGCTCAAGCCAATAACCATCCTCTGCACACTTACTCTTCTAGTTGTCCAGAAGTTCACCCTCAATCCTGCACACCAACTCTATGCACCCCTTTCTCAGATGCCATACTAGACCTCCAAAGTCTCTGATGTGGCCATGTACCACAAAACAACCTTCCCTTACTCTCAGTGGTTTCCCTTCTTGGGTATCACTGTGAATATGGTTTACAGTTTTTCCGACTGTTTTCTGTCACACCGTTGCTGCTGTTGTATACAGTAGTCATCCATTTACTTTTCAAAGGTTGTTTACCCCCACAGGAGGCAAAACCACAGTCCTAATTCTGCTGCCATCTTGCAGAATTCTTATTCATTTTTTATAATGCAAACATCAGAGTTTACTAAATATTTTAAAAAATGTTGATGGTTATGAGAGGGGAGTAGGGAGGAAGGGAAGGCCACCATAACTAGTATAGGAATCTGCATACAATCATAACATAGGCTGCAAGTACACAGTATATGACTAATGATCTGTTTGTTTTTTAACTAAAACCCTGCTTTAGGGAAATACCTGCTCTGATGATGTCTTGTGGAGTGTTAAACACTGACGCCATCAGATGTACCAAGGTCAACATAACCAGGAGGCTGATTACAAGTTCTGGGGCTGAACATGACAGATATCAGAAACAAATACCCATCAATTGTGATGGGCTGTTCTGATGGGCTGTTTGTTTATGACTGTCTTTGTTTAACTCAATATAAAAAGACCAGCTTGAGATGAGACATCAGAACAGTTTCTTCAGGGTGCTATACCTGCCATTCTTTCAGATCACTGACCAGCTTTCTGAAAACAAAAGTGCAACTTATAGATTCAATTCCTTCTCTGGATAAATAAAAAGATTATTTATCAAGGGTGGTCATATTGAACAAAAAGAGAAAAAATAAATAACACAAGCATACAAGTTCAGACTCCAGATGTGGATCCCCACAGCTTTCTAGTGAAAAATCAAATAACCCAGAATTCAGAATAGTGAAAAATTAATATAAATTGAGATTATGAAAGAAAGATTTAAGGAGGACATTAAATATGTAACAGGACTTGAAAGATATATAGGGTTTGGACATTTAGAGATTATTTACAAGATTGGCCCAGGCCAAAGGAAAAGCACAAGCAATAGCGTGAAGGAGGGTACTTCAGGCATTCTGGAAACAGTTGATCTGGACTTGAGCAGACTGTGTAAGGAATAGGAAACCAAGAGAAATGGAAAGTATGATTGGAATAACCAGACTTGATTATGGAATATCTTGGAGAAAGCTAAGAAATGCAGATTTCACATTTCTATATAAAATGAGGAAGTGAATATTCTGGGCCTTTAATGAATATAAAATGACAATAAAATTTAAAACCCTCAGGATGCTATACTTGTAATTCATAGCAAAACTGGCAATAGTTGGCCTTAAAAGACAACTATTACATATATCCATATATTTTTGAATTTTTATTATTTCAAAGTCACTGATGATATTAATAATTATAAATGTCAAATGTTTACTGGGGGCTAGAGAAATATGAAAGAAGCATAAACTACTTTTCCCTTAAACGGTTTCTTTAGTTAAGAACACAAGCCCAAATCATGCAAATCAATTAAAATGTGACTAAATAATTCATGTAAGGTCAAATTAATATGTAGTTTCAAAGAAGGGAAACATCATGGAGGGTTGGTTTAATCAATGAAGTTTAGTTATAGAGTCAGTGTAGATAAGTGATTAAGGAAACATATTCTGGAATTGGAATGATCCCTGTTGTATAATTAACTGAGTGATCTTGAACAAGTAACTAAATCACTTGGGATGTTTCTTACTTTATAAATTAGGGCAATTTTAGGAAAATGCATGTGAAGCCCCAAAATTGTTCTTGTCACATAGTAGGTACTCAATATTGAGTATTCTCTCTCTCTTCTTTATCTTTCCCTAAGGATCAATGAAAAAAATCAGAACATATTTTGACTAGTTTTATAAAGAAATGCAGAAAAACAATATAATGGAAAGGCTCACCTATAATTCTATCTCACAAATTCTATCTAAATTTTGTTATATTATTCCCCTGGTAGAGAGAGATTCTACTTTATCACTTGATTATTTAAGGCCTGCTTTGCCAGAGAGCAATTTGGAGTTGAATTATCTTTAATGATTGTCTAAATATCCATAATAAAGAATCATCAAATACCTATTTTTAACAGGTATTTACTAAATGCCTCCTATGAGCTGGGTACTTCTCACAATGCAGCAGTTGACAAGAAAGACGAAATTCTTGCTAATAATTTTCAATAGTTTCAAATCATGATTACTTCTGATTTTCCTTTATTGTAAATGACAAACTAACTAGTATCTTTTTACATACAGTTTTGCAAACATCTCTGTTTATATCTCTGTTTAAGAAAAGAGCTCTGGGGAAAAAAATACAAACTTTGAAAAAATTCCTAAAACACATCAAATAGGAAGTCTAGATAAGCTGAGCCAATTTTACTTTTACCAACAGTATTTGGGATGCCAATTAAGCACATACTTGCTAAAGTCATTTTTTCATCAATTTGGTTATATATAGATATTCAATCAACAGAAGGAAAATGACAAATATTGCATGCTAGATAATGTGGAATATAGCATGGGGGGCGGGGAACCAACAAAGTGTCAGTCAAATCTGGCCCCAAAATAAACCCTAGAAATCGGTCTGTAAAACTAGGACTACCAGAGAGTGAGGAGGGAGACAGAAAACAAAGTGAGGAGGGGGCCCAAAGGACTATGGTGGAGGACTATGGGCACCTTGGTGATGGAGACATGTGATGACATAGATCTGAAGAGGTGAGATACAACAGATCTGAATCACACACAGTGCAGGAAATCAACACTACCTCCATAAAATAAAATAATAATAAATATAGAAAGAAGACAGCCAAGATAATCAAAGTAAATGCAGAGTTATGTATGAATTCCTTCTTCCTGTTCATTGATGGATGGAGAAAGCAGGAATCTCAGTGGCAGAGGTAACAGAATCCACCAAAAATGCATTAGGATATGACTGGAAGTGATTGCACTAGAAACACCATAAAAGAAAAAGAGAAAGGCTATGCACAAACTAATGAAAACACTTACCTCAGCCCTGGAGCAGAACTGTTATTTGTACCCTGTCCATAACCTCATTTTCTGAAGTTACCTGAACAAGACTACTCCTTGAAACTTAAACTAAAACAATAATGCCTTGAATGCATAAAGTGCTTTCTCCTGGAGTATCTCATCTAAATTAAGAAAAAAAAACCTTGTAATATTCAGAGTAATGATTTGCTCCCTTTATTTTTATTGTGTATTATAATAGAATTCTGTAAGATTAAACAATTCATTCCATCAACTCTTTTGATCATTTACATTCAGAAAAATACCCAGAGATAATAAAGTAGCAGAAATACTAGCCAACGAGGGGAAACACACACACACATTCTAAGATAAAATTTCTACCAAAAACAAATTCATAGTATAATGATAGAGAAAACCAATTAATTAATTATAATTATTTGTTATTTATGAGCACAAGAATTAATGACAGAGGGCAGGACTAGAATCCAAATTCACCGGATAGCCATGAATATCCAGATCTATTTAGTGACTAGATACAGTGAGAATAGAAGACAAGGGAAAAGGAGCAAATAGTTAAGGGAGACTTCATGGAGGAGAGAGCTAGCGGTGTCTAGCATATCAAATGTGGTCCATCAGTTTTGACTGAATGAATAAATAAGTTATTAATAAGCCTAGAACTTATTATTGAAGCATAAGTAGGTGTTAGCCAAATAGATTTAAAAAAAACAGAAGGTTATTTTTAGGGAGATAGAAAGATTATGAAATCTTTGGGGAAGTTTACATGATTTGACATGGTGGGAGGGTAGGAGCATGTATTAGAACTGGAATATTAAGAAGCAGTCAGGTGTCAAATGGTACAGGCCTTTCAATGCCATTTAAAGAAAACTGGCCCTTATCCTGAGGTCTCTGGAGAGCAAGATTAGTTATACAATCACATTTACATTTTAGAAATACATGTCCAGTGATCATGTGAAAGATGGTTTGGAAGAAGGTGAAAACAGAGCAGGTAGGTAAGGACAAAGGCAAAAAAAATAAGTCATGTAGGATTCATTATAAGAGAGAGAAGGTCAAACTGAATAAAAGGGCACAAATCAAAACAAGGAATTGAACGTTTCATTAGCTCAGGAGTCAGTCACCAATTAGATGTACAAAATGGATAAAAGTGCTAACACATTGATTTTCAGGTCATTTTTGTCACTTTCAGATACCATCAGCCAAATATTGAACACAAAAATATAAAAAAAGATTATGAAGAAGCTGAGCAATAAAGGAAGAGACTGAGGAAGGAAGCAGGATGGAGCTAGGAGACCTGGAAGAGGCGCATGGAGCCTAGAGACACGTGAAGAAACTGTGCTTGTCTTTCGGTCGTGGACTGGGTGACAAGATCTTGGCCTTTTGTGTTGTTGACAATGTCCCTGGTCATCAAGCAAAAGAAAATGGTGTACTCTTGACATATGTGAGAAGCAAAAGTCGGGGTATGCTGTGACGTGCTTATCCAGTTACCTGATCTTGGACATTTGCTTTGTTTCCAGTTCTTTACCATGAAAAATAAGTGGACAGTTAAGACATGAGCTAAGCCCTGTGGATTTCTTCAACCAGGCTCAATTCAACAAGACCATACTGCACTGTGACTTGAGCTGGCCAGGGGGAAACACCAGACAAAGGAAACTAATTCCATCATGGGGGTGTCCCATCCTCATAACCTCATCTAAACCTAATTATCTGCCAAAGGCTCCACCTCCTAATTCCATCCATTGAAGTTTTTAACTAAGAAGAAAAACAGAGCAAGAGCGGCGAGGAGATGCTGCGAGTAAGATCTCCCATTAAAAAAAGTTAATAGGGAGGAAAAGCGGCAGGTCCCAGTGAGAAATGGGACACGGAAGATAAACGGACGACTCCAGCAAACTGCCCGAAGAAGAAAGTTGCCATAAAAGAGGACGAGAAGGGAGGGAAGCGCAGAACCCTGCTCCCCTCCCCCGCCCACAGAGGTGGCACTCTCCGACCGGCAGAGACGAGGGAAACAACAAACCAAAACGCCCAACAAGAAAAACGGATGCAGCAAGCGGGACTGTGAGTGGAAAGGAACTATTTCAGCCACCACACCCCGTGAACGGGAGCTGAGGCGAACCCTGCAGGATCCACCGCGGAGGTGAGCTCCACGCGCCATTAAAGAGAGCCCCGCCCACCAGGAGGAGACCAGCACCAGCACACAGCCCCGGCCGCCCGGTAAGCTTGCGCGAAAGCGGCGCTCGGATTGCAGCTGCCCAGGCCCCTGCGCCTGCGACCTAGGCTTGCGGGGAGACGGCGGAGGCCCTCCCTGAGTGAGCAGGGACAAGGCGCCCAGGCAGGGGAGCGGGATTCAAAAGGCGCCATTCCCCCTTCTGAACAAGTAGTCTGAGCCCACAGGGAGAGCGAGCACCCACAGCCGGGGCAGACCAGGCGCGCAGAATAGTGTGCCTGAGACCAGAAGCGCAGGGAGTGTGTCCCACATCACCATTTTAGAACAGGGACATTTCTTCAGTAAAGACTACCTGCAGAAGGCTTCGTCAGGAGCCAGAGGTGAGCGGGGGAAGTTCGCCCACGCCAGACCCCCTCTGGCCTGCAGTCCAAGCCCAGAGGGGAGCAGGAACCCACTGCCGGGGCAGACCAGGCGCACAGGGGAGTGTGTCCCCACATCGGCATTTTAGAACAGGGACCTTTCTCCAGTAAAGGCTGCTTGAAACTGACAGATGACTCCTGGAAGAACCAGAGGGGAACAGAGAAGCCCACCCAAGATGCCGGCCAGTCCCAACAACACAGTGTCCCAACGCATACGGCAAATTAGAAAACAGACAGTAGGGAGGAGAAGAACCACACGCAACCTAGCAACTCTCCAGAGAAAAAGCACACCACAAAAAGAAAGCCAGCCCCCAGATTGCAACGACAATAACTTGGAAGAATTTCTGAGCCTTCCAGAAAGAGAATTTAAAATTGCCGTGATTAAAAAACTGACAGAAGTCATAAAGGAAAACAATGATAAGGGAAAAATAATCAACGATCAGAAGAATGCAATTGAGTCCCTAGAGAGGGAAAACAATGGTCAGAAGAAAGAAATTGAGTCCCTAAAGAGGGAAGTAAAAGAAATGCAGGAGATCAAATAATTAATGGAAGAACTAAAGAACTCTGGGAAAAGCAATGAAAGCAGAATAGATGAAATGGAAGAATGAATAAGTAATCTTGAAGACACAGAAATAAAAAGAACCAAAACAGAAAAGGAAAGAGAAATACGAAGGAAAAAGAACGAAGAAAGACTTCGGGAACTATCTGACTCCATGAGGAAAGGAAATATAAGAGTTATAGGAATACCAGAAGGAGAGGAGAGAGATGTAGGAACAGAGAAAATATTCAAAGAGATAATTGAAGAGAACTTCCCAAATGTGAAGAAGGAGCTGAAAATTGATATACAAGAAGCAAGAAGAACACCAAACTTCCACGACGAAAGGAAAAATACAGCAAGACACATAATAGTAAAGCTCCCAAGAATCCAGGACAAGGAAAAAATAATGAAGCTGGCAAGAGGGAAGAAACAGATAACATTCAAAGGAAAACCAATCAGGCTGACATCAGACTTCTCCGAAGAAACACTACGGGCAAGGAGAGAGTGGAGGGACATAGTCAACAGACTCCAAGAAAACAGATGCCAACCAAGAATACTCTATCCCGCAAAGCTCTCCTTCCTCTTTGAAGAAAGAATATGGACCTTCCCAGACAAACAGAAACTCCGGAATTTCATTGCAACTAAACCCCCACTCCAAAAAATACTACAAGGAGTCCTAAAGCCAGAACCTCAGAGCGACGAATAACAATGAAAGAAGGCCAAAAAAAAAAAAAAAGTTATTAAAAGAATAAATAAATAAAATCAAAGGAAAGACAAACACAATGGCAAATACAGATGTTAACATATCAATATTAACTCTAAATGTAAATGGACTAAACTCTTCAATAAAAAGACACAGAGTTGCAGCCTGGATTAAGAAACAAAACCCAACCTTTTGCTGTCTCCAGGAAACACATTTAGCTACAAAAGATAAAAATAGGCTCAAAGTTAAAGGATGGAAAACAATCCTACAAGCAAATGGACCAAAAAAGAAAGCAGGAAAAGCTATACTTATATCAGATAAAACAGATTTCAAACTCAAAAAGATAAAAAGAGACCCCAATGGTCACTACATTATGATCAAGGGGACAATACTTCAAGAAGAAATAACACTCATTAACATATACTCACCAAACGAAGGAGCACCAAAATATATCAGACAACTGTTGTCCTCTCTGAAAACAGACATCAGAGAAAACACATACGTAGTGGGAGACTTCAACACACCACTATCAACAATGGATAGATCAACAAGACAAAAAATAAGTAAAGAAACCAAAGCTCTAAATAAAGACCTAGAGCAATTGGGCTTAACAGACATCTATAGAACACTAAACCCCAAAAAAATGGAGTACACATTTTTCTCAAGCGCACACGGATCATTCTCCAGGATCGATCACATACTGGGGCACAAGACAAACATCAACAGATACACCAAGATTGAAATCATACCAACCATCTTTTCTGACCATGAAGGCATCAAACTAGAAATAAACCATAAAAAGAAGGCAAGGAACTTTCCTACCTCATGGAGATTAAAAACCACACTACTGGAAGACCATTGGACTAATGAGGAGATCAAAGAAGAAATTAAAAATTTTTTTGAATTGAACGACAAGGAGGACACCAATATCCTAAATGTATGGGATGCAGCAAAAGCAGTAATAAGAGGAAAATATATAGCAATAGAAGCTCACATCAAGAAACAAGAAAGAACGCAAAGAAACAACCTAATCTCGAAGCTCAAAGATCTAGAAAAAGAACAACAAAAAAACCCCAAAACCAGTAGAAGAAAAGAAATAATAAAAACCAAAGCAGAAATAAATGAAATTGAAACTAAAAAAACAATCCAAAAGATCAATGAAACCAAGAGCTGGTTCTTTGAAAAAATCAATAAAATAGACAAACCCCTAGCCAGGCTCACAAAGGAAAAAAGGGAGAAAGCACAAATAAACAGGATCATCAATGAAAGAGGAGAAATCACAACGGACACAGCAGAAATCAAAAGAATAATCAGTAACTACTATGAACAGTTATATGGAAACAAGTTTAACAATCTAGAGGAGATGGACAAATTCCTACAACTCTACAATCACCCAAAGCTAGATAAAGAAGAAATAGAACACCTAAACAGACCAATTACAATTAGCGAAATTGAAATGGTAATCAAAAACCTCCCCAAAAAACAAAAGCCCAGGACCTGATGGATTTACAAATGAATTCTACCAAACATTCAGAGACGAATTAGTGCCTATCCTTCACAAACTCTTCCAAAAAATTGAGAAGGAAGGGACAATACCAAACACGTTCTATGAAGCCAACATTACACTAATACCAAAACCGAACAAGGACAACACAAAAAAGGAAAACTACAGGCCAATCTCCCTAATGAACACTGATGCAAAAATCCTCAATAAAATTTTAGCCATCAGAATCCAACAATGTATCCATAAGATAATTCACCACGACCAAGTTGGATTCATTCCAGGGGCACAAGGATGGTTTAACATCCGAAAATCAATCAACGTTATCCAACACATCAACAAAAAGAAATATAAAAACCATATGATAATATCAATAGATGCTGAGAAAGCTTTCGACAAAGTGCAACACCCATTCATGATAAAAGCCCTTGAAATTCTTGGGATACAAGGAACATACCTCAACATCATAAAGGCCATCTATGACAAGCCAACAGCCAGTATCATTCTCAATGGTGAAAAGCTGAAAGCAATTCCATTAAGATCTGGAACAAGACAAGGATGTCCACTCTCACCATTGCTTTTCAATATAATACTGGAAGTCCTAGCCAGGGCAATAAGACAAGAGAAAGACATCCAAGGAATCCAAATAGGAAAAGAAGAAGTCAAACTATCACTATTTGCAGACGATATGATATTATACATAGAGAACCCCAAAAACTCCACAGAAAAGCTAATTCAACTCATCAATCAGTTCAGTAAAGTGGCAGGATACAAAATCAACACGCAAAAGTCAGTAGCCTTCCTATACACAAACAATAAATCTGAAGAAGAAGAAATTAAAAAGACCATCCCTTTTGTTATTGAAACAAAAAAAATCAAATATTTGGGAATAAATCTAACAAAAGAGGTAAAGGACCTATACAAAGAAAACTATAAAACACTGTTAAAAGAAATAGAAGAAGACACAAAGAAATGGAGAGACATCCCCTGCTCATGGATTGGAAGAATAAACATTATTAAAATGGCCATCCTACCAAAAGCAATATACCGATTCAATGCTATTCCAATCAAAATTTCAATGTCATTCTTCAAAGAAATAGAACAATTATTGATGAAATTCATATGGAATCACAAAAAACCCCGAATAGCCAAAGCTCTCCTGAAAAAAAAAGAAGGGAATGGAGGCATCAGACTCCCAGACTTCAAACTATACTACAAAGCCATAATCATCAAAACCGCATGGTATTGGAACAAGAACAGACATACAGACCAATGGAATCGAATAGAAAATTCAGAAATAAACCCACAGATTTATGGTCAACTAATCTTTGACAAAGGAGCAAAGAATATGCATTGGAGCAAAGAAAGTTTGTTCAATAAATGGTGCTGGGAAAACTGGGTCGCTACATGCAAAAGAATGAAGCTTGACCACCACCTCACACCATACACAAAAATCAACTCAAAATGGATTAAAGAACTAGACATAAGACCTGAAACCATAAAATATATAGAAGGAAATATAGGCAAAACACTACGTGATTTGCACATCAAAGACATCTTTACAGACACATCACCCAAAGCAGTGATAGTGAAGGCAAAGATAAACAGCTGGGACTATATCAAATTAAAGAGCTTTTGCACAGCAAAAGAGACAATAACAAAAACAAAGAGAAACCCCACCAACTGGGAGAACATTTTTGCACCCAACACTAATGATAAAGGACTGATCACAAAAATCTGCAAAGAGCTGATGAGACTCAACAACAACAAAGAAAATAATCCAGTCAAAAAATGGGCAGAAGAGCTTAAAAGAAACTTCTCTGAAGAGGAAATGCAAATGGCCAACAGGCATATGAAAAAATGTTCAACATCACTTGTCATCAGGGAAATGCAAATCAAAACTACCATGAGATACCATCTTACACCAGTGAGAATGGCACATATTAAAAAAACTAGCAACAACAAATGTTGGCGAGGGTGTGGAGAAAAAGGAACTCTTCTGCACTGTTGGTGGGAGTGCAAACTGGTCCAACCACTGTGGAAAGCTGTGTGGAGATTTCTGGACCTACTAAACATAGAGCTTCCATATGACCCAGCAATTCCACTCCTAGGTATTTACCCAAAGGACACAGAAACATCAATTCCAAAGAACACCTGCACCCCTATGTTTATAGCAGCACTGTTTACAATAGCTAAGCTTTGGAAACAACCCAAATGCCCAAAAATAGATGACTGGATCAAGAAGATGTGGTACATATATACCATGGAATATTACTCAGCATTCAAAAAAGATAAACACATGCAATTTGCTGCAACATGGATGGCGCTGGAAGGGATCATGCTCAGCGAAATAAGCCAAAAAGAAAAAGAAAAATACCGGATGGTCTCACTCATAGCAGGAATCTAGAAAACTTAAATAAGGGACCAGGAAAATGAATAACTATAAGAAAGTGAAAATCAAAATCAACAAAAAACTATGAACCAGAGACACTTTTAGGGGGGCGGGGGCGGGAGGGGAGGGATTGGGGTCAGAATGGGGGGCTGCAATTGTAAGGGGAATATAACAATAAAATTTATTAAAAAATAAAAAAAAAAAGAAGAAAAACACACCGTTAAAAAAAAAAAAAAAGAATTTTTACATGTACCTATTCACCTTCTGGATATCCTCTTTGGTAAATTGTTCAGACATTGTTTGCTACCCATATAGTGTTTGTTTTTTTAATGCTAAATTGAATGTTTTCTATTTATGTGTTTTGCTATCACATCAGTTTTATAAGGTATAAATATGTTTTCCTGTTCAGTGGGATGTCTTTTAACTCTATGTATATTTTATATTTGTGTGTAAAACCTTTATAATTTGAGATAATCCCAATTATTTATTTTTACTTTTATTTTCCTTGTGATAGGGGGCAAGTCACATAAACATCTTAATAATTTATGTCATGAAACATATTACCAAAGTTTAAATTTCTTTCCATTTGGAATCTATTTGTGTGTGTTTAGAGAATGACTCTACTTTATTCTTTTACATGTGACTTTCAAATTTTCCCAGCACATTTTGTTAAAGAGACTCTCCTTCCTCCAGTTTATGGTTGTGGTTCTTGTATTATAAATTGAGTATTCATGTATGTGTAGATTTATTCCTGGACTTTTCATTGTGTTGCAGTGACCTATGTATCTATTTTTATGCCAGTACCATATTGTTTTAATTATTGGTGCTTTATAGTATAAAATCATGTAACATGATGTTCCCTATTCTCTCATGATTGATTTAGCTATTCATGGCCTTTTATGGCTTTAAATACATTTAAATTTTATAGTTTCAATTCCTTGAAGAATGTATTTTTTTTTTAATGTGGATTGCTTTACATCTATATATCACTTTTGGTAAAATTATTTTGACTATATTGATTTTCCCCATGCAGGAGCATGAATAATGTCTGTCTATCACTTTATATATCTAGTTCTGTATCATTTAATAGAGTCTTATAGTTTTCATTGTTTAAGTCCTCATATCCTTGGTTGGGTTAATTCCTAAGTATTTCATTTTGTTTTGGATGCAGTTTAAATGGAAATGTTTTCTTAATTTCTTTGTCTTCTCAATATTTATATATAAAAATGAAACAGACAAAAAAAATAAAAAATAAAAAGGAAACTAGAGGACAGTAGTGTCAGGGAGTGAGAATTTAAAGAAAAACGGAATGACCACAGTGCCAAAGAGCAAAATAATGTTATATATGATAAGGACAAACATGTGACTATGAGATTTGAAAATCAGAACATTGGTGGCTGTGCAACAGCTGTTTTTGTGAAACAGTAGAGACAGATGGCAGAGAGCAGCTGGTAAAAGAGTGAGAATGAGAAACAAGATGAGGGAACCAAAAGCCCAGAGACTTTTTCCTTATACCTTGTTAGTGATATCTTGCAAAAGTTATCCATATTGGGAAAACATTAGGGTATTTAAGATTCAGTTAGTCATTCAAGGGTCATTTGGTTGCAATCAGAGAAAATATGCAGCACATACTTACAGCCCTTCCATAGATGATGTGCATTACATTTTCAGCCTGAATCATCCCTGCTAGACGATAAATCCCAGTACACCAGAAATTGTGCCTGTGGTGTTTCCCGTTGTACCAATGACTGGCAATTGTTAGATATGCAGCAGATCACAACTTTCTTATGTCTGTTTTTGTTCCTCTATCATTCCATTAGAAATTCCACCCATTCAAGGCTCAGAGAATGAAATGCTACCCTATGCATGAAATATTTTCTAAGCCCTAGATTCCCTCCCCTCCCTCTCCTTCCTGTGCTTCCAATATGATGGAACTTGTTACATCTAAGTGTATATCTTCTTCTAGTTACTTTTCTATGTTTGTGTCTTTCTGACTAGACTGCTTATCAGTGATAATCTATCACAGTAGCAGAACCTCCCTGGGCATACTTAGAGATTATTTACTTCAGGTCTTCCTATTACCCCCACATAGAGGGTTGAACCTGCCTTAACTAAACCAGCAGTCAAGAAGGGAAAACAAATATGAATAGGAGAAGGAAAAGGACAAATTAGAATCCATGAGGTGAAGCTTTAAACTACAAGGATAAACAAATCCACATTTGTCTCTCCCCAGGATCTGCATTAGTCTCAGACCTCCTTTAAATTGGCTTCTAGCCACCAGCTTAAGTGGTGAAGTTTCTTGAAGACCAATGTGCTTCACTCTTGATCTGAGTATGAAACCTTTTTAAGTTCTGAAGAAATGAATAGCAAGACATTAAGGTAACCTGCAGACTCCTAACAACAAACTGGAGGTGCAACTATGCCTGTGCCTACACCAACCTTCTGAATGTAAGCATGGCTGTTACTTCTCTTCTACTTTCCTTATCTCAAGCAAATTCCACAAGTGGGCAACCCCAATCTAGGACTATGGAAGGGAAAAAATTCTGGAAAAGTAGTCCTAAATTCAGTAAGTGAACACATTACAAAGTATCACAGTCTACTCTTGTTAAGCCTGCATTGTACACATCTCTTTTAACTATGTTTAACTTCCAAATAAAAACTAATTCATATGCATATATTCACTTAACACCAAATATATAGCCAAAAATATGTTAATTCTCTACTCCAAAAATGCAAAGTCATTCTCTTTATCTTTGGAGGATCTTCATTTATATATAGGGAAGTCATGTTCCTCTCAGATGACCTAATTCAAATATTAAAATATAAGACTAGTAATTGTTATCACACATAATGATAGATGATAGAGAAGTGGGAGAAGGAAAGAAAAAAAGGTAAAATACATGCAAATACATGCATGTCAAAATAAGGAAAAAAATGTTTGTGATTACTGCAATTCTCCTTTCTGCAAGTGAGTATATAATATTTGGCATTCATAATGTCTTTCTTTTACTACCCATTTTCATGTACATTTTGCCATTCGCAAGTACCTTGTTGATGGAATGATCCAAGTCTTCATTCCTGAAGGTCAGTATTATTGGTCATCCCATCTGTATCTGATTGTTATATTTTCCCACTGAATTTAATCATAGAAATTGAAGATATTAAGAAGTGCCCCAAAATATCTCCTGCAATCTTGAACTTACTGGATAGTGGCAAACCAATTCCCCATGGTAGACAAGCTCAATCCCTACAGCAAGTAGAGTAACCTTCAAATTTACCTGTTGTTCCACTGGCATGAGTCTCCCAGGTGGAAACTCAACTTCTGCTTTAATGGAACCATTCCTGTGCTCCTTGATGGAAACATTTCTCCCCTGAAAACCAGAATTTTTGGACTAGTAGAGTCCAAAGTTAAAGTAAGAGAAGAAAATAAATTATTAGCGGATTCCTGGAAGTATTAATAGGAAAATACACTCACATTTCCATACTTTGATTCTTGTATCCATCAATTCTGCTATGGGGGAATCATCACTATATATTGATGGCTGTATTAGAGCATATACCACATCCTGATAGTTATTACCTAGCCTGCAAAAAGTCTCCCAAACTGACTCGAAAAGCCAGTCTTCAAAATGCCAGACTACATATCCATCCAACCAACAGCTCCAGGTGATGGAGAACTTAATAAGGCCAGTTAACTCTACAATCATAAATCTGTTATCACATTTTATTACTGTAAAATGAATGAGTCCTTGGTGAGAAGAAATATTGTGGTGGATGCTGTAACGGTGACTAAGTCATTTCTAGGTTCATGCATGGTGGTTTTGGAAGAATAACTGAGGAAAGGAAAAAAATATATACAGAGTAATGTATTTTTCAGTTAGAACAAAGCCTGACCTTTTCCATCAGGGAAGTGATTCAGTGTACCCTGTGTGCCACATTTGGCAACTGGGTACCACAGAGAACAATGCCACATTAGGGTCTGAGCATTGTCTCTGCTTTTAGAAGACTGAGCATGCAGCAGGGGTTGGAGTCATTCTCCTTAGTGACTGAAACCCCTTTGATGACTCCATGCATAACCATACAGAATTTGAGTCCATTGAGAAAGGAAAAAAATGACTGGGGATAGAATGTATCATCATGTCTATCTTATTATTAATTTCTTCCTTTGCTGAAGTTGCTCTCTGGTCAGCATTCACATGAGATACAAATGACTGCACATCCCTATCTATTCAGAGATCTATTAGCATACCTCTACCCTTTAGCAGTTTGTCATCAGCTTTCTAATTGTGTTCCTTCTAGGTTCCAGGCCTTTCAAGCTAACCAATAACCAAGGATGAAACAGCACTTGGATTATTTCTTCCTCAAGGTTTAAAAGTTTTGCAGACCAAGGAGGTTTCCTATCACCACTGTACCGCAGTCACCATCCCGGAATGGAGTTGTAGTGCTACTTTGGGGAGTGCTAGTACTTTGTTCAGAGTCAGATTAGAATTTTTTAAATTAATTTAAGGCAGATACCACAAATTCTAACACAACTTGTTTGTGGAAGACAAGTTTCTCGACAAATAATTGCTAACATGGACTTAAAAGACTTCATTTTAACTAGTAATTTGGGTGTCTCTTGGGAAGAAAAAATGACAGCCAAGAGGGGTAAATGGAACAGAAATTCCTCCTCTTTAGTTCATCTGAATTTTGAATCTTTTAAATATATTGCTTATTTTCAATTATTTTAAACTGGGGAAAATAAGCTCAACAACCACCAATTTTTGTAAAAATAATTATTCCACTTTTCAGTCAAAAATTTTAATTGTACTTTATTTGTATTTCAACTACTTTGTATTTGAATTTTTATATTCAGTATTGGTAGAATGGAGGCCGACTTTTTTTTATTTCATGAGGAAATTTGCACAGCTTTAAAGTAAGCCATGCTTACATAATACATGCATTAACCTTTTGAAAAAATGTCATTATGCATGCATGTTCACATAATGCCAATGAATATCAGATGTTTCTCAAATCCACTCTACCATTCCTAATCATGTCAAACAAACTTCTTCTAGCTTCTCTCACTCATGTTTAATTGTTTGATAGAAACTCTCAATAAGGCTATGGAGAAAAACTGCACTGTTTGAAATGGTAGCTTCCTTTCTTCTTGCTAAAGAAAATTCCAGCATCTGTGCTGGTTACTTTTCCCACAAAATGAAGGAACGGGCATTATTACTTCTACTCCTGTCATCTCTCTAACCAAATTTTCTGATGGCACAGAAACATGTATAAATACAAATGTTTTCTGAGGAGATACTGATTTATTTCTGGTTCCATACATGCTTTTCCATATATGATTAAGAATTTGCATACCAGAACTTCTCAAGTCCCTCAAGTGCTCTCATGGAATAAATGAATGAGTGGAGAATGTTCATTTCACTTAAAAATTATTATCAAGTATAAGTCATCATGACTTATTAATAGAATGTGACATATTTGCTCACTTCTTCCTTAGAACAGATTTTTCTCTTGGCTCCCTTGGTATTCTATTAACATTATTGCCCACCACCTCCCAAGATCTTTTTGTCAGATTATCCTCATCTCCATATCATCGAAATAATGAAGTCTCAAAACCTTGATCTTTTCTTCTTTACCTACTTTTATTCCTAGACAGTCTCTTTCATCATGATTTTGATACCTTCAATATACTAATTCCCAAATTGATGTGATCCTAGAACTCTACCCTGGATTTCAGAATCATGTTTAATTACTAACTCAACATTTCTACTTCAATCTCTAAAAGATACAAAACGGAACATGTCAAAATTCAACTTCAGATTCCCATACACCTCTAAACCTCATGGGCCCCACAGTTTTTCGCTTTGGGAAATGACCACTATATGCATGCATTAAATCATGCAAAAATCCTTTACACTTTGCTTTTACAGCTACAGCAATTATCCATCACCTACTCACCAGTAGGCTTCAAACAATTTCCTTCTCACCTCGCCCACAGAATCCTAATTTAACCAAAATCATGTCTCACTTGAATGATTACAAGAGCTAGTCTTTTGTTTTACATCCTAGCCCACATCCATCTTCCAGAGTGACCATTTATAATTGTGTCAGATCCTGTCACTCAGTCTTCAATATTCCTCCAGTGGGACCAATTTATTACTTTTACTGTTACCATTATTAAAATTACCCAATTCCTGGCCTTAATGAATTCATAATGCAGCATAAAGTGGGATGTAAAAGAGATTAAATAAATTAACAATTTATTTAAAATTTAAATTAACAACTGCTATGGTGGTGGAAAAAAGTAAAGGAATAATTCTAGGAGGGAAAGACAGTCAAAGAGATGTTATTAAAGAAATATACTTAATCTAGATCTTGAGTCATGGATAACAGAAGGTTCTAGCATATATAAGGAAATATTACATGCAAAGGAAAAAGCACAGAAGGAAATAGAATGTATTTGAGAATACATTAAGGTTGGACCTCTGGATTCAGGTACAGGCACAGCAAAGAAAATACTGAATAAATAAATAGATATCATCCAATGATATGTTTTGTGTAATACAAAGGTGTCTAAACTGTAGCCTTCATATTATTAAAGTCACTGAAATATTTTATTTTATTCTTATTATTTTATATATATTTTACATCATTCTTCATTTTTGTACAATGTATGCTTTCTCCTCTCAGGTGTAGTCCCCATGAAATTCCCACAACCAATTCACCCGTGTCCCATCACCACAGTCCCTTATGCTCTTCCCACTATTTTGATCCATCTACCTCCTCCTCTCCTGCAGAATGTCTTTGATTTATAGTTGCCTGTTGATTTTGATTCTTAATTTATTATAATTACTTTTTCCCTCCTGATCCCACATTTTTTCCTCTCCATTCCTCCTATAAGTGAAACCATCTGATATTTTTCTTTTTCCTTCTGACTTATTTCACTAAGCATAATCCCTTCCAGCTCCATCCATGTTGCTGTGAATGGCACAAGTTTATCTTTTTTATTGCTGAGTAATATTCCAGTGTGTATGTACCACATCTTCTCAATCCAGTCATCTAGTTTTGGGCATTTGGATTGTGTCCATAGCTTACCTATTGTAAAAGTGCTGCAATAAACATAGGGGTGCAGGTGTCCTTTTGAATGAATGTTTTTGTGTCCTTTGGCTAGATTCCTAGGAGTAGAATTGCTGGATTATAAGGAAGCTTCATTTTTGTCACTGAAATATTTTAAACTTAAAAGTGTTATCATATTAGTGATTTAAAAATGATTATGGGTAGATTAACTAGAAAGGGAAAATTAATACACTGTTGAAATGATACATATGTAAAATTACAAGAAATGTGACCAAGATTATTAATGAAAAGGTGCAATTTGGAGATTAAGATTGAACATTTGACTTGTTTGATTTGTAAGATGAATGGAATGATAAAGAGAAATGGGTAAAAAGTTAACTGATTTTAGGGACCAAGGTTTTCAATGATAACGATAAAAGACTAGTCTAGAGTATCTTTTTCAATATAAGAGACTATATATTCACCATGAAATAACAGAGACATGGAAATACATATTTTATAAATGGAATGAACCAGCAAAATGTTTAAGGTATTTTGAGCAAAAGGGAAAGTGATAATTTAGGGTGATTTCAAGTTGTGCAGGTTAAGAAAGTTGAAATATTTTGATACCTTATAAACTAGAAGGGGAATAAGCTAAAAATTAAATAGAGTACATGTATGATTTACTTTAAAAGTATTTGTTCAGGCCTCCCTCACGGTGCAACGGGTTAACCACAGTACTATGAAACTATCCACAGCCACTGCAGCTTGAGTTCAATCCCCGGCTGGCCAGGGAGCTACCCACACGATGCAGCAGACCTCTCCTGTCTCACCTGTGGCTCCCCTCAGCAGCATATTTCAGTCAGTCTGCCTGTCCTGTTCCCCACTCGGTCTGTGGTGAATGCTCTCACCCCCCACACCTCTGACCTGTGTGCCAGTTCTTGCATGCATAAATAAATAAATCTTTAAAAAATATTTTTTGTTTAAGATAAATGTCCTGTCTTAAATTTTTTAAATGGTTATGGGATACCTCAGGATAACATTCAATAAGGTGAAGATATTCACAAGAAATCTGAGTTGGAGGTGAAATTTTAGAGATTATAAATACATGTGTGTCCAATAAAAACATAAATAAAAGTAGGTCCATAAGATTTGGAGTATCAATATACGAACCCATGAAAATCTTATTTCCAAGTAGAATGTATACACAGCATGAGGAAGGAGTAGCACTAAGATTCTTAAGCTGAGATCCAAAGCACTTACATTAGGTAGGGTGAGGAAAAGCAACATGAGATGAAAACTGGACCATAGTTAAGGAGTTAGGAAGAGAATCAGTAGCGCAAAGTATTAAACAGGTAAAGAAAGTAAGTCAAAAAATGACTGACCAACATTGTGACATGCTATGGAAAAATGAAAGCAGTGGAAAAGTGATGTGCGGTAGGTATCACACAAGCATCTTACATGGTGAGATGTAGTGGAAATTGATCTTCACTGGAAGCCAATAGGAAACCAATTTTCTTTCCATTTATTAAATATGCACTTCCATGTCACTGTCATTTCATGGTGAATATATAGACCCTTAAATTAAAATAGATATTCTAGAACAAAGTCCTTTATCCTCAACATTGAAATCCTTGCTCCCTAGAATCAGTTGACTTTTTAGCCATTTCTCTCTACCATCACATTCACCCTACAAATCAACAAACAAGCCAAATTTTCGAATGTTAATTTTAATGATTTTAATTGAACATGCATGTATTGTCCTTCAAACATTCTTTCATCTTCTATAGAAATAATAACACCTTTATGTTTTACTCTGCAACCTTCATCAAAAGATTTAGACTTTATAGAAGCTTCCATTGGTCACTGTCTGAATCATGACCTTTACCCCTCCTTGCTTGCAGCTTACTCATTTTATAAGCCAAAGAGAAAGCATAAGATGAAAGTGAGCAAGATAAAAGAGGATAATAAAAGAAGTGAAGCTGAAAAAAGGTGACTTCCAGCACTCCTGTGAACAATAAGAGGACCACATTCATAATAAGGAGGCACTTTGCTGGAAGCATTCTTTCAAGAATGTAGTAAGGTGCATGACCTTGGAAAGATAAGGTGAAGTCAAACTACTATAGAGAGCAGTTATTTTCCTCCAACCCCAGTATATAAGACAAACTTTTTTCCCTTTCTAACAATACTCAGTGGTGAAGTAACAACATGTGTTCTGAACTAATCCAAAGTTTTCATCATAAAAATGGGAAAAGATGCTATTAGAGTAGAAAAAGAGAAAAAACAAGTTAGAATCATGGTCATGAACTAGATTTAGGTTAGCAGCATACTCAACTCGTTTTAGAAAGGCAAGAACAACACAATGGCTTTCACTTACACCTGAACCACAGTGTCCTCACAGAGAACATCTGCTAACTTTCAGTTTCAAATTCTCAAAGGATTTCACACTTATTAAATTCTTATTAAAATTAATAGCAGTCCTGCAAGGCATGGCAATATAAGAAGAGTCCTTTATCAGGAAAATAAAATCAACTGATAATAATAAAGCTACTTTCTATTGGAAAATGAAAGTGAAATAGTATATACAGGAAATTAGCTAATTTTAATCTTGAAAAATGTTATTCCTTTCACACCATATTCCTACATTGATATTTATGTGTAATGCAATGTCATGGATATTAAAGATAAACACTTCTATGTGGCTAAAATAGATATTCCCACAAGTCCCAAATTCTCGATGTTATTTCCTCTATATATTCTCTTATTCTCTGTCACTGAAATATCATTTTGTATATTGTGCCATTGCCATAGTATAATAAATGGCACCTTAAAATAAATGTCACTTTTCAAATAACCTAACTCTCCTGTAGTTAATTTATTTACAAGTCAAGATTGTTGTTTACCTTGATTCTATTATTTTTCAATTTGATATTTTGTTACCCCCAATCAACTTTGACGGCAATACATTCTCTGCCATTTTTTCTTTCTGTCTCTCTCTGTTTCTCTTTTTTAGGTTCTCTCTGGGTATATAATTGTGTAGATAAGTTTTGTTTTTTGTTTGTGTGTGTGCTATATGTGGCTACCACATTCACATATTTTTAGGGTGTTTGTGTGATGGAGTAGGGGGTATATGACTCATATATTTATGATATAATTCATGTGGCATAAAATTCACCATATTGATCAGTTTAATTTAGTGGTTTTTAGTATATTCAATTTGTGCAAGCATTACCACTAAGTACAAAACATTTTCATTAGTCCAAAAAAAAAAATACCACTCATTAAGCAATTATTCCATTCTCTATTTCCTCTTCTCACCACCACTGGCAACCACTAATCTTTCTGTCTCTAAAATTGCCTATTCTGGACATTTCACATGAATGGAACCAACCAATAAACCTTACTTATCTGGCTTCTTTCACTTAACATATTATCTTTAAGGTTCGTTCATGTAGTTCATTCATATATCAGTACTTCATTCCTTTTTATTTTCAAACAAGTACTGGGTTGGGCTTTTTCTATCTTCCATTATTTATGTGGAAATATGTGTGTGTGTCTTTCTATAGATGTCTTTATAGGTATTATCTCTCAGCCTCTGTACATGTTTGAGGTATCTTCCTATGTCTTCACTAAATAAATACTGATTAGGGTCATCATTTCCAATATATTTGTGTCTATATTACACAGAGATACACATACAAAGACATACCCAGCAGTGGAGATCAGACTATTTCGACAAGTTATTTGCAGGAAGGTTGTCTTTAATGCTTATTGATTTTTTTTTTAAGAACCCTGACTGACTATAAAGGATAAATGAAAATTCTCCGAAGTGAACAGTCCTAGAAGATGAATCACACCTCAAACCAAGATTTCCTCTGGTAAGGAGAGCCCTATATATCTGGGAGCAAAGGGCCTGCCCATTTACAAGTACACAGAGATCCAGTCAAGAACTGCAAAATTAAAGTAACAGCTACATGTCAGAAAGGATAAGAGCTTAAAAGAAACATTTACTAACATCCAAATTAAATTATCTCCTACATATTATATCAGGACTCCTTTTCAAGCTTTCTCCACATTCTCCAAAATCACAACTGTAAGTCCCAGGTCACAACATATCACCTTTCACAGTCTCCTCTTGCTTCCAACGTGTGACCAAAACATCATAGACTCCTTCCAATGACTTGCCAGCAGGAACATAATCTGTCCACAGTTTACAACTATAAGATCATTTACTCTTTTTTTCCCCTTCATTCTAGCCTCTAGTTACTCTCCTTCAACACACCATGCCTCTTACTGATGGTCGCTCCTCGAATTCCACTATTTTTCTTTTTCTGGTTTGTTTGACCTCCTTTAAATATCAGCTCAAATGTAACTACCATATTGTGGTTTCCCCTCTTATCCCACTACTCCATGAAATAGATCTCACTCATTGATGTGTCCACATTTTAAAAATAATGCTTGTGTGGCACTGATCATATTTACATATATACATATATATATATATATATATACACACACACATATCCCTTGTGAAGTATCAGATTGAGTATTTTACACAGGTATGCCTAACCAGTGTTTAATATGGCTGGCAAACACTAGATTCTAAATAAATATTGGCAGATAGATAATTTCAAATTTTCTTTTGGATAACATGAAATTCACATTGCTTATAAAAGCTCAAACTGAAAGGAGGAATAAAAAGGATGAAATGAAACAGCATCAAAATGAACATGATTTCAAGTCCAACCATAAACAAAGAATGCCTGGACACTGGCCCATCTATCATCTTTGTGACTGGTGAGCCAAGCAAAAAGCTCCTGTGTGTTCAGTCAGTGAATGATGCCACATTAGTGATGACAGTGCATGGACACTTGGGAAAACTTGCTGAGCAACATGGACCACTGAAGCAGCAATCCTTTGCAAATCAATTTCAGATTCTCCAATGCAGAGTATGTAGTGATATTTCAAAACAATCTCCAGAGATGCATTCAAGTAGCAGCAAGAGCTCCTAGGCTATTGTTCCATTTGCACAGATGATCTGGAACCAAATGTGAATATTGACGCATCAGGTGTTGTTTTATGATGTTTTTAAAAGAAAGTAAGACAAAGAAACTTCAGAGGAGCCACAAATCAACAGTTTTTGGTCAAGGATAATTTTTCCTTTATAATTTTTGAGTCTCCTTCCTACCCCCAGCTTATTACCTCCAACATTCAATTCTGAATACCTAATTATAAAACATTTGGGAATTATACTCAATATTTCTATGCATAAGTTTTAAGTAGTTGTAGATATTTTTTTTTCTTTTTGCTAAGCAAGGAATGTCTGCCTATTTTCTCCTAGAAGAATCTCACACTAGAAACAATCCTATATGTTGAGTTGTATTACTCTTTTCTAATGTCAAAAAACTCATTTATGAAAGTCAGAGAAAGAGAAAATATATCTCATGCAATGAGATCTGAAAGCTAAAAATTTGCAAGTTTTTAAGTAAACAAGATGAATAGAAGCTAACTTAGGAGAAGAGGAGGAAGTTGGAAAAGGAAGAGACAGGATGAGGAGGAGGAAGCATAAGGAAGGGAAGAGGAGGGAGAGGAAATAGAGGAGAGGGTGAGGGAAGAACTAAGTTGGACTCAGTGAGAAAAATTAACTGCAGGGAGCTAGACAAAGAGACCATACACCAAAAGTACTCAACACAATACACCATCAGTAGCAGATGCAATACAATACAATAGCAAATTATGGAGTGCTTCAAGTGTGGCAAGTCCAAAATGGAACGTTCTCCAAGTATAAAACTGCAAGCTAGATTTCAAAAGTATAGTATTTGGGCCTCCCCGGTGGAGCGCGGTTGAGTGCTGGGTTGCGAAGCTGCCCGCAGCCTCTGCAGTGCCGGTTCCATCCCCGGCTGCTCCCCGGCCGCTCCCCGGCCACCAGAGGAGGGTCCCACATGGTGCGGCAGACCTCTCCTGCCGCCCACTGCTCCCCTCAGCAGTGTATTTCATCAGTCTGCCTGTTCTGTTCCCTGCTCTGGCTCTGGTGAATTCTCTCACCCTCCCGTGCTTCTGACTGTACCCAGTGCTTGCATAAATAAATAAATAAATCTTTAAAAAAAAATAAAAAGTATAGTATAAAGTAATATAAAACACCTTATTAGTAATAGTATATTGACTCCATGTTTAAATGATCATATTTTTGATATTTTGAGTCAAATAAAAAAGATTTCTAAAATTAATGTCACCTGATTCCGTTTTTCCATGTGACAACTAGAAAATTTCAAATTACATATGTGGTTTTCATTACATTTTGATTGGATATGTAAAATATAAACAATTCCAGATTTTGGTAAGTAGATAATTTATTTAAAAGATTATAATGAAAGGAAAGAAACACTGCAACAGGGGAAGGGGATTATCGGCAGGCATCTAACAGGATAAACAGCAAAGAATTTTCTTGCACTTAGTCAAGACTAGAAATAACTGAGTTTGAGGGAGTGATTGGAATGATCAAAGGGTATATTTCCTTGTAGGTTAACTGACTCTCAGGAGGAATAGGTGAGGGATAGTTGTATGCTGGTCCAGGCTGAAGGCTAATGAAAATTCAGGGGGGTCAGGAGGAGAGAAATTTAATTTTTTCAAGTCAATTAATAAACACTTTGTTCTGACTGATCAGTTGGGACAGTTTAGCTGAACTTTTGTGAGGCCAAAAAAAAAAAAAAGAGAGAGAGAAATTGGAGGGTCTGTGTCTAGACTTGGCATAAGTAAACGGGCAGCAGGAATTCAGGAGTATTATCCAAATCATATGGAGCAAGGTGGTGTTTTGTATTAAGCCAATTTTCTAAAACACATGCAGTGGGGAATGACTTTAACTTCCCCTGTTTTTCAGGGTCACAAGGCCCCAGTATGGTTCTATATTGTCAAACAGGACATTTTTTGAGCTTCAATTTAGCCATATTTTTTCAGTATGGCGATTAAAACAAGGTAAAGAGTCAAACAAGCTAGTTTCACACCTCAGCTCAGCCATTACTAGTTCTGTAAACAAGGACAATGTACTTCATCTCTGATTGCATCTGCTTTTTCATTTATCAAAGGTACTTACTTCATGGGGGTTCTTTTGTTTGAGAAGACAAACATAGCCCACCCACATGAAAATAAAAAGACTATTTATACAGAGCTTGCTGTGACAAGGGAACATCACTTGCTCATGGCAGAAATTCAAAGGCAACCAGGGGAGTGAGAAAGCTCCATCGGGTGGGGGTGGGGCGTCAGGTGGACTGACAGCAGGACTGATGGCAGGGGGAACTGAAGGTAGGGTAACTAGAAGCAGAACACCTTTTATCAGTTGCTTGGAGAGCATATTTGTTTTCTTTGGTTGGTTTTAAGCTTCTAGAAGAGGGGGATGGGTTTTTCAGCTGTGGCATAGGGAAGCAATTATTGCAGAGGCTAAGGTTTGGTTTCCCAGTCTGATTGCTACAGAGCATGTGAATCACAGTTTTTATTGTTATATAATGTCTAGCTACATAAACAAATATATTCAGTCCCTGATGATGATAAAGCAGTATATTTAAAATGCTTAGCAAATGATTTGACCCATAGTGAGGTTCTTAGTAGGTAGTACATGACTAATTATTCCTAGGACAGTTTTCTTAAGTGTAATAGGAAGTAATTTACCATATGGCAAAAGCTGGCTCTCCAAACATTATCAACACAATCTGTTATAAGTCAAAGCTGAACTGTTGTTACCAAATATAAGGGAGACTATCACTTTGCAAAGTTTTTATGGTGTTTCAGTAGGGGGGAGAGCAACAAGAATTTATTGAAAATTGGAAAGTAAATTAAGGTAAATCTTTGAATTTGGGGACATGTTTACTATTGGATACGATTCATGAAACAGCCATCCAGGTCTGGTAGATATAGCAAGGCAAGGATTTTGAGGGATTCAAAACAAATCATCAATTCATTGAAGAATTGATGTCTTTTGAGAAATACCTGTAGTGAATAATCACACCATTTGCTTAAGCAGGACAGCACTGGAAAAGTTGAGGTTGGGGGAAAAGATTCTGATTCTTTCTTATACATATGGTGCCTATTAATGTCTGCAAATTTTTATATATATATATATATATATATATATATAGAGAGAGAGAGAGAGAGAGGGAGAGAGAGAGAGAGAGAGAGATTGTGTGTGTGTGTGTCCACAGAGCATTTAATCTAGTTTTATAAATTTTAATCTCTCATGGGGATTTTTTTCTCCAATTATTCTCTAAATATTTTTGAAGATGTTGGGGAAAAAAATCTATTTATTCAAGATAGAAAAAGGAATCACAAAAAAAGGTACTAATGGTTGTATAAGCTTGACAAATTTTTTTAGATCTTCGTGTTGCACAGGGTACTCAAACACAACAAAATATCTGAGAAGAGCAGCTTTCAAGACTCATTTTTAACTTAGTTTAACTCAGCAGCTTCAAATGGTTTATTTGGGAACTTCGGAATTCCATCTAGGAAGCATCATGAGCATAGTGAGAAAATAAGAAAGGGAAAAGTAAAAGCCAACACAGAGTGTATTAAAGATCTGATTGCTACCACAGACACCGCAGTTGAGTCTTAATAAGAACATTGGAAATAATGTGAAAGGAACTTCAGATTTGCCCCACCTACAGTGGTTATAATTTACAGGTATTTATGTTCAATTGCTCATTCATCATTGGTTGACAGCTGTTCTTAATACATTAAATCCCCCAGCACTTGTGACTGGCCCTGGGCATGGGCTAATAGAAGGCTCTCAGGCTTAGTCATATATTTTAAAACAGTGTCATCAATATGTTCTTGTGCCATCAATATGTTCAGTGTGAATGCAACAATAATGCTGAATATACTTGGGTCAACAGTATCTGCTATAGTTTGCCACCTTCAATGCACAAATGCATTCATCTCCCAAAATAAGTTTGTTTTGTCTCATAGTTTCTTCAAGTTGATGATCCATAACTTTCTAAATAAACAAATAAAAAATTTTAGTAGAAACTCAATGAAACTTAGAACAGAAAATGTAATATGGTAACCTATAGGTCACTATTTCAGTTGACAATGAGGCCCCAATTGATATCTCCATCTACCATTCATTCTACCCACTATAAGTACATTAGCTAGTACTTCTACTTATTCCTGAGAAGTCCAAGGCTTGATTGCTATATCTTTGTGTTGTAATGAAAGCATGAAGAATTCAAAGATTATTCCTCCCTGATCTTATTATATAGTAATAACCTCTTCCCCTTGTTTAATAATAAATAACTAATTGTAAAAAGAGTAACTCCATTCCTTGCCTATTAATCTGATCATACAAAGAGCCCCAAGTGGCCTAATAGAGGCTATTTAGTGGGACCATTATTTTGTCCCCTGATAGAAGTCCCCAATCGCTCCCAGAATCTAGGACTTGTAATCTTGCAGTGGGCAGCAGAAGAAAAAATTCCCCCAGTAGGTTTTTTGGAATAGAGAGAGACCTTAATAACCTTCTGTATTCCTAGATGCACCCATGCTGTCACAAATGCAGTATCATATGCAGTGCATGGGTCGAAATTTCTACCCATCTTGAAGGACAGTATCCTAACTCTGCAGGGTTTTACCCTTCTGCTTTGAAAGGCTATCCCAAAATTTTATTACACAAGCTACTTCAAGGTTAAAGTATATAAATGGTAGGATGAGTGACTTCCGGGATCACATGCTTCCTTCGCTAAAACTGTGGGTCCCCTGGGCCAATGTAATATTACATAGCTATCTCTGTGAGTTCTCAGAAAAGAGTGTGAATTAAGAGTGATAGAGAAAAGATGCCCATCCAGAATTCATGTCAATCACAGCAAGAATAAATCACTGTTTCCTCTAGAGTTCAGTGTCTTCTTTGGATTATTGCTTTCCCTGTTTTATTTGGGTAATCCCAAGAAGCACTGGGAGAGGAGAGGGGATATGATATTAGGAAATCAATAAAGGATGTATTAAATGGATAAAACATGACTATGGACAACAATGGTTGTTGGAGACATGTGGAACATATTTCAGAGTTCACCATCAAAGGAAAAAGAACATTGGGGTGATTATACTCCAACTTGCTTTCATTATCAACCAATTCTTTCTCTGGGTAGCATTAATTCTCCAGAACTTCCTATCTGCCTTGTGCAAGGACTGACAAGCAGAGTCACAGTAGAGCATCTGGGCATATAATGAAATGTTGAATACAGAGGAGACAGAGACAGGGCAGTGACAGGGCCTCTGATATTCAGCACTTGACATAATCCCAGTCAAGAGGAGAGCTCATATTAGTTTTCCCTGCCCAACTGTTATTTGCAGCTGGTGTCTCTTCCAATTGGCCAGTATTCATGCTCTATTATTCACATGTAACACATGTCTTCCTACCAAAGGATATGTGAAACTTCCTAATTACTAATAGGACAGAGACTAAAAGGACAGAATGAACTGAAGTTCAAAACCAGAGGTGTGAAGAAGAGCTCCAAACACTTGACTACAAGCACAGAGAATTGCCAGTCACCAAATACTTTGCAAATACGATCCATTTCTATGGTCTTGGTGAGAATAAGTAATTGTTAATGGTGACTTCAAGCAGAAAACTTGAGGTTTATTTCATTAAAACACAATAAAGGCAAATTTGAGACTGTGTCCTTGAAAGAGAGATATTTCTTACATTTGCAAAGTATTCTCTCTATATTTAATTTGGTCACTGTAAAATTAAGTGGACTTGTTAGCAATGCCCACCTTAGGTTATATGTTTTGTCAATCTTGTATGTAGGAAAGCTATACAATGAACATCTACAAAAAGATCAAGTGAGTTCTATCTTCCAATGGCAAAGTACTTAAAATCTAAGTACCATACCAAAGATTTTACAATAACTGTATAAATAAAGCTCATTTCTATATTTTAGCCACCCAATAGATCACCTTGCCTCTTAATTAAAACTTCTCAATGGTAAGAAATTATTCCACAGTCATCTTTGAAAGGGCAAACCTAGCATGAAACTCAAGCCAATACCATATGGAACAGAGAATAAAATGAATTAGCATATTATTAATTGCATATGATTAATTTTCAAGGACAATTGCAAATTAGAGCAACTCATTCATTTCTAAAATGTAGCTCATGTAAGGGGAATATCTTCATGTCTCAGACAGGTTACTCATTTATTAAGATTAAAATATTTCCTTTCAATTTCAGTTCTCTGAAGAGTGCCATAAAAAGGGGACAGATGTTGAATGGAAAATGTGAGAGTTGTGAGCCATAAGTTTATATATCAGAGAGAAAAAAATAGCAAGCAAGAAGCAGAGAGAACTGATAATGTCCTGCTATAGCTCAAACACCCAGTTCAGATGCATGCAGCAAAAGAAAAACAATTTTAATGATATCAGTCAAGAGAAACTAAGAATCTTAAGCAAGAATCTATTTTTGTCTCTTTGCTATTGCCTTCATTATTTGGCTGAAGTCAGTAAGGCAAGATTATTTGCAAAATTTTACTCCTGAATTGTTTGTAGCTCACTAACAGTGTGCTCTGTATTGACTTAGAAGAGGACTGGGTCTCTGCCCCTAGCTCTGACAATCTGGTTGAAGTAGTCACAGCAACTCAAACACAAAAACACCAGCTGAGAAGGGGATTAAATCTCAAGAGGTGCAAGGGTGCGTGTAACGTTATTAGCCATACACCATATAGATGGTAATTAAGCAGAGAGCACTTCCATTGCCACTGTCAACAGTCCAAATCAAAAGGCCACTATTTAAATTAAGTCGGCCTAACACCTAATAAGGCTTATGATTTGCCAAACTTATAATACTGCACATCAGTAATTCAAATAAATTTAAATTATCAAAGTTATATGCTACAGATTTACATGATCTCTAGATATTTTAGAACCAAATGACATGATTTTTAGACTGTGAAACCACTATCAAGTCATCCCAATGAATATAGCATTGTACAAACTAAATCAAGTTTTGATACACTCATCTGACAGGCCATCAGCTATGTCTCAGCCCTGTGGTAAATTTATGAAGACTGGTTGAATAAATCAACAATATAGTCATGATATTATGCAACCGCGGTGAGTTCAATCTATGCATATACATCAGTGAAGTTGTTTGTACTCTGTTCAGTTCCAATAAAATCCATGGCAATTATTAGTCAAAGGAATTATATTTCAAATCATACAGTATTATGATTAATCATGTGGTCAGAATGATCCCTTACTTCACAATAACCTTAAACAGACCCTATTAGTTTCCTAGTGAAAATATAGATATTGTGTCTATTGGTTTCATGATGTCAGTATATCTCAGGATGTAAGGTTGATGTTTTTTTTCAATCTTCCCAGCCTTTTCTCAACTTTTAACAAAAATAAAAATTAAGGATTCTTCTAAGAAACACATGGCAATTGTTAGTGTTTCTTGAACTAAGGAACTATTGATAGAGTTGTAAATAGATTTATGGAAATCTTAAGCAAGTGGAGGAAAAGAATCCAGGATCTAACAACAAGTAGCCATGACATCCCTGGAACTAAAGGAAGAGGAGGAAGGGGAGGTATTAGTGAAGCTCAACGTGGTCTTGGAGCTATAAAAGAGAAATCACCTGACAGAATGTATACCTGTGGGAGAGCCACTCACAGGACAGCAAGGCCAGGAAGAAGATGGGGGTAGATACTCTGATACTCTCTTCTCATGTGTTCTGGTCTCCTGCTTGGGCCTACCATTGACTGAAATCAATCAGAAGATAAGAAAATCAAGATGATACAAACTGTAGTTGTTGGCATCTTGAAGCAAAAGCAGGACAGAAAAGAGTGAAGAATATAAAACACAAGGCTTAGGTACAGTAGACACAGTTTGATATTCTATTTTACATATTATTGGTGTTTCTTAGAAATACAAGCTGTGACCTCATGCAGTAACACTATAGAATTTATTTTCTTCCTCAAGATGGTTTCTTCCCTTGCAGGAATTCATTTCTATTCAAGAGTAAATGATTCAAAAGCAGATTTTAAACTATAGTGAAGTAGATGTTTATTCAAAAGAAGGACTCACCCACAGAATACTGGATGTGCTTTAAAATGCACTTCCTTATCTACTATAGCAAGCTCAACCATAACACCGCTGTAGGATTCCTACAGTGAAAGGCACTGATAAGACACTTAAAATTACCTTAAAGTTCATGTGATATATTGACCAAGGGCTTTTATGAAGCAGTTGCAAGAATCCTCATCTTTAAAATGTTAGTTACAACCCAAAAACCTTCACTCAGGTTGACATGCTGTAAATAAGAACTTCAATTCTAAAAGTTAATGCTTTTATTATGTAACATTGAATTTGTGATTCAGTATGTACTCTTTTTAGAAAATATATACTCAAATGAAAATTCTCACTATTTAAAAAAGATTGTTAACAATGTCAAAAAATAACTAATTTTTAGCTTTGACTAAGCAAAACTATCTAAGCCAGGGACTAAGTATCGAGTGAGTGAGTCCAGCCTGAAGGATACAGATTAATAAGGGTGAAGATAGATAAGGAGACTGCAGACAGAGGTGGAGAGGTAAATTCTAGATCTCAAAGGTGGAGCATGTCTTCTAATAACTAAGTTCATACTGGTGTTTTATAGAGAGAGGATTTAAATGGAGGTTAGTGATTGAAGAAAGAACCATTCGATTAAAAAATTTAATGATCCATCAACAAGAATAAAAGTGGGAGTGAGTTATAAAGGAACTGGCAAAAAGCAAGGCAAAAGCTTCCCATTCTATTTTGTTCTGTATCATTTATGTTGAAACTCTGGTGTCAAAATCATTGGAATCCATTTTTTTCTATTTTCAACATATACTTCTCAAATGCAATGTCTGTAGGCATATTAATTAACCTTCTTATGTTAACTCCACCAAATTGCAGGTGGAAATGTTTCTTTACTTGGCCAACTGATGCAGCCCAAACATAAAATTTTCTATAATTATTTCCCAAAGTTAGCAGAAATGACTAAGCACAATTAATTTCTTCCCAAGTGGAAATAAGTCATGTTTTCTTTTTTTCTGATTTTTTAGCATCTTTTTAAACAAAGTTGGTCACTAGAGTGCATGTTATTTCCATGGCACCCTTGTGTCTCTCTTCAGGAAGATGAGTTTCATTTCCCAAACTAAATTTGGAAAACACTAAACATTAAATTGATCTAGAAATACTAAGCCAAACTGAACCCACCAGACGTGTGATTCCTGGCTTCACATAGCTCACAGTGTAGAGGAAATTGTTGAAACTCAACTATTTTGTTCAATTGAAATTAATTCTTTACCTACCTATCAATTTTCACAACTAAAAGGCTTACTTTTTCCCTTTAAATTACAACACCTTAAAATAGAGTACATTCTAAATTCACGCTGCTATTCACTCTGCCATGCAATTTCTGGAAGTCAATCATTCAATCTAAGTTGTATTTAATCCCCTTCTAAGCATCTATGTAAAGTGTAAATAAAATTGAAATTTTTATAAAAACATGAAAATAAATCTAACAACTGACAAATTGTTGTGAATTATTTTGATCACTTTTCTCTGAGCTTCTGAGGATTTCAAAGAGGCTTTAAAATACTCCTAAAACCATAATTTTGTATTGACTTTGTTAACATAATATGGCTTTATCATCCTTTTGTTGCTTCATATAAAATAAAATTTCAATGTATATTTTTACCATACTAGAGGTAGTCTTCATAGGCACATGCAATATATAATATTCTTAAAAAAAAAAAAACTAAAGCTAAATATGATAACTTTCTTCACTACAGTTGTAGTAGGTTTTCCTAACTTAAAATAGAAATTTCCTTGATAAACTATATTTTTCTGAAGATAGCACAAATACAAAGGATCAAATCTGGGACCAGACAGGACATGAAAAGACACTCAAATATTTCAAATATTATTCATTTTTCCCCCACCTTCATTAGAACAAACCACAAATCAGTTATCTCAAATAACAGATGCAGATTATATATGGATTTTAATTTTTTATTGAAGTAATTGATTTATTTTTAAGTTATCTGCAGAAAAGAATTTTATGACTTTATACCTTTAGCAGTTTTGCTGTTAGCTTTTAAACATGTCATTCATTACTTGTCCTATATTCCCCATCTATCTTATGGATTCTGTAACTTTCCATAAACATAAATACAGTCTCCAATTAAAAAGGCTTCCTCCGGTGTCAGATCCTAATTTCAGTTCTTTCAACTCAGAATAGGAAAGACTCTAAAGATCACTTAGACAAACTCCCTACCAAAGTTTCCTCCATATCCCAGTGCCCTGTTCACCACTCTTTTGCTGGAACACTCCCAGTCACACGGTGCTTAAAAACTCAAAGATAATCCTGGGAGGAAGTCTTTTCTGCACTAGGTTGCTATCAGCTTCCTTCTGCTATTTACCCCTTAGGCATAGTATCAGTCTTCCAGTTATGTGAAGGTAGCCAGTGTGTTCATCTCAGGATATTCTCTTCTAAGGTAAATATCTAATATTCCTTCATGAGAAGAAATTAAAGATATTTAATTCTAAGAAAAAGATTATCCTTGTCTAAAAACATATACATCCGAGTTCCTTTCCCTCCAGACCCCAGGCATCCCATCCAATGTGCTCTGACAGCAAATCCAAAGGATTCATTGCAAGAAAGAATGGGTATATTCTCAAAATATTAAGATTTCCTTAATCAATGATTATATATTTATCATCACAGCATTTAGAATGTCTTTTGAACTTACATTTTTGTCTCAACTTTCCGTGGATGTAACAACCACTGTAAGTCTACAATTACCCATAATTTTATTGGTACTTATTTTTATTAGCTTTGAAATAGATCTTATCCCTAGTTTAACAGAATATGGCAAGTCAGCACTGTCGGCAATTTTTCTGTCCTCATCTTCCAAAATTGTTTATTCCTGTCCATGCTCATATATTATCTCTTTGCAAATTTTTCTTTAAATTTTTCTAACTACTTATCCTAAAATTTTCTAACTACTAATCTGGAGTATGTCCTGATGTGTTCTTTTTCTCAGGAAGTGTGATAGAGAGACACACAAGTTTCAATGTATATAGATGTTTTAGTTTATGAGTCATTTGGCTTTTATGAGGAAAATTTTAGGAATGCAAAGTATCACTGAGGAGTAACATCTGTGAAAGGAAAATGTAGGAAGCACAGTTGGGTAGAGGAGTCCTTAGTCTCAGGAAACAAAGTGGCAGGTAACCCAAAGGAGAGTTTCAATGTTAAATACCCATTAAAGGAGTGCTGCATTGGGCAAAAATGATGTGACATTTTTCTGGGGCTACAACCTTTAGTTCCCTATTCATCCATTCTTTTGGTTATATGTATTAAGCAGTATTCTTGTTAGCTGCCCTTAGACACACTGCATTCTACTAACCATCTGCACAGATCTCTTCAGGTCAAGTCCCTGGGTCACCGCTCTGACTTTAACAATTGTTAGAATAATTGTGACCTCTGGCCACCGGGATTAAAGAGCTACCACCTGACTTATATTGCTTCCTATACCCATTACTATCAAAAAGCCAAATTCCATTACAGTTCCTTTCAGACAAGAGCCACTATTAAACATGTTAGTAGCTCATCACATTCCTGATGAGCTTGCTAAACCCTACATCCTCTTAACTTTATTGTGGGTCTTCTAAAGGCGTGCTGGACTCACATATCTACTCCAGCAAGCCTGTTTCCAAGCACTTCAATCTCTTCTTCTACCATCTTCCATGATAATTCAGGAATTGCAACTTTGTTCAATAAGGGTTATTGCTTTCTCCAGTTTCTAGGAGTCATATTTACAGCAAGTTTTTCCCATCACCTCGGATCATTGCTACAATGTCAGTATTCTAAAAACATTTTGAAAGTCAATATATCCTCCCTTTTTCAAATTTACATTCCAAAACCTTTGATTGAATCTTGCCACCCCCCAAATTCAGCTCCAAGAAAATTCCTGCAACTCTTGCTGTTTGATACTGGGTAATTGTTGGGGATACTTTGGCATAAAATCTGTACCTCTACATCACCTTAAGTCTCATTATTAGCCTGAAAGTCAAGAGAGGAGTGGTAGTGAGTACTGCTGTCTCATAGGAGCAGGATCCAGCCATATACTGGAGCCGGATCCAGACATATACTAACTCTCAAAAGAAACATAGGCCACTTCTAGGGACTTCAACCAGTAAGAGAAATTTGTGGAGCCAAAAGCTTTAGGATCATCTACCTAGATGTGTCAGCAGGCAGGTTCTTCCACACAAGGTGCTGACCTTGGCAAAATAATCCTGCCTTGGATTATTATAACTAACAACATACAATACAACATACAACATAGTTGAAGTATGATAACTATAAATCCTGAATTTGGTCATCAGCATTCAGTATTCTCCACTGTATCTCCTTTCTGGAAAATTCCCTGAAGTCCCTACCAATGAAAATTTTAGCAACTAGGGACCAGGGATACCACCTCATTGGATCCTCATTGAAAACAAAATGGCAAGCAATCCAGACCCCACATTTCCTCTGATTGGTTGGTGTTTTTGTTTTGGACCTGATCTAGTCCCCCTCAATTGAGTTCTCCAGGAAGCAGATTCTGAGATGTAATTGGGATTACAAAAATTTCATTGGCAAAAAACACCTATGAAAGGAAAAGAAATTGAACATCTGAACAGGGGATTCTCATAAAGTCTCCGCCAGTCAATTGGGAATTCTGATGTAAAAATTGCCTTTTAAAGCTTTGTCATACTGAATGGAAGTAACCTGCCCTTTACAGTGCAGGACTGATAAGTCACTGGTTAAGGCCACTCTGAGGAGAACATGATCTTAACTCAAAGGCTAAGGCAGAAATGAGAGGGTTAGTAGTTATAGACTCTCTATTCACAATACTAGTCATAGGTGCATATCACTGTCTGACATCATTTTAGTTCTGAGACCTTGTCAAATAGCAGTGAAAATTTTGAATTTTAGGTCTTCTATGACATTGACCTGATGCTTCTGAGTAATAACATTACTAAAATAGCCTCTGTTGAAGGTCAAATCCTTATCTAAAATAAAAATGTGATTTTTGACCAAGCTTCTCCTGGTCTATTACAGAGAACATGAAAGTGTGACAGATATTTTTCTTTAGTAAAGTGCACTGATTGCTCCTTAGAAACTTGCTTTCATGAAGGCGTTTGCAAATTGATTTTCTTATAGTTGTTCCTGATGCTTCTTTTGCAGCAAGCCTTATCTGAGTTCATCCATTACCTTATATATTGCTACGACCATAACTCAGATAAAACATAACACATTTTCATTTTGTCACTTCATTATTTTTGCAGTAAGTCAATATAATATGAGGTGAAGCATGCCTTGCTCAGCATTTATTGATCTGTCGGTTTATTCATTGTTTACATCAAAACACCACTTGTCACTTGTGGTTCTACAATTATCTTCTCATAGGGGAAATGACAGTTTCAAAGCCCAAATACGAATCAATTTCTAAGGAGAGTTACTCTCAAGATGCTGGTACAAAATGTGCACCCCACTTCCTCCCTCTAGGCATGAGTTGATAGATGACTTTCATTTCTTAGCTAAAAAAGAAAAAAGCATATATCTATCCTAACAAGATACCACTTTCTCCAATATAAGAGAAAGGTATTTTAATTTACATCATAGTGTATGAGCAAATATGAGTCAATAAGTGGCAATAATTATTAATATTGGTTTAAACAATTGTGAACATATATAGTCATTAACTGGAATCAATTTTGGTGACAAAAGACAGGGGGATGATGAGATAAAGCAGGTTGGAATAGTTTTGCCAGTACCCACAGAAATTAACTTGGTCATTCAACTTTCTCACTAAGTAGATAACAAACTCAGTACTGAGCTTGACTTTTCCAGTGCCTGCTTTTCTATTTATTTTATTTTATAATTTTTATTTAAGTAATAATGCATTATAAAATTATGTTTTAGGTATGCATCATAATTAAGACCACCATTAAAAGTCCAGTTCTAGGGCCTCCCCGGTAGCGCAGCAGTTGAGCGCTGGGTTGTGAAGCTGCCCGCAGCCTCTGCAGCGCCAGTTTGATCCCCAGCTGCTCCCCAGCCACAGGAGGAGGGTCCCCCATGGCGCGCAGACCTCTCCTGCCACCTGCTGCTCCCCTCAGCAGTGTACTTTGGTCCTTCTACCTGCTCTGCTCCCTGCTCTGGCTCTGGTGAATTCTCTCACCCTCCCGTGCTTCTGACTATACCCAGTGCTTGTATAAATAAATAAATAAATATTTTTTTAAAAAAAGTCCAGTTCTATCCATATGAAACCACATTAACTTTCTAAAGTCATAGAAATATTAGTATTTTACTAGCACCTCACTAACTAAACTTTCATTAGTCTTTTCTAACTGTTGAACTTTAAAAAATTTATCTACTCTTATGTCTAGAAAGCAACTTACCCTCTAATTCAGTTAGTCACACTAATGACCCAAGTGTAAAATAATTACATCTTATCTCTAAAGAACTTTCTCACATTCCTTTGAATAAAAATGTCCTTCTTTTTTTTCTCTTGTATATGAAAATTATAATAACCCATTTCTGGGTTTAGTTCAAAACCTCCTTCTTCATGAACTCTCATAGATAACAACTACCACTTTTATCTCTCCTATCTTTTATAGTATTTTTGATTGTTTCACATGTTTTGGCATTTGAAAGATAATTATTTTTCTTGAATCATTTTTATAATATGAGCTGGTGTCACACTTTACACTCTTTAAGGTTTATGTGATCTTTGATAAGACACTGTGACTCTCAGAGCCTTTGTTTAGAAATTCTATAGTTCTTGCACAACTCTGTAATTTTATGAACTTGACTTTATTTTTTAGCCTGGTATTATGTTGTATAATTTTTGAGTGTCATCTCAGCACCCACCAAGGCAGTTAACTTAATACATACCAGAACATAATAAATACATGCTGAATCAATGAATGACTGCATTCATTAATTTAAGGCTTCACTGACTTAGAAATATAATTTGGGTAGAAAGTTTATTTGCAACTTCCACTGATTATTTATGTTATTGAAAGTCTCAGTCATTATTCCACTTAGGATTAAATGTAACTCACTATTTTTTTTTTCTAGGAGAGTTTTTCTAGAAAATGGGATCACTGATAGACATACACATAAACCTGCATGACAGACTTGTTGGCGTTGGATAATCATTTTGATAGATGCTAGTTTTCTAAGTAAGCTTATCATTTGAATTTTTCTTTTTACTATCTTCTCAAATTGTTGTAAAGGCAACTTCTAATTGTGGTCAAAGCCACTATAAAAACTGAAGTAGTTTATCGTATGCATGCATGTGTATGTGTGTGTGTGTGTAAAATAATTTATTGAAAATAATTGCAAAGGACAGAAGCAATGGACTAAATCAATTGAAATTTTTAGTGTCAAAAATTGCCATTATTTAAAGTTACAAAAATAATAGTGAAGTCAGGGTAATGATAGTGAACAGACTCTAAACCTGGTTAGAATCCAGCAGCATATGCTTGTTCTTATTCTGTGAAGACAGAAATGAGTAATTTCGGGTCACCTATTTACCCGTCGGCGAAGGAAGCATCTCCCATCCTAAATACTACAGAATGATGGAGCACACAGTACCAAAAACCACCTGACACATAAGACTGAGAGAATCTGTCAGTCACATATATTCACAGCTCAGGGGAAAAGGAAAATGCACACCAGGCAGAACAACATTCAGTGTGCCCTCAGGAGCAGAAAGAACCGAGAGTGGTTGTAGGTAGCAGCTTTGCAGTAAGAAGATTCCTGCCTTAGGGTGTGAATGGTGTACTTTAATACTCTCATGGGTTGGAATCCATAGGCTGGTGGTAAAATACATATATTGAGGGCTAGGTGGAGTGCAGCTAGTCCAACTGATAGAGGAGCTAGTCTGGCAGGAAGTCTTTCCTGCTAGTAGATAAGAGCTAAGAACACACAGGCCTCTGGATCCCCATGAAGCTCAAAGATTTCAATGCAACACCTGAAATTTTAGGTCTTATAATACTTGAGTAAATATCATTAGGAGAGCAAGATAAGTTTATATGAAAAGAGAAGAGATAGACATTTATATACTTTTTTAAATTTTAACATGAATTAGTCTTCCATTAAGCACTTTATACATGAACTTAGCTACTCATATACATGTAACAAGAGATAATATCCAAAAGGGTGTGAGTGACACCTAAAATTTGTATCAATAGGTTTATAATATGGCAGACTTCTTTGAGTAATTTTACTGATTTATGGGAAATCAGCTCTGTAAGGTAATTTATAGTGAATATTTCATTTATTTCACATGCAAAATGGGAAAAGAATAAATGAGGAGATGAGCAGAATATCAGGCAAAAAAATAAGAAGGAAAAAGGTAATGAAGAAAAGTAAAACAGGAAGAGAAGGAAAGAGAGAGAAGCTCCAAATTATTGTGATTTGAAAGAATTAAGTCAAAATGAGGGAAGTATTGTTAAAATGGGAAATGGAAAAATGTTGCCAACTGTATGGTGAAAGGAACATCAATCCTAGTACTGGTGATTATTATCCAAATATGTGCATCCAACATGAAAGGACATCCTCAGCCAACTGTAGGATTACCCACATACTCAGAAAAATGTTTCCAAGAGGAGTATACAAGATTACGTGGGATACTATAAATAATACACCATGCTAGGTTTTCAACATAATGCCCCAATTTTAGGGTTTCTGAAATTTTCCATTTTTCACATTCATCAACAAAATCTAAAATTCCTTCTTTACATACTGAAAGTATTGTGATAAAGTTGCCACTTTGCTATCAAGACAAAATTATACTTAAAAAATTTTCTAGTTTTAAAGTATATTGAACTTAAAAGTATTTTAATCAATGATGAAATATTCACAACTAAAAACCAAAAAAGAGTTAAGAGCATAAAATTATCTTGTCACTATGTTAATGAGGATCTCAAAAGGTAGCATGTTCCCTCCTACTACCCCCTTAAATGTAAACATAGATATCTTATCTCACCAAAGTGTTTCAATACAGGAACTGTCAAAAAAATACTATAAATGCATTTGAAATAAATAAGCACTGGGAAAAATATAATTAATATTGCTATAATAGAAGTATTAGGAACCCACAAGGCATAGCTTGAATATATTTACCAAGCTGTCAGTACCAGACTTTCTAGTTTTGAATCCTGACTTTCAAGTGAAAGTACTTCAGAGACTATGAACATCAAACTTTCCCCCAGGAATTACATTTGCCATTCAATAAGCTCTGGGGAAAATGTTTCAGACAGATACTGGTTATGTCCCTGTCAACATCAGACTAGGCCAGGGACAAAGCCTAACAATTACACTGCATCTTGTAAAACACCCCTATACTCTTTTACAAAATAAATCATTTTATGCTTATCTATTTTTGTTATGATGTGTTCAATACTACTTTTTCTCTGGAAAATAAAATATAGGCACAATCCCTCCCCCCAAAATGCTCACAGTGTCTTCTCCATCAGTCCCCAAAGCAAAAATTGCTATAAGCTGTGAAGGAGATTCTGGAAATGCTTTGAATGGGAAAATCAGGAGGTTCTGATGCTGAGACGTATAGAGTAAGGCATGCATAGATAAATATAATCAGTGAAACTTTGCTTAAAGGATCAATCATTTTGTCTGACTTGCAAAGATGAGAAATTTCCAGCACCTGCTAGATTTTGATGCTGGTATCTTAAAGGAAAAGAATTTTGTAAATTCAAGTAGAATTACCCTATAAATCTGAAAGAAGCAGGTGGAAACCTAATGGTAGATTTTTTTCGCCAAATTTAGTTTTTTGGACTGAGGGCACACAGGTATCAAGTCTTTACGTTCTAAAGTGAAGCTATGAAATTGAGTTGAGGATTGCTTCCCAAAATGTGAATATTTTTAAAAGACATTTACCTTTGTTTAGAATTGCAAATTTTCTCAGTCCTAAATGTGTGCCCCATCTGTTCCTTCTTCCCTTCTAGCCTACCCACTTTCTCTCTCCTCTCCCCTCAAAGACTAAACTCCAGTCATATTTTCTTTCATTTACCTCTTCAGCCCTCTCCCTTTCTACTGAATTATTCCCTTTATTGTTCTAATGCACATAAATCCAACTGTATCTTAAAAAGACAAATCTTGACTTCACATCCCCTACCTCAAGTATCTACTCTATACATTTCTCCCACTTCAAATATTCTTCAAAGTTTAATGTATACCCAATTTCTCATCTTCAATTCACTCTTGAACCAATTTCAAAACTGTGCTTTCTTCTACCATGTTACTGATAATACTCTTTCAAATGTCACCAAATAATTCTATTTCTAAGGCTAGGGTTCTCTTTTCTGCTTGTGTCTTACTTGCCATTTTCATTCAAAACAAGCTCGACTGTCCTTCACCAACAAAAGCCCCAAATACCAACAATGGCTTATTTTTCATGTCCATACTGACAGATCATGTATGGCTGTGCACTGTGTGCCTTTATTCTAGGACCCAGGCTGGCAGAGCATCCTCTACCAGGACTTTGCTTGAACCCTGGCCAAAAAAATGAGAGTAAATAAACTACGTGTTAGCCAATGAATCATGTCCACAGCCATTCATGACATTCACAGTGGAATATACGTGAAGAGTAGGATAGTCTACCACTCTCTTGGCATTTCAACTATTTTTTTCACCCTCAAATACACCTTCATTTATGTAATACTCTCAATAGTTGGCTTTCCAGAATCCAGATTCCAGATATTTCCTCTACCATCTAGCTGTTCCTTTTCAACTTTTGTTGACTACTTCTGTTTATTTTTTGTTTGTTTTTACTTCATTGAGGTATAAATTGTTTTTATTAATTAACTACAGTTAAAATAATAAATCAAAAGTGATTCAATTAAATTATACAGAATGATGGGTTTTTATAATTGTATACAAACTTGTAAACTCCACCAAATTAAGTCAAAGTAATATCATAATCCTAAAATGTTTTCCTAGGACTCCTCTGTAGTTAATACAGTACACCAATTCCAAGCCAAGGCAGTCACTGATCTGTTTTTGTTCACTAGGTCTACCCAATTAGAATTTCATATAAACAGAATCAGTGAGAATTTCTTTGAGTTTGCCCTCTTAGCATGATTTTGTAAGATTCATTAAAATTCATTATGTGTTTACATACATTGATTTTTTTGTTTTAATGTGGAGAATTCTTCATATATATGATCTATATATATATATATATATATAGAGAGAGAGAGAGAGATTACATCATTGTTCATTTTTGTACAATGTATGCTTGTATGCTTTCTCCTTTAGGTATATTCCCTGTAAAATTCTCACCATCAATTCACCCATGAACCATCACCATAGTCCCTTGTGCTCTTCTCTCCCCTATTTTAATTCCTCTACCTACCTCTCCCTTGCTGAATCTCTCTGATTTATAGCTGCCTGTTTTTTTCTTTCTTTATTATTATTGTTATTTTTTTTCCTGATCCCTTATTTGGTTCCCCTATATTCCTCCTGTAAGTGAAACCATCCAATATTTTTCTTTTTCCTTCTGGCTTATTTCACTGAGTATAATCCCTTCCAGCTCCATCCATGTTGCTGCAAATGGCATGAGTTTATCTTTTTTGATTGTTGAATAGTATTCCATGGTGTATATATATACACCACATCTTCTTGATCCATTCATCTATTTTTGGGCATTGGGGTTGTTTCCATATCTCACCTATTGTAAATAGTGTTGGAATAAACATAGAGGTGCAGGTATCCTTTTAAATTAATATTTTGTGTACTTTTGGGTAGATTCCTATGAATGGAGTATAATTCTTTTTGCTGTTGAATATACATGCCACATTTAGTAGACAGTATGGTACTATTATAAACAACACTACTATAAGTATTCCCATAAAATTCTATACGGACATATTTTTATTTCTCTTTGACAAATACCAAAGAGTTATATTGCTAAATTAAATGGGAAATTTATGTTTAACTTTTTAACATACTGCCATACTTATTCCAACTTACATCCCCAACAGTACAAGGGTTTGCATTGCTCTGCATCTTCACTAACACCTGTTATTGCTATTATTATATTTTTTTTTATTTAGTCATTCTTGTGGGTAAGTAGTAGTATCTCACTGTTGTTTCTCTTGATGATATATAACATGGAGCATATTTTCATATGCTATTTTGCCATTTGTATAATTGTTTGTCCAATAAGGGAGTCGGTCAATGAGAGTAGAACAGACATTTTAATACTACTCAGAATGGTCAGACATTGTAAACACACCTACTTCCACTATGTAAAGATCCCTTTGCTGAATAACAGAAGGTATCCCCCCCCCCTTAGAGACTGGATGAGGCATTGAGGCACGAAGACAGATAAAGCAGAGAAATCAGGGAAAATGAGGAGTAACAGGGATGTACTGTCTGCCAAAAGGCACGCTCCTTGCACATGGAACTGTTCAGTGTTCATGGCATAATCTATCTTCCTAGATATTGTGTTTTTGTAGCCATTCATTCATTTGCTCATTCATTCACTCCTTCAATATTTATTGAACAACTACAGTAATTTTCTGTCTTCCTATTCTATTGATTACTCAAAGAACAATGTTGAAATCTTCAATAATAATTATGGATTTATCTACTTCTCATTTCTCATCTTTAGATTTTGCTTCATGTATCTTGAAACGGCATATAGTATTAGGGTTTTTTTTTTTTGGTAAGATGACACCTGCACTGCTGTAAGTAACCAGAATTTTTTTTTTTACTAAAGTCAATTCTATTTTATCTATTATTAATATAGAAATACCATTTTCTCATGATTAGGGTTCATATAACTTTTCCATTATTTACTTTTGATTTTTCTGTGGCTTTATATATAAAGTATAGCTTTTGGTTAAAAAAAGCAAAAATAAAATTCCTTCTTACTTTTTTTTCTATTAATCTCTTATTTTTATTTAGTATTTATAATGTTTAATGTAATTATTAAATATAATTGAGCTAAGTCCACTATATTTCTGTTTTCTCTTTGTGCAGTATGTTCTTTGTTCCCTTTCTCTCTTTCCTCCTGTTATTTTATTAAATAAGGGCTTTTTAAAATATTTCATTTTGTCTTCACCGTTGTATTATAATTTATAACTGCTTAAGTTTGCATGTTTAGTGCTCGATCTAGAATTTAACTTCTCGCAATCTACTTTCAAATAACATTCTACCATTTTGAATCATGTAAGAACTCTATTATAATAGTTTATTTCTACTGCCCCCCCAGTCCTTTCTTATAAAGTCATTGGGTAATAAAATTTTATATCTGCGACTTTTTGTATGTATTCTTCCTCCTTCTGTACTTATACATTTTCCATCAAGATTCATTCCTCTTTATCAATGTGTTTTCCATATTGATAATTGCCTGGTAACGTTTTCTTAGAGGAACAATGCCTCAGTTTAGAGATCAACATTACAACACTTGCCATATGCACCTCAGAGGGAGCTGTCAGTATTAACTAAGATAATGTACTCAAAACATCTTATAACCTTTAAAAAGAATTACACATGAGATTTTCATGCTTCCACAAGTATTGTCACAAGTAACACATGCAGACTGCAGTAGAAACGTATCAAGGCAACTATTTAAGTTCAGAACTTTGAAATATGATATATGTGAATGGACATGAAAGTAATTCAGGCTGGCAAGCTGTAATTTACTTTCATGCTTTTTCTAGTTTTAAAAAAGGGGAATAATTACAACAAAGTCATATTGTATACTATGGGAAAGCCTAGTTACCTAAATAGATAACTAACAGTACATTTATATTAGCATAGAAATGCAGGTAAATATTTTTATTTCCAAGTTACATTAACTCAGCTACAATATTTTGAGGCCTATCTCTTGGAATAGGGCATAATGTTAACTGATAAGATT